>NC_065448.1:0-319285 GCF_917563875.1 Diabrotica virgifera virgifera | reverse complement strand
TCAGAAAAATGGACCAAGCGGTGCGATTTACAACTGCACGGATAATGGATGGAGTAATACGTCTATGTTTTTATTATGGCTGAAGCATTTCCAAAAAAAAGTCCTGTCTAGTCCAGATAATCCCGTGCTGTTAGTATTAGATAATCACTCGAGCCATATTTCACTGGATATTTATAATTACTGCAAAGAGAATCGGATTATAATGGTTAGTATTCCACCCCACACATCCCACAAATTACAACCTCTTGATGTGTCATTTTTTTCTGCATTAAAATATGCGTATGGTCGCCATTGCAATTCCTTTCTAAAATCTAAGATCAGCAACTCAGAGTTTGAAGATAAAATTACTCCATATGATGTCGCCGAGATTTTTAAGTTAGCATATGATCAGGTGGCAAATATTGATAAGGCCGTTTCTGGTTTCGGAACGTGCGGAATTTTTCCGTTAAACTCTGATAAGTTCACAGAAGATGACTTTTTTCCTGCTGATAATTTAAACAATGATAGCTTGGATAGAGATGTTTCTCCTGAACCTGCACCTCAGGGAACACCTCCACTAATAACAACACCATCTATAAGAGAACCAGAATTACCACGTTCATCAACCAGCCGACAGTCTCCTGAAAGTCGTCACACAACCCCCACAAAACAAAATGAAATAACTAAACGTCCACATATTTCTCTTTCACTTATTTCTCCAGTTCCTTTGCCCAATAAAAAAATTAAAAGAAAATATGGACGACAAAAGCAACATTCTGAAATTCTAACAAGCACCCCTTTAAAAGAATTCTTAGAAGAAAAAGAGAATAAAAAAAAAGAAAAACTGACGAAGTCGGAAGAAGGAAAGAAAAAAGTAACCAGACAAGTATTGGTTAATGATCCAGGATTAAAACTAAATAAAAATAAAGGGACAGCCAAAGTACAAAAAATAATCAAACAAAAAATAAACAAAAAAATCTTGGAGGATAGCGATACTGAAGAAAGCGATTTTGATGAAGAAGGTCTTTGCAATGACGATGAGTTGGATGACATAATCAACGAGGGAGGTGAAACTGATATCTGCATATTATGTGGAGACTTCGGCAAAAAGACGGAAACATGGTTCAGATGCACAAGTTGTGGACAATGGGTGCATAAAGAATGCAGTGGAGCCAAAAGTCCCGAAAACTACATTTGTGACTTTTGTTAATATGTTAAAAAAGCTTTGTTTACATTTTCTTACTTTCAGTATTAAAAAATAAATTTTCTTTTCATATCACTTGCGCTTTTAATATAGATACCTACATGCGCCATCTTCACCATCACTGTGCGTCATCTTTCCCTCGGTGGAAGGTAAGATGGCGCAAAAGCGTTTTTTTTAAAGCCGCATAAAAAATACTTCCTTTTATTGAATATAAAAATAATCCTAGAAATTGGTTATAGAAATGTCCAATTTACAGGCTCGTAGCATTCAAAGTTAGCTTAAATATTTTTTACCCTTAAATAAAATGTATTTTGCTTAGGTGCGTCATCTTCGACGTCCTTCCCCTATACTATCCCCACTGCTGTTTGACATCTACTGTGAGGAAATCTTTCAGAAAGCAGTGGAAGATGTTGAAGCCGGAATTCGAATTAACGAAGAATGTATTAAGAACATAAGATACGCAGACGAAACGGTGGTATTCGCTAACAGTTCTGGAGTTAATGAACAGACAGACTCGCAGAAGTCAGTCAGGGATACGGACTTTCACTAAACACTAAGAAAACAAAATGTATGATGATCTCTAAGAATGTACAGCAATTTGGACGAATCAGTGTGAATGGTCAACAAATAGAAGAGTAAAAACATATACCTACCTTAGTACGAACGTCAATGAACGTCAATGAAAATTGGGACCACAGAGCAAGCAAGATCTGCATTTCAAAAAATGGCAAAATTATTCAAATGTTATGATTTGTTGATATCTACCCATAAAAGTCAGATTACTACGATGTCGTATCTTTCCTATAGTTGTACGGAATTGAGTCGTGGGCTCTCACAGGGAAATTAAGGCTTTTGAAATGTGGCTTTATCGTCGAATCCTGAAAGATATCTTATACCGACCACATTACTAATGAGGATGTTTTGCTGAAAATGCAAAAAGAAAAAAGCTGTTAATCAAAATACAAACAGCCAAAATCAAATAGCTCGGTCACATCATGAGGAACAGTGAAAGATATGGACTGTTATTGCAACTAATCTTGCAGGGAAAAGTAGAAGGAAAGCGAGGACCAGGAGGGCGAATGATTTCCTGTCTGAAAAATCTACGTACGTGGTTGAACACAACCACTACAAATCTTTTCAGAGCAGCAGCGTGCAAAGTACAGATTGCCATGATGGTCGCCAACATCCGAAACGGATAGGCACTACAAGAAGAAGGTTAATTTTATAATATTTTTATATACCTAATTTTTATTAGGTATATAATTTTACAATATCAAAGATTACACAATCAAATCACACAGGTACATAAACGATATACTGGTTGCCTACATTTGAAAAAGTTGAGACCATTGATGTTTAATAATAACCATTATTATTTAATAGAACCCTTATCGAGACTAAACTATTTCTGGCAATTAAAAAGAGTTATTAATTTTATGATTTTATTTGTCTTTATTATCTTTCTAATTAAGTAGCAACATATAAAGACAAAATTAATTTGTTACTATTTTCTGTACTTGCATATCTACGAATTTTAACGCCATCTATCGTTCCTACAAGCAAATAATTTTCGAATCTATTATGATTACCCGCTGCTCGCTTAAATCGCCCTAAACAATGTAAAAATGCATTCCCAAAAAACTATAAAAACACAAGTAACCACTGGTAAAAACAATTGAGCATCCATACCGTTCGGAAACAAAAAAATGAGCATCAATACCGTTCGGAATCCACGTCGGGAAACGAGACACTGGACGACCGGGCAAAGAAAGACAAATTAGGCATTCCATCGCCATGATTGATAATGTTGCAGGTTTCTTTCGCAGTCCTAATGGGCATTTTGGTAAGTTATTTTAAATTTGAATTTACACCGGGTTCTTTTATTCTTTTAAAACGTAAATAACCCACAGTAAAAAGATTATAAAGTGGAATTGTTATTAAATTATGCTAAATAAAGTGTAAATGACTAAAGGGTATGTGATTAAACTATATATTTCTGATAAATTATCTTCATATTATTACTAGTTATTTGTTGAAAACAATAGGTAATGCATGTTTTAACTTCACAAAATAATATTTTTTTAGTTCTTATAGTGAATGTTTATTGACATATATTCGTATTGTGGTATTTTTTATTAATATTCATTGCAAATGCTACATTTTTTATAACAGTCTAGCAAGCGTCTACTTAATTCCTGGAACTGACATGACGCTTGCTTGACATAAATGCAAATGGACTCTTGCTTTTTTGTTGATATATTTTTAATGTTCAACTTTATGATATAAAAGGAAAGTAACTAAATAAAGCAAAACTATTTAAAAAAATTAAATTTTTTGTTAGTTGCAGTGATATTAAATTTATTATTCAATTTATTTTAATATTTAACATCAATTGTATGGAATTATATTTACCACATATGTTTATTTTATTTCTTGTGTACCCTAAAATGGGGTGACTTTGACCGATTTTGTACTTTAATCCTATAAAAATCATATTTTAAATTTTGCTACATTTTTGTATATGCAAATATGTTATGGGTTTAGGCGTCTACTTTCAGTATCTTAGATTATAATTACATACCTACCTACAAGAAAATAATCATGACTTAGAAAAAAAAAAATAAAAAATGCCTTTGGGGGGAAGTTGACCGTATATGCTTTTTGCCTGTTAAACTTATTTTTCTTTTAGGTGGGGTTAATTTGACCGTTTTTTAAACCATTTTTTCTTAATTGGTTATATCGGTGGATTTAACAACCCTTGGAATATTAATTCTTTTTTTTTTATTTAAAAATGAATTCTTAGATATTTATAAATTTGAATCGTTAAAAATAATTTTAAAAATTATACAGGGTGGCTGAAGTATATCACAATAGATCTTTTTTTATGTTTTTGGTCAAATTGACCCCAGCGGTCAAAGTAACCCCATTTTACGGTAATAACTTCTTATGTGTTTTTCTTTTCTTCATCATCTTCTTGACTGGTTTTACAACTCGGGGTGAGTCTTTGCCACATCCACTATAGCCCCCCATCTTCTACGATATTGCGCTCCCATTTCTCATTGTTTTATATCAATCCTAGTTAAATCGGATATCATCTGTACTTTTTTTCTGGGGCCTCCTGCTGATCTTCTACTGTTTGGTCTCTCAAAAAACGCTGTCTTTAACACTCTGTCTTCTTCTGATCTTGCCACATGACTTGCCCATCTTATCCGGATAGCTTTTATATACACTCACCGGCACAAAATTCTGCCAGCCAAAATATTTGAGTTTTTGATTTGTTTGACAATCTATAACTTTATTATTTGTACATACTCCGATTTTCAAGATTCTTGAATCACTTTGTAGGTACATGCATGTATTGATGTCGTTTGTTATTATTCCGGCAATAAAAAAAATTTGTTTAGATGGCATTATACGGGGGTGAATGGAAGAGTTGTTTTTTCTCTTAACTTTAAAAAATTCTATGGAAAAATTGGAGGGCTGATTTTGTTTCACACTCCTTTTGTATTATCCTGGAGGTATTACTATAAGGTTTTGTTTTTTGAATTATCCGAACATCTCTTTTCTTGTAAGAGCTGTACCTAAATACAAACATTGCTTTGAAGGATTATTTAATTAAAAATATCAAACGCACCCAAATTAACAAAACATAACAAAATTAACAACAAAACAAAACAATTCAATAGCGGGTATGTTCCCCTATTGCAACAACGACTGCTCGCAAGCTGTTTAGCATCGAATAAAGATGTGTTATCCTTGCCTGGGTAATAGCCCGGTATTCCTCTACTAGGGACATAACAGTACCTAATTTTCTGGAGTCCTAGGATGACGGCGAATAGCATTTTTAATTCATCCCATAAATGCTCAATAGGATTGAGATCTGGGCTGCATGCAGGCCATTCTAATCTTATCAATCCAACCTCTATTTTATGAGTCAATCAGTGTTTTTATTCACAAAAAATTGTACAGCTCTTACAAGAAAAGAGATATTCGGATAATTCAAAAAACAAAATTTTAATGACACCTCCGGAATAATATGACAGGACTATGAAACAAAATCAGCTATTCCATTTTTCCACAGAATTTTTTAAAGTTAGGAGAAAATACAACGCTTCCATTCACCCCTGTATAATGCCATGCAAGCAAAATTTTTTGTTACCGGAATAATACCAAACGATATCAATGCATGTACCTACAAGCTGGTGCAAGAATCTTGAAAATCAGATCACAAATGATAAAGTTATAAATTGTCAAACTTAATCAAAAATTTTGGGTGGCGGAATATTGTGCCGGTGAGTGTATATGTACAATGCACCAATTCAGCATTGTGGCGCTTTCTCCACTCTCCTGTGAATAATTCATCTCTTTGAGGGTCAAATATCATTCTGAAAAGCTTACCTTTCAAATACCAGCAGCTTATTTATTTCCCGCGTATGTATAGTCAATTCTTCACTTCCATATGTATTAGTAGTAGTTTCCTTTTTCTTTTACAATAACTTTTATTATTATTTTTCTTCTTCATTAATTTTTATACACTTGTTGTCTCTTTCGGAGCTAAAATTACCTCCAGCTTTTCAAGGTACGTCTTAGACTCCTTGTTTTAGTTTGCAGTGTTTAACTGCTTATTTAGTGAGTCTGTTTCCATCCTTTCTGTTTATATGTTGTCTCTGGTTGGTTATTTTCATCTTCTTCTTCTTTATAAGCAATTCTGCTTCTTCATTGACGAATTAATATCTATATGGAAGGTGTCCACCTTTCGCTCGGTCAACTGATACTTCTTCTACATATTGGGAATTTATCTCTTGCTATTTTGACCACACGGATCTCCCTCATTCTGCTATGTTGTTATTCCATTATTTTTCTGTTTAGTGTCCATTCGTTTATTACTGTACTTTACATCATTTTCTTCTACTATCTGCACTCTTTTTTCGATCTCTCAGTGTATTTCCTGTAATTCTTTCCAGTAGTCTTTGTATTGTACTTTACCAGTAGTCTTTGTATTGTGGCTGTGTCAGGTCTTGATTCTGATGCGTATGTCATTATTGATCTTACACTGACTGTATAAATTCTTGACTTTATCTCAGTGTTAATATGTCGGTTTCGCCATATAGTGTTATTAAGGTCAGTCTATTTGCTTTTTGTACTTGCTATTTCACTTCTTTGTCCAGGTCATCATAGCTGGACAGTATAATTCCAAGGTATTTTATTTACATTTCTTATTCAATACTGATTCCATCAATTTCTATTTTATATCTGATTCGTTCTTTGCTGATTCCTTTGAGTTTCCTGAGATAAGATTGTCATATTAAATTCTTTTGCTTTTTTGTTAAATTTGTGGTATTCTTCGCCGACTATTTTCATCTTGGGCTATTAATATTGCGTCTTCTGCGTAACAAAGTATTTGTACTTCTTTGTTTCTCATTCTGCATTCCCTTCTTTTCTTACACTTTTGATGATTTCATCCATGATTAAATTGAAGAGCATAAGGTTCAATGAGTCCCCTTGTCTTATTCCGCTGCCTATGCATATAGGTTCTATAAGTTGTCCATCTATTCTGACTTTCATTTTGTTGTTATGGCTGTTTTCAATGGTTTTTATGATATTTAGGGGAACTTCTCTATTATAATAATATAGCAGATGGATTACGTCTTACTCTGTCAAATGTTTTCTTCAAGTCAATCAGACACAGAAATGCTGGTCGATTATACTCTAGTGATTTCTCAGTAACTTGTTTTATGACATCTCTACACAATCTTCTAGTACGAAAATCATGTTGTTCATCTGCTAAACTTATAATCTGATTCATTAAAATTTTTTCTTATAAAATTTTAGTTGTAAGATTCAGGGTAGTTTTTAACAAGTTTGTACGTCTGTAGTTTTCTGGCAGTTTTTTATCTCCTTTTTTAAATAAGAGAATTAGTTCGCTCGTTCTTCGTTCTTCCGGTATTGTATTGTATTTAAACCATGAAATCTGGCGACTACCGGGACCCCGTATCTTCCTCTGGATAATCAGCTGCGCGAGGCGGTACTTTTAGTTTCTCATTACCTACTCTCACCTGTACCTATTCTCCTCAGTGTGGGTTCTCCTATCTGGACAACCCACACTGATGGTGTGGGTTGTCTAAGATATTTTCAAGATCCTTTTATAAAACCAGAGTTTAAAGGCTTATATATTTGTATATCTATTACTTTTTTCGATTTAACTATTTCAAAAAATTTATGTGTACTAAAAAATATTCTCTTTGTTACAGCATCCAGTGCCTTGTAGTAATGTCGGGTCGTTACTATCGGTTTAGGTAGGTGTATACTTATTTGTGGTGGAGATTTGAGATACATAAAAGTTTTTTCAATAATATGAAATATAATTATTATTAATAAATAGTTTAAGTAAAAATATAATAGAAAATTAAATACAAAATTAATGATATAATAATTTAAGTTCAAATATTGAAATATTTATTAAAGGTAGGGACTCCACAGAGTAAGAGTGAGAGCGAGATTTTGATAGCTGTGAGATATAAGAGTGGATCATTGACAGTTTCTAAGTGGTCAATAAACGTGACTAATCTGTGAGTCTTTCGAGACCGGGGTAAGTCGTTCAAGGCTGATCCGGGTGCTGCCAAAAAGTTGTCTAAAAGAGGGATTTTGATATGAAGAAAAAAGTGGGACAAAACAAGATCAACGAAGAGGAGCAAGATGGAATTGCTAAAGTGTAACAAACTTACATTAATAGCAGCGCAAGTGCTGTAAATTGAAGAGGAATCATCAAAATCTCTTATTTAGACTTCTTGATGGCCAACTAATAGAAACTGTTTGGTGATGGTGTAAATATATGTCAGAATGAGTTGGTCGTCGCCGGGATCAGAAGATGTCCGGAGCGATTCACGCGAACTATCGTTGAAAGGATGCAAAAAGCTCCAGTTTATGAGTAGGAGATACGGTTCTATGGAGTATGGAGTTCTATGGTTCTATGGAGACCAGCAGAATAGGAGATATGGTTCTACGTAGATTTTGTTTTAAAGGTAAGTTTTAACACTAGTTTTATTCCTATTAAAACAGATGTTTTCGTTATATCATTTAAAAATATTTCCACGAAGTTTCCAATATGTTCACTCAACACTTTGTTGTGAAATCTTTGTATCATAATAATATTGCTTTTATTGGATGAATACCATTATGTCCACACTGGTTTAACAATGTGTTTATATAAAAGTTCTTTATTGTAATATATTGACAATTTGGAGTTTCTACCAAGCAGCCAGTACATTTTTCTGTATTTGATTTTGAGTTCTTCACGTTTCTTTTGACATAGGTTTTCAAATCCAGTATCCAGTGTAATACCCAAATGCTTTGCTGTGTTAGCATATGGGATAGAGGCATTATTGATTCTAATATGTACTTAGTATATATTACTATTTTTTGTTTGTGAAGTTAATGTGCATAGATTTTGTTTCATTCGATTTAATTCTCCATATCTTTGTCCAATTTTATTTGGTCCATTGATGCTTGTAATATTCTTGCTGCATCATTGTATGCTTGTAATACTCCTACTGATGAGATGACCGTGCCATCAGAAAAAGTATTACCTAGTTGAGTTGCTTTCTGAAACAGGAATGTCGCTTGCGTATACAGGGTGTTCAGAAAATCCCCTGACACACGAAGATCAGAAATTCCTAAGATAATATTAAGACAATTTAATCCAATTCATAGTCCGAAAATGCTTCCTAAGGGAGTTAGAGATCTTTAAAGATGGCGTCTTGTAATTCGTTTTTTTTAATACCTCCAGAACGCTTACATATATTAACAAAAACGAAAACTGGTATTACGCCTACTTACCTTCTAGAGATAAATCGATTCTATCAATTGCGAATTTCTTGTACCGGTCATAGGCGTGCGTTTTGGGTATTCTTCTTCTTCTTCAGCCTTCAGTAATCAGTAATCCATCTTTGGACATAGACCTCCCCCAATTCAATCTAGTGTTGTCTATTTTGCGCCACCTGTTTCCAGTTGTGTCCGCCAAACTTCTTTATGTCATCGGCCCATCTCATTTGTGGCCTTCCTCTACTTCTTCTTCCTAACCACGGTCTCCATTGTTGTATTTCGTGATTCCATCTTTTATCCTTTAGTCGGGCATTGTGTCCTGCGAAGCTGGATTTTAATTTGGCGGCATATTCTCCTGCGTCTTTTACTTTGGTTTTACTTCTAATCCATGTATTTGTTTTTTTTTGTCTATGAGCCTCACCCCGAGCATTGATCTTTCCATCGCTCTCTGTGCCTTTACTATTTTATCCATATTGGCCTTGGTGAGTGTCCACGTCTGTGAATCATACGTAAGTATAGGGAGGATACACTGATCGTAAACTCTGGTTCTCAAATATTGTTCTATTTTAGTGTTTTTCAAGATCCAACTCAGTTTTCCACATCCTGCCCACGCTAACCTTATTCTTCTAGTAATTTCGGCAGTTTGATTTTCTTTGTTAACTTTCATTATCTGTCCCAGGTCATTCAACGTTATTTTTGAAATGTTCGGTGTATTCGTCATTACTTTTGTTTCTTCCAAGTTCATCTTAAGACCTACTTTTTCCGAAGCTTGAAATAGTTGCGTCATCATGGTCTGTAATTCTTCGAAACTTGTAGCGAATATTACAATGTCGTCAGCATATCTCAAATGACTCATTTTTCTTCCATTAACATTTATTCCTTTATCTACCCAGTTAATGTCTTTGAACACATCTTCAAGTCCCAGTGTGAACTTTGGTGAAATAACGTCTCCCTGGCGAACTCCTCTGTTGATTGGTATAGCTTTGATTTTCTCATCTATTTGTATTTTCATTGTAGCTTTCTTATAAATATTATGTCTGAGCATTCTGTATCGAGAATCTATCCTGCAGTTGTTCATAGCTCTCTCTATTGCCCAAAGTTCTATGGAGTCGAATGCCTTTTCATAATCAACGAAGCCAATGTATAAGTTCAAGTGATATTCATTGGCTTTCTCTATTAGCGTTCTGACTGTAAGAAGATGATCCGCTGTACTGTAACCCTTTCGGAATCCTGCCTGCTCTACCGGTTGATAGTTATTAAGCTTCGACGATAGCAAATTAGTTATTACTCTCATAAACAGTTTGTACATTTGGGACAGCAGGGAAATTGGCCTATAGTTCTTCAGATCTCCCCTGTCTCCCGTTGTTTTGGGCAACGGCCATTTTATCGCATAACTTTTTCTCTTTAAGTTTTAATCACTTTTAAGGTATTTTGTCCAATAAACAAAGTTCTTCTTCTTCTTTCTAGCATGATCGATCATGCTAGTAGGCTAGTGCCTGTTCATTGTCATCAAGTCTTCCCCGGACGATGAGGTCCAGCATTCTCTTATTGTTCTCTTTGTGTCCGGTCTTGTTTCTGCCGCATATGCCATAATAGGTCTTATTGTTGTTTTATATATTTTCACTTTGCTTTCAGTATTTAGATATTTGTTCTTCCATACGATTTCGTTCAGGGATCCCAAGATTCCAGCTGCTTTCATTGTTTGTTGTCTGACCTCTTTTGAGAGATTTCCATAGCTTGTTATTTCCGCTCCAAGATATTTGAAGTGATTCCCTGTTCCACAGTTTTTGGAGTCAATTTCCAATTTTCGTCTCATCGGTTCTTTGGAAATTACTAGGCACTTAGTCATCTAGGTGTTGATGAGCATATTTAGTTCTTTAGCTTTATTCTCAAATGCATGCAGTAGCCTTTGGAGGTTGTCAAAATCGGCGATAAGGACAGCATCGTCAACGTAGCAAACGACTCTAAAGAATGTGTTACCCATCTTAAATCCAGCTGTTCTGGGAAGGTTTTGATTATTTTGTCCATGTATGAAAGGGCGCAGTGAATCGTCTTGACGGATTCCTGTGTTTATAACGATCTCTTCTGTGGTCAAATGTCCTACTCTTATTTTTGTTTTACATTGTTTGTTAATATCGTGTACTTTGTACTATTAAAAAAAAAATAGTTTAATTAGCATGTGGTTTAGCCCTTTTTCTCCCATTATTTCTAACACGTCCTTTAATCGCACTCTGTCAAAAGCCTTGGTCATGTCGACGAAACACATATATGCAGCTTTATTAAATTCTACGAATTTTTCCGCTGTCTGTCTGATAACAAGTATTGCATCGATGGTAAATTTATTTTTCCGGAAACCTTGTTGTTCTTTCCGTATAGTTATAGTTTTGGCGATTTCTTTCAGTATAGTATTTGTGAATGCTTTGGGAGTGCTGTTAAGCAGTGTTATTCCCCTATGGTTTTCTGGATGTGTTTTCTCCCCCTATTTGAAAATGGGTATTGTTATACTCTTTTTCCATTCGCTCGGTATTCTCTGTTCTTCTCTAATATTCTTAAATAGGGTTAGTAATTCGTTCTGCAATTTTTCCCTCCGTGCATTTCATTGGTGATATCGTCTGGTTCAGGACTTTTTCTGTTTTTAAGGGACTTTATGATGTTTTTTATCTTATCGTTTGTTATCTCAATGTCATTGTCCTCCTCATATCCATTCTTTAACTGTATTAGGTCTTCATTTTCGTTGTATAGATTTTAAAAGTATGTTTCCCATTGCTGTGTCGTAATTTAATTAGTTTATACGGTGTCCTTGACTTCCAGCTTATTTCTTATTAAGATTCCCCATACTTTCCTCTGACTCCCATACCTACAAGTCTCTTTCCATTTCTTTTGTAAATTTCTCCCAATTGTGTTCTTTTACTTCTTTTATCCTTGCGGTTACCTCGTTTCGTTCTGTTCTGTAGTTGTTCCAATTTTCTGGTGTTTATTTCGTATATATTTATTTTATGCATTCTTCTTTTGTTTGGCCAATTCCTTCACTTCCGGCGTGAACCAGGGCGTTCTACAGATTGTGTTGACATTTAGTTGTATCTTTCCTACTGCTCTCATGGCATTTTATGGCTCTATGTTATTTTTTATTGTTTTCCATTGTTGGTCTATACTGTCTTGCGTACTAACTGGCCTTTGGGCGATTTTCTGATTTAATCGGTCGTCATAAAGATATTGTGTGCTCTCATTTTTCAGAGCTTCAACATTGAATTTGCAGATCGTTTGTGGTATCGGTTTGGACATTTTTGGTATCTTTAGTCTCATTTTGCAAACAAAGTTTTGTGAACAAAACCTTTATTATTCACACACATGATTACATTACAATTTCTAATATACTATGTTCTGTACATTTTATATACAATTTACAATGACTAAAGTAAAGAAATTATTATGTTACAATATAATACAATTTTTTTTAAATATATATCTATTAAAGCTATAAAACTGACAATTTTCTTAAAAATAATATAAGGTACTTGAAACATCAGTAAAACCTTTTTACGTCAAAGTGAATCAGAAACAACTTCTTTGAGTGAAATTTGGCAACACTGTTTGAAAAACAGTTTAGTTATTTAGCTACAAGATTAGCTACGCGACGCTTGAAACTGGCCTCTAGCTTATCTTGGGTTTGAACGTAGTACAGGGTTTATAAAATAGGCATTTCACCTTTTAACTTTACATCACACCATCATTTAATGAGGTTATCTTTATTTAAACAAATTTTTTTAGCTATTTCAACAGGTATTCATTTAAGGTCACAATGATCTTTGGAAAGGAGGAAATTGTCACGAATAATTAGAATCAAAATTTAACAAAATATGGTTACTGACAGATCGTTAAGCTTATAATTTAAAAGATCACATTGCCATGTTTAACTAAGCATTTATACATTATTCTTTTATATTTTATATAAAAGCGGTCTGATCTTCAGTATCTTAACATGGCATTTTCATTTTAGGCACAGTTGAAATATAATATTGATTCACTTTAACTATAAAAGCAGATTTATAATAAATAATTTTTAATTTAAAGATTGCTTAAGGCTTAGTTAAATCTATACACTTATATATAATTATTCATATATTGACTAGAATATATTGAATAGGTACAAGCTGACTAGAAACACTCGCTTTATAGATTTTTAATCTATTTTATACATTTCTTTATAATACTGTACAAAAATATACTAGCTAAGAAGGCAGAAAGAAAAATCAAGCTTTTCAAAGCTACATAATACATATTTCTTCCTAGGCTAAAGTGGTTAAGATAATCTAGAATAGTTACTATTTTAGGAAATATAACAGAAAGCTACGAATATGGGAAAGCTACAGTGGCTCTATTCATCGACTCTCAACAAGCTTTTAACAGAGTACAACGGAAGGAAATATACAAGGCACTACGTGAAATAGGAATTAGTGAAAAATTAGTAAGAATGATAAAAGTAACACTCGGAAAAACAGAGAATATTGTTAAAATAAATGGAAAAGAAACATATCAGTTTGAAGTCAGTGAAAAGGGGCGACAAGGGGACCCACTGTCATCACTGTTGTTCGGTATCTTTCTTGAAATAATTTTTCAAGACCTTATGTATCCACAAAAACACCAATGCTAAGAAATCGCAGATAACATAGTACCATACACATAAACGAAGAAAAGACCAAATATATGGAATGGACAGAATGAAAATACATACAAAGACAATACCGGACAATAATCACAGAAGGACAGAAAGAAAAAAATATACCTATATTCGGAGAAGTAGAAAGATTCCAGTACCTAGAACCAACATTAACCATTAAACCAAATATGAAGGAAGAAATTCAAGCGAGAATTATGGCTGGTAACAGCTAGTTGTATCTTTGCTCTCAACAAGTTACTAAGAAGTAAAAAACATCTAGAAGAGCTAAGATAAGATAAGAATATATAATACAGTGATAAAACCTATAGTATTATATTCCAGTAAAACATGGACGATGAACAAATCCTAACAAGTCATGCTCCAAATGTGGGAGAGAATATTCCTCAGGAAAATATTTGGAGGAAAGCTATGGAATGGAATGGAATTAAATTAAATGAAATATAGAAATTAATAAAATTAATTTAAAGATATGAAATAAAAAGACTGTAGAATTAGAGAAGATATATGGAGAACCAAATATCGTAGGGATCATAAAATCATAAATACGGAGATGGTCGGACATATCCAAAGGATGCCAAATACGAGACTGCCCAAAAGGCACTAAATGGAAGGAATAGGAGAAAATAAGAAGAAAGGTAGGCCTAGAACCATCTGGAAGAAGGATATTGAAAGAGACATATTATACGAACTAAGAGTTATTATATTTACTATATTACAAGCGTAAGCTTCATTGGTCCTTCGAGCCGGATGAACACTAGGGCTTTTTCAACACTCAGTGCGAAGTGCGTACGCATCTACGAGTTAAATTAAATTTGGGGGTGAGTGGAGCATACAGTTTCCTATCATACAGAATATTCGAGATACTCTTAGCCACTTAAGTGATAACACATGACTAGATTATGACTAGAACTGGCACATTATCCCATTATAATCTTTTTTTATATAAATATGGCAGATATTCACTTTAAAATTTTGGTTTTGAGTGTGGTAAGCTGCCGCTTGGAGCGTATTGCAAACTTGTTCCCTTGCCCGCACTTTATAATAGTCTAAACTTACGTAATTACATAGAAGAAATTGTGCGAGCACTTTTTTTAGTCTTACACACATTATTTTATTAGCAGGAACTTCAATGATACGACATGTTTTCATTTTGGATAACACTAAAAATTTATTTCTACATAAAAAAGTAAATATTGTACACGAAAACAAGATAAAGTAATTTAAAATTCGATTTTAGCCCAGAAACAGACGAGCCACTCTGCAGCGCTACTCTTTGGCGCCACAAAGTGGCTTAGACAGGCGATTTTGTAGCGCTAACAATTTTGTAGTGGACGCCACTAGAAGCGAGGATCGGCGACAGTGGCTGGCCACTGTCGCTCGTGTGGAATGGCACGTTTAATTTACGGCTAATCATCGGAAGCTACTTTGTGGCGCCACAGAGTAGCGCTGCAGAGTGGCTCGTCTGTTTCTGGGCTTACTTAACAAAATCTGAAAAAAATTATATCAAAAATCAAGTCTTTAAATGATCAGCCACGCGAAGAAGAGAAGATACAACTGCATCTTTGGAGATTCGTAAAATAAATAAAATATTTTTTTGTTATTGTTGCGAAACCAAAACGTGTAATACTGAAAATGTAAATCCATATTGTTTTCGTATATAATATTCATTTTTTTATCGTTAATCTTATAAGTTAATATCACCTTTTACTACATAACTAATTATTATCAACTAAAAAGTACCATACAGCATTTAATATAAGAACCATACCTGTATTTCTACGGTACCTACTTTTCGAAAAATTCCAATTCGTAATTAAACTATTCTAAATTCCAATGGTGTGAGTTTATTTCTAAATTGGTTAATATACAAAAAAATACTTAATCACAGTCAATTGAACAGTAACGATGATGACAGGTGGATGACAGATTTTCAACACTGTAGTTTTCTTCCCATCGTCTGATTCCCAATAAGGTAACTAAACCGCTAAAAGAAAAATTGCAGTTGCAGAATGTGGTCAATGATAAGGGTTAATAAGGCAAGAAACTATTTGTGGGAAATATACTTTTTCTACTTAAGGTTTTTCTACTTAAGGAATATACTTAAGAAGAAGAATCAGACGTTGTTGAAAGAATAACAACACTAAAATAGAACTAAGCAGATCATGTAGCAAAACCAGTTAATGATCGGTAAACGAAAAGAATGTTGTTCAAAATATTATTCATAAAAACCAAATACCTACATTTGATATATTGATTTCATATTGCCATAACTTATGAATTGACACAACTGTAATTTCTTTTTTTGGGGATTAGTAACCCTTTTGGAGATCTGATGATGAGCAGAAGATTATTGAAAGAAGTTGTCCAGGTCACTACTAAACTGACTGCGTTTTCTTTCTTTTTATTAACCAATTAATAACAGCTTCCTTTTCAAAATAAGTTTCACATAAATACAGCGGAGGACGTGTTCAACGAAGAATGTCTACACCTCATCCGGGATCTTTATACGTTGTACGATTAGACATGTTATTGTTTTCGCAACACTCCCGTTGGAATTGAAAATAGAGCCAACTGGTTTAATAAAGATTCATGGATAGATATAGTCGTTTCGCTAAACTCAGACGCAACTGGCTAGATATTTTAGTCGATAATTTTTTTGTTTTTTGCCAATTTTGCAAAAATTGGCAAAATTACTAACTAATTAGTGATTATTAACTATTTAGTAATTATTTTTTGCCAATTTTACTAAAATTGGTAAAATTACCGACTAAAACATCTAGAAAGTTGCGTCTGAGTTTAGCGAACAGACTATATTTGGTACCTATAGATATACAGAGTGGGCCAAAGAAAACAGTCCACTTCGATATTTGGCAGTATTTATTAGATTTTAAGGAAATGAAGAAACATGTCGATTTTTGATCTAAGGGGGACACATTTTTACGGTACATACATATGTCATTTATCAACTCCCTCCCTTCCACTTCCCCCACCCCTTATTTTTAAACAGGAAATAGGGGTCGTGTGCCAGCTGATTTAAAAGGTTATTCAATTAACCTTATAACTGTAAAACTATAACTGTTTATACAGGGTGTCCAAGAACAAAATATTTTAATTAGATTAATTGACACAAAAGGAAGAATGTATGTAATTTATTTAATTCAAAATACATTCTACTGCTGTCATAAAACAGAAAAAAGCCATGATAAATAAATTGCATTTCGCATAATTCCAATGTTTAAGCTGCCACCCATCTGCCTCTTGGTAGGTTGAATATTGAATTTAAGCGAAAAACAATATTTATTTATCAAATTTATTTTATTTATCAAATATTTATTTTTTTTATTTGTCAAATAAACATTTTTCTCTGTTTTCTGTCAGTAGTAAAATGTATTTTGAGTTAAATAAATTGCATACATTCTTCTTTTTGTGTCAATTAATTTAATTCAAAATAATTTTTCTTGGACACCCTGTATAAATAATTATGTCAATGTTAATATTACTGAACAGAGAATTGAATAACCTTTCAAATGAGGTAGCACACGACCCCTATTTAAAAATAAGGGGTGGAGGAAATGGCAGGGAGTGGGTTGACAAATGACAGATGTATGTAACGTAAAAATGTGCCTTGGATCAAAAATTGACCTGTTTCGTCATTTCCTTAAAATCTAATAAATACTGCCAAATATCGAGGTGGATTGTTTTCTTTGGCCCACTCTGTATTTATATTTCTTTATAAATCATTAGAACAAATAAATATTTGTGCGGAAACTGATATTATGTGATTTAATAGATAATTGGCATTTTTACTAGCTTTCCACCTAGTATGTATAGCTGGTTGTACATAATATGTATATGTAATTGTTAATTTTATGCTGTATGGTTTGACACGATGAATGTAATATCTTACAAGTATCCCTGTAACGTATTCTTGTCCCACTGCGTGGAAAAATCTTACAATTCTAAAATATAAATTGAATCCAGCTATGTTTTCTATAAAAATTGATAAAGGAGTTATAAAAATTTGTTTGTTTATATAACTACGGACACTAAATCCGTTCGCCAATTATAGAAACTATGAATGATTTTTAAATTAATAAATAATATAAAATAAGAATTATCTTAATATTTTGAAAATATAGTGTATTATTATAGTGTTATTAAATTTATAATAATATGCCTGCCAATAGATATCACAATAGTTTCAACGAAGGTTTCCAGTAATATTAAAATTTTGTAAAAATTTCAAATTTAGGAAAGAAAATTGAAAATTATACGTAGGTACCTTATAATAACATTCAGATTTTATAAAAACATACAATAGGATTCATGTTAATTTAATGCCCATAAAAAAACTAAAATTATTAGATCTCAGATCTTTTCGACTAGATTCTAACTAATGCTATTTTGGAATGACTAGCTGAAGTAATGGACTAGATATGACTAGAAACAATATACATACTATGTATGTTACGTTTGGTAATTAATACACCCTTCTTAAAATAAATGACTAGATCATCAACACAGGATAATATGTAAGACTACTCTAAGAAATTAACTACCCACCTTCATTTTTGATGTCTCGAATTTCCTAAGACTGTTGTCCCATTTAAGTGATTTTTTTAACATGTTATACCCTTATTCTTTAACAATATCGCTGTAATAATATTGTTACTAGACAGGTAAATTGTCATTGTATACCGGGTGTACCAATCAAACTGATTTTTTCTCAAAGTTTGCGTGACTCTGTGGAATATTCTAGCATTTATACAATACTAAAATTAGAACCCAACTATAGCCTCATGTTTTCTTAACATTTTATTTTTTGATTCATTCGTTTATGTGGATAATAAAAAAGTTAGGGAACGTTAGGTAACAACCAGCCTTGTTTTTCGTCAATGCAGGGTATTTTTAAATAAGTATGGCAAACTTTAAGGGCTAATTCTGCATGAAAAAATAATGACAGTTTGCTTTATAAACGTATGTCTGCAAATGCTTCGTTTCCAAGAAAGGAGGTGTTGAAATTTTTCTCACAAACTGACGATTTATTTATTGCTATAAAACCGGTTAAAATATGCAAATGAAATTTGGTGGGTTTTAAGAGGTAGTTATTACGCATTTTTTGATATACAATTAGGAATTTTAATATTTACCATTGGCGCGCATACGGGTAATATGACGGGTAATATGTGCGCCAATGGTGAACATAAAATTCTTAAATGTGTGTCAAAAAATGCACAATAATTACCTTATAAAGCCCACCAAATTGCATTTGCATATCTCAACCGCTTTTAGAGCAATAAATAAATCGTCAGTTTGTAAAAAAAATTCAATACCACCTATCTCGGAAACGAAGCATTTACGGACATACGATTATAAAGCAAACTATCATTATTTTTTCATGCAGAATTATCCCTTAAAGTTTTCCATACTTATTCGAAAATACCCTGTATTGATAAAAACAAAGCTAGTTGTTAAAGTACCTTTTTTACTGTCCGACATAAGCGAATGAATAAAAAAACAGAATGTTAAAAAAACATGAGGCTATAGTTGGGTTTTAATTTCAATATTTTATAAATGCTAGAATATTCTACAGGGTGTGTTGAACTTTGACGAAAAAACACATTTTGATTAGTATACGCAGTTAGTACATTATTTGAGGGTTTTTGCTGTAAATTTTAAAGAACCATTTAGATTGACATAAAATTTGGCATACGCATAGCCAGCATGTCAAAGAAAAAACATACGTTCAAAATTAGTCCGAAATTCGATAAAATGCCTAATTCTAAGCAACTTTTATTCTATACAGTTTTTTCACTAAGTCAATACTTTTCGAGTTATTTGCGAGTGAATATGTTCATTTTTCAACAAAACAAACACGTTTTTAGAAAATTTTTCGCAAATAATTCAAAAAGTAAGTATTTTATCGTAAAAACCGTTGTTAGCAAAAGTATATCTTGTAAAAAAGTGAAAAAAATGGTGTATACATGAAGTCTCTAGACCTAGTAGAAGCAGAGTTATAGATAAAGAAAAATAAGTTCATACTCGTCAAACTTCAAATAAATATATTTCAACGTGAAATAAACAAAAAATGAAGCCCTTTTTGGAAAAAACTCATTACAGCTTTTTTTAAGAGTTTAAAAAGCTTTATGTCCATTTTTATAAAAAAATATTTCTATCATCAAATGTGAGCAAGTTACGCTCAAAATACAGTTGGTCCGTTTTGATTTGGCATAAAAAAATCGGGAAAATCACCCCCTAATTAACAACTTAAATAAAATTAATCGTTATTGCTTCACATGTTGCTTTATTTATGTTGTGTCTATATGATCTATAAGTTTCATCGATTAAACGTGCTTATTTTTGAAAAAAAAATGGTTTTAAAATAAAAATTTTAAAATCTTAATTTTGAAAAAATGCTTTTTTTCTAAATAACTTAAAAATTATTAGTAATACCAAAAATCTCAAGAAGTAATAAAATGTACGTTTTGTTTTTCTGAATATTTTGGACTTTTTGTTTTCCTGTTAGACAAAAATCGGTTATGCTATGGCTGTTCAAAGTTTGCATACACTCGGAATTAGTGACTCGTTCAAGCCATTTTAACTACAGCCTTTTCAAAAATAAGCACTTTGAACCGCTGAGACTTACAGATCGTATAAAGAATAAATAAGCAAAGTAACTTGTGAAGCGGTAACGATTAATTTTATTTGATATGCTAATTAGGGGGTGCTTTTCGTCATTCTTTTTACTAAAGAATAAAAGGTACCAACAATATTTTGAGCATAACTCACTTACTTTTAAGGTTAGAAGTTTTTTAAAAAACAAAAATAAACCTTTTTTTAAACACTTTAAAAAATTTGAAATGAGTTTTCCCCGAAAAGTGTTCCGTTTTTTGGTTATTTCTCGATGAAATATTCGATTTGGAATTTGACGAATAAGAATCTACTTTTCATTATCTACAACTTTGCTTGTGCTGGGTATACAGACTTAATATATAGGTACACCATTTTTTTCATTTTTTTATAAACTATATTTTTATTAAGAATATTTTTTTCGACAAAATACTTACTTTTGAGTTATTTGAGAAAAACCGTCTAAAAACGTGGTTATTTTCTTTAAATAAACAAATTCACTCGCAAATAACTCTAAAAGTATTGACTTAGTGAAAAAAACTCTATAGAGCCAAAGCTGTTTAGAATTAGTCAGTTTATCGAATTCCGAACTTATTTTGGACATATACTTTTTACCCCCGAAAAGGGGTGAAACTCACCCCCAGGGCAAAAGCACACATCGCCACACTATCACTTTTTTTTGACTTGTTAACTATGTGTATGCCAAATTTCATGTCAATCCAAGCGGTT
This sequence comes from Diabrotica virgifera virgifera, assembly GCF_917563875.1. NCBI lineage: Eukaryota > Metazoa > Arthropoda > Insecta > Coleoptera > Chrysomelidae > Diabrotica > Diabrotica virgifera. The sequence goes on along the minus strand of NC_065448.1, from coordinate 298,244 downwards.
CTTTAAAATTTAGAGGTTTTGCAATATTTTACCGTTAAAGAACGTACTAGGTATACAATGACAATTTACCTGCCTTGCAACCATATTATTACAGCGATATTGTTAAAAAATAGGGCTATAACATGTTAAAAAAAATCACTTTAATCGGACAGCAGGTTTAGGAAATTCGAGACATCAAAAATGGGCAATTTTTAAGGTGGTGCCTTAATTTCTTGGAGAAGTGCATTTGATATGTGGTAAAATATGATTTATTTTCTAAAGAAAAGCATTTAAAAGCTTTGTATTAATTTGTCTTTTTGTCATTCTTTTCGATAAATTTATCGAAGAGGACTAGAAAAAACGAAAAACTAGGTTTTTATCAAAAGTTGTATTGCAGGTAGCAAATGACTAGAACAGTAACTAAATAATAATAAATATATAAACGACTAGGTGTGACTAGAAATTTTCTTTAAATATGTCTAATGACTAGATAGACTAGAAAATGTTAATATTACAGTCAGTCGATAACATTTTGCTAATTATAGTATTTTTTTCTATAACACAATTTTCCTTAAAAACTAAAAAGAGATCGTAGCGGAAATCTGTTTATCAGTGTTCTATTTACATTTCGAAAAATATTATATACATTTTTTAACTTGGAGTTATTGGTGAACTTTATCAATTAAAACAAACACTGACTCATTTGAGGTTTATATACTCGCTAAAGTAAATCGGTTTTTATTACAAAATGATGTAAAACATAAACTAATTTTAAAAATATGAAAATATGATAAAAAACATCACACATTTTAATACAGTTCTTTTAGAATTCATACCATCGAAAAAATGTTAATAAACTGTAAATAAAATTAATCGTTTTAGCCGATATAGACCAGAGTCGAAGCCATTGAAAATTATTTTATAAACTCATTAAAAAAAGACAGAGATAGGTAAAAGACACCAATCAGATACAAAAAGAAACAATAAATGATGGAGGACATGTTAGATTTAATGCAAGAAAGACGACAACATAAAAATAAAGATAATCAGATGTGCAAAAAAGTGGAGAAACAAATAAAATATAAAATTAAGCAAGCGAAAGAAGAATGGTTAAAAGGGCAATGCATATAAATAGAGAAATTACAGAAAAGACACGATAGCTTTAACACACACAAAAAAAATAAAGAATTAACTCACAAAAATAGAAAAAGAAAACCGAGAATAATGAAAGATGCAAATGGGAAACTAGTTTTGAATACGAAAAATTAAGTCCAGACCAACTCCCAGTAGAAAGTTTAAAATGCGTAGTAAATGATGAAACCAAAGATATTATAGTAGACTTGTTTAGCACAATATACAAGACATGTTTATTGCGCTATTCATATTCTGTTATGTGTTTTAAATGTACTTATTCTATTCATTTTTTTCCAATCCTGAGAAAACTAATAATTATTTTTGAAAAATTTAAAAGCAAAATGATAGATTGCATTATTACCGAAGGCCGAAAGTCCCTTAGAATAACCAAAAAGTTTCTGTCACCCCAGTAACTTATCAAAATAAACATTATAGAAGTTTTCTGGGACTTTAGGCCCTCGGTAATAACGTAATGTTTTATTCTGCGTTTAAATTTTTTTAAAATATCTACTTATCAGTTTTTTCAGGATTAAAAAAAATGAATATATTTAAAACACGTTGAACATTTTGACAGGCGACATTTTGTGCCTATACCCTTAACACAAACGCTAAAGACTGCAGTGAATTTGGAACAATAACATTAATAAGCCATGTATTCAAATTATTTTTGAAAATAATACAAATAATACAAATAAAAAACTGGAAGAAGGAATAATGATAGTCAGTTGGGATTCAGAAACAGACTAGGATACAGAGAATTATTTGCTTGTAATATGATACCTCAAAGATGTATGGATATGATTGTAGATGTGTATGTTCGTTACGTTGATTTTGAAAAAGCATTTGACACATGCAAAATTGTAAGAAAGATTTTAAAAATCTAGAAATTTTGGAAAGAGAATCAATGATAAGAAAACGTTTATATTGGACATTGCACATTTTAAAAAGCAATCAACCTATATCAACAATAAAACCGACATTAAAGACACCTGCAGAATTCTAGTCTAAGTTTTAGTATTCCATCAAGTGTTCATTGACAATGACTATTCGCCCAAAATAATATCAACATTTGGTATACACAGTGGCGCACAGAATTTTCTTCTGGGAGGGGTTGGCTTGGACACTAAATTTTTTTTGTATTGTTTGTGAAAAACAAGTTACATTTTCCTATAGACGAGGATATAAAGCATTACGTTATGAAACCTTTTGCGTTTTATTCAAGGGAGTTTTAGGAAAATTATTGAATGCTCGGCATGAGGGACAAATGAAAATTGCATTATTATAAACGGACAATAAAACAAACGTTGTTAAACAATAAAAATTCACAACTCGAAAAATAATCATGGAAATGAGTTCAATTTTTATACTCGGGGGTTTTGAGGTTGCTGAAGAGGAATATGGGGTCGGCGAAGCTGTAAGAGGTACCTGGTGCCCGGTATCCTGGTATTCACGTCGTCTCCTGGAGTTTTATAGAAATTCATTATGAAAATCATTGAAACTTGTTATTCCGAGGTGTTTGAGGTCGCTGAACACGAATATTGCTTCGGCGATGCTGTACGAGGTACCTGGTAGATATCTATATTATCTCCTGGAGTTTTGCAATAAATATTGTATGGAAAATGCTGTATGAGTATGAGTTACCTGGTACCCGGACTCTACTTCGTCTTCTGGAGTTTTATAGAAATTCGATATAAAATTCAACAGTGAGTAACAACAGTAAGATGGTGTAGTTCATAGCTCAAATTATGAAATAAAAATCGAGATATAGAGATGTCAGAACCTCAAGTACATGATTAAAAGTATCCTTAGAGTTGCCTTAAAAATCCCGGAATAACAAGTTTCAACAATTTTTTTACGAATTTTCATAAAATTCCCGGAGACGACGTAGAAACAAGGCACCAGGTATCTCGTATAGCATCTTCGTTGCAATATTCGTGTTCAGCGAACTCAAAACCCTGAGATAATAAATTTGAACTATTTTCATAACGAATTTCTATAAAACTCCAGGAGATGACGTAGATTCCTGGTACCAGGTACCTCTTACAGCTTCGCCGACCCTATATTCTTGTTTAGTGACCTCAAAATTCTCCGAATATGAAAATTGAACTCATTTCCATGATTATTTTCCAAGTTGTGAATTTTTATTTTGTGAAGACTTTGATATGCACTTTGTAAAATGCATTTTCCGCCTACAACAATGCAATTTTCATTTGTCCCTCATACCAATAGATCAACTTTTTGATGAAGCTCTCCCGAATAAAATGCAAAAGGTTTCATAACGATCCGTCTTACTCTAAAAAAGTTAGAGGTTTAGGCGATTTTGGTGCTTTATTTCCTCGCCTACTCCTACTACTATTCTTTATATATCTTTTTTATATGCCCTGGGAGAGGTTTTAACCCAAACCCCCCTGGGTGCGCCACTGTGTATATACACTGAAAGAAAAAATCGTGTCTAAATTTTCAAACTCGTTTAAATATCCCAAGATTCACAAATAACTCCAAAGTACGTACTTACCAATATCTATAGAAACATATATACATTGTTGACCCTGGTTTGGTGTCAGAAATTGTTGATCCACGAGACGTTTTGCAGATACCTTTCGACGCCGGAGACGTTGGCGTCGTAGGAAGACGAAACGACGGACGTCTCGGGATTGCTACAGATCGGCCCTGGAGGCGGCAAAGGCGGTGGCCGCCAGAGGCGGGGCGGCATCCTAGGGATGGGTCTGATTACAGGGACAAGCCGGTGTCATTCAAGCTGGTGCATCGACTGGTGCTTCTTTAGGTAAGCGATTCTGCGGAAGCGTTTGCCGCATTCGGAACATTGAAATTGTTCGTCTGATTCTACAAATAAATTTTAAATTAATACGTATGACAAATAAAAAAATACAAAGTGAATTTTTAGTTACCATTTATACATTAATCTGTAGATTTAAAACTTTTTTAAAAACACAGAGTTCCAGAAGGATCTATAAATTGTGATCAATTCAGATTTCCAATTAAAAACTGTGTCAGATATTTTAGATAACTTATTTAGACAAAAAACTTTTGTGGAAAGAACATATCACAAAAAAGCCGAAAATGCTATAAATATCTTAAGTACTTTTTCTAAAACAAACTAGGAGCAGATTTCAACATTAATTTAATGTTTCATCGATCTATGATAGGTCAAATTCTTGATTATATTTATTACCTACTTGTACGCATACACATCGAAAAAACATTTAATGTCCGACTGGTATATTATTTGACAAATATTGACATGATTTCGAAGTCAGTTAAGTAGATATGATATAATGCCCAAGAGCGTTATTTTGAAAAATAACGCCCTAGGGCATTAAACGCAAATAACTAGTTCAATACTGTCACGTTGACAAATATCAACCTAAGTAAAACCATGGTTACCACAATTACGTTACGATTATTGCTGGTAAATGTATTTACTTGAAAACTAATTAATTCAAAATTGATTAAAATTTTGTGCATATAAAGAATAATTTAGTCGGACATTAAACGTTGAATGCACCACGGGTATTATAGATAACAACGCTTTCGGTCAACGTATATCCCTCAGGCCGAAGGACCGTATTGTTCTCAATACAAACCAGAAATTTAGAAGAAATGGTGTAATTATTATTATAAGTTTACTGATGGTTCGAAAAAAGGAAACCACACTGCATGCACCGTATAATTAATTTTATATGGTTATACTGTAAGACATCTTCTACATACGTCTTTAAAGCCAACGCTATCTAATATAACACCACATATATAATAGTAAGAGTAGGAGTACCACAAATACCAATAAGACGTCGAAAAATGTATAACAAATAATAATTCCAGAAATAAAAAATATAATTAATAAGTAGTAAACATAAAGAGCAGATACACAACACTTTAAAGGTTATTAAATTAGAAAAAGAATGAGTTGTACAATGTTTAGAAAGAAGCCATGGATCATAATTGATTATTCGATTGAGAACATGAAAAAATGGATAACTTACGGAACTTATAGATATACAGTCAAAGGAATAAGACAGGGAAATTTACTAAGCCATATGCTACATTCTAATCGTGGATTAAGTCATAAAGAGAGTCAATAAAGGAAGAAGATACAGAATAGAGAACAATAAAATTAAAATTCTCTGTTACGAAAATTATACAATAGATATCCAAGATAGTACAAGATGAAAATATCCTTCAAAGACTAGTTCACATATTTTATGCAAGAACGAAAGAATTTAACATGACGATTTCAACTCACAACACTAGAACAATATTAATGAGTAAAAAAACAATAAGATGTAAACTAGAAATCGATGGAACTAGCACCGAACAAGTAATAGAAACAAAAGTAGCAAGGAATTACATTGTCTAGCTATGAAGACGTTGAAAAATAAGTTAGAGATCAAGTATAAAAAGCCAATAGATTAGCAGGATGCCTTAATACCACTATATGGAGTTACCAACATATTAACTCTGAGTGTGAGATAAAATCAAGAATCTATAAGGCAAGTATAAAACTAATAATAACATGCGCATCAGACACAAGACCTGATACAGCCAAAAAACAGAAAATACTGGAAACAGCAGAAAGGAAAATACTCATTTCTGAACTACAGCAAACACGCTGAGAGCCCGAATAAGGAAATGATGAGATCAGAACAAAATGTAATACAATGTACAGGGTATCAATGAGTGGGCACTTAAAAGAAAAAAGAATGGACCAATCACATCAGTAGAATGGTGGACACAGAAATCGTTAAAATAGCAAGGGACAAATCACCAAATGGTAGAAGCCATATCGGCAGATCGCGCAAGTTGTCTTTCATAGAGACAACTCGTCAACAAACAAGCAAAGTTTCTTATAAAAATGAAGAATAGTAAGAAGAAAAGAAGACAAAATACAAATTGCCTCAACTGTAACTGATCTTTTACAACAAACAAATTAGTTATGAATGACTTCATCAATATTCGACATGATAGACAAATAACAACATACATCAAAAGAAAAACTACTTACTGATAAAACACGATCATAACTACTCAACTAGAACTAAAATTAAGAAGAATAGGATAGTTGAAAAACTAGAATTAAACATCCGAAATGCTCTATAAAAAAATAATAAAAACGAAAATGTAGTTACTGCAAATAATATGGAATTACTGAAAACCAAATCAGATAATAGCATGACCAAAACAACCGAATGAAAGAATAATATCCTAAAATTGCTATGGAGCAATTATTCATAATTGTGAAGTTTTATGTTTTTATAAAGGAACCCGAAGAAACATTATGGAAAATGGCTCTCTGTCAAATGCTCTGAAACTGGGTTCTGGTAGTCCTTGATGTGTAGAACAAAAGACTCAATGGACCTCTCACTCCAAAAAATCATGGTGTTAAGATATAAGCCTCTGAAGTTATAGGTACAGTGAGACCGTTTGAGTGTGAATAAATTAATTTCCTCGAGAATGGGCGACTCTGGAGATCAATTACAAATCAGGTCGATTTATATTTTTAAATTATAATTTTTTGGCATATATATCATACTAGTGACGTCATCCATCTGGGCGTGCTGGCGCAATCGATGATTTTTTTAAATAAAAATAGGGGTCGTGTGATAGCTCATTTGAAAGGTTATTAAATTCTCTAATCAATAATATAAACATTAACAATTTTATTTATACAGAGTGCCCGAACATTTTTTAAATTAAATTAATTGAGACAAAAAGAAGAATGTATATAATTTGTTTAATTCGTAATACATTTTACTGTTATCCGAAACCAGGAAAAAATGCTTATTTGATGAATAAATATTGTTTTTCGCTTAAATTCAATATTAAATCTGCCACCCACCTGCCTCTTAGCAGTTTGAACATTTAATTTAAGCGAAAGGGGTCGTGTGATAGCTCTTTTGAAAGGCTTTTTAATTCTCTATTCACTAATATAAACATTAACATAATTATTTATGCAGGGTGCCCACATTTTTTTTTAATTAAATTAATTGAGACAAAAAGAAGAATGTATATAATTTATCTAATTCGAAATACATTTTACTGCTTTCATAAAATATAAAAAATGGTAATTTTAAAAATAAACATTGCTTTTCGCTTAAATTAAATGTTCAAACTGCTAAGAGGCAGGTGGGTGGCAGCTTTAATATTGAATTTAAGCGAAAAACAATATTTATTTATCAAATAAACATTTTTTTTCTGTTTTCAGACAACAGTAAAATGTATTTCCCATTAAATAAATTATATACATTCTTCTTTTTGTCTCAATTAATTTAATTCAAAAAAATTTTTGGGCACCCTGTATAAATAATTATGTTAATGTTTATATTATTAAATATAAAATTGAAAAGCCTTTCAAATGAGCTATCACACGACCACTATTCTTATTTAAAAAAATCATCAATTGCGCCATCACGCCCAGATGGATGGCGTCACTATTATAATATATACCTATGCAAAAAAATTATAATTTAAAAATAAAAATCGACCTGATTTGTAATTTATCTCCATCGTCGCCAATTCTCGGGAAAATGAATTTATTCCAACTCAAACGGCCTCACTGTACCTATAACTTCAGAGGCTAACCCAAAGTTTCAGAGCATTTGACAGAGAGCCATTTCCCATAAGGTTTCTGAGGGGTCCTTTATAGTTATAAAAAACAAAATAAGTTATCGATCGAAATACTACAGAAAACGACAATAAATATCGTTCCCATACCACCAGATCGACAACAGGTGGAATACTTTCTTTGGTTACAACCTCCCGAGATTTTCAAAAATTATAAATCATACAGGATGCCGAGGAAATTAAGATGAGAGAATTTTAAATAATTCACAACCCATCTGCTCAGCGTGGTAGAAGTTCCAACAAGAAAGATTTCTTAGTACTCAACAAACGAGTAAATGAATTAAAATGTATAAACATTTTCAATTTCTTCGCAACACGAAAATGCAGCAATTGCATAATACTCTGGTTAAATCGGAGAGTGCAGGAAGAGTGTATACCGGTTTCGGAGGTTTTTTCCTCCTCACCAGTAGTCCCTAGGCTCATCCGCAGCATTTCGTTCTCTGCAATTCGGAAATTCCCAAAGTGTGATACCCGGGGAAATCGGAGAGAAGAGGATATGGGACTACTGATGAGGAGGAAAAAACCTCCGAAACCGGTATAAACCTGATAAAAAGCTTTCCATAAATAATCATTTCTTAGGTCGTAAGAATTATTGTAAAAATCTTTTAAAATTAGTTTTAAAAGTTTCCTATTAGTTTTGTGTTCATCAAATATCGCGCTAAAAGAATAAATAATAAAATTTATAACAAAAATAACAATGTTACCGTGCGCATTCGACAATATTTTAAATGTCGACAATAATTATAATATTGGCGAATGCGCTAGTTAAATTGGTGTTTTTTTATAAATTTTTATACATACAATAAATACTGAAAAAAATAATATCTAAAATTGCTATGGAACAATATTCACAACTGTTTTATGTTTTTATAAATAAAAGAAATGTTATAAAAATGTAAAAGAATAATAATAAAATTTATAAAAAAATACGAATTTTAACTGGCGCTCCCGCCAATATGAACATTATTAACAATAATTGAAATACATATTGGCGAATGGGCAAGTTTTTTTTTATTAATGGCATGGACTTTATGTCATTCAGCCAGTCACAACATGAGTATTAGTTGTTCTGAAGCTATTTCCTTGTGGCATTTTTATGATTAATTATTTATATGGGAAATAAGCCACAATTATTAAAAAACCACTTATATTAAAAATAGAGAATTTGATAGATCTCAAATATGTCAACACGCATGGGATAATGAGCATAGAGTTCAGTGGAGAGATTCAAGTATAGTCCTGAAAGAATCAGATAGTAAAAAGAGAAAAATCAAAGAAGCGGCTCTAATTATGCTAAATGAAACCAATTGTGTCGCAAATTCCTCGATAGAATGCAGTAGGAGGTTACCCATACTGAAAGAGGAAGTCGATAGAAAGAAAATACCAAGATTAGTAAGGCAATAATATCGAGCTAGTACATATTTTATATTTTAGTACATATTACTTATATATCTAGTATTATTAATATATTTATAATTTAAACCTGTTACAAGTCAGAATTTGGTATTATTTTTTGAGAGTAAATTAAATGTAAGACCAAATACTTACGATGTCGGGATAGTATCACAAGGTTTTTTCCTGGTTTTCCCTTGTAATTTACTATGAAGTCTCTAACGCGAGAATTTTACTGTCGTTGCATTTGGTTGTTTTTTTAAAGACAGATCACATGCTATAATTTTTTTGTGACGGATATTCTTGAGTTAGGGTTGATTTCATGTAATCGAATGAACTATCTTTCAGTAAATCGTCCCAGGAACGCAACTCATAAATATTGGCAATATCATTTTAAAGTCTTCTACTTTAAAATGTATAATATATGTATGAATTGCTAATATAAATGAGTCAGATTAAATAAATTATTAGAAGAATTTTTTTGCTTAGCAACAACACTTTTGTTTATTCTAGTAATATTTTGTATTTTGACAACGGCACCCGATTTGGGCGTCGAAACGTTAATAAAATTATTTTTTTCATTTTAATTGTGGCTTATTTCCCATATAAATAATTAATCATGAGTATTAGTGTCATGTGTAGTGTGTATGTTGAGTAAGTGTCTTGTTACTTTGCAAAGTCGACGTCATTGTCTTTGCAAAGAGACGCTAATTGTATTCGAACGTCTGCGGTCCCTCCGGTGAGTTAAATGAGCAAGTTAAAATTGGTATTTTTTTTAACAAATTTTATCATTTATCCTTTTACCGCGATATTTAGTTTACACGCAGTAAAAAATCCGACCTTTATTTATTATTATTTGAGATACAGTTTTTCCTGGTAAATACCTATCATTATTTTTGGAAGTGAATGCTTCTTATCGTTCGGTATGGAATTTTGGCGGGTGTAAAGTCATATTGGGCGTTATTCAAAATCGAGACAAGAGAGCGTCTCGAGACGCTATAGGTTAGCTTGCAGTAGGTATAAATATCATATTATACGTATCTGCACACTTATTTAAATTGAATAAAGGCATTTTATTATTTATTTATTATTTGGATTTAAACAAATTTTGTTATATTCAAAATAATAGTCGAAAAAGGCAGAGCGAAATAATTTAGTATCATACTACATAGACCACTGTAAAATTAGAAATATGACAAGTTCCTTGGAGTTAAAATAATAATTTTAGAGAGAACTCTAGTGAGACTGAAAACTGAAATTAAGAAATGAATTGGACAAGTATCCAGGTGACAAAACAACTAAAATGAATGTAGTGGAATACACAAATTAGTAAAGATTATACAAAAATCAGAATCTCCGAGACCATAGTCGAAAACACTGCAACTTATGGAGCTGAGGTCTAGCAAATGACAGAATATTTCAAAAAAGAAGCTAATGTCAATGGGAATGTGGTTTTGGATACGTTGTTGTAGACTAACACTTCACGACAAAATAATAAAGAACGAGATACAGAAAAGAGTGGGTATTGAAACAACAATAATCGACATCATTGAAGCCAAAAATTTTGAGAAGGTGTTGGCATGTAAGACGTAGAAAAAGGAAGGAGTAGAGTCCAATGCAGAGAAGAAGAAAAGGACACATGAGAAATACATGGCAGGAGGGCTTTAAATCAGCCATGACCGTAAGGTATCTATAGGAAAGTGACTACTGAGATAGAAAGCAATGGAAACTGGGATGCGAGAAACTACTATGATTTGTAAGCATAATCGTAATATATCTATACACAAAATAACGATATCAGTTATAAACCCTTCCCTCCACCACTGCATAACATTTTAACCGAACAAAATATTATACTAGACACACTCTATTCAACGAAATAATATAATCCATCTTTATACTGTCCAAGAAACTTACTCGCCAAATAGTAGAAACAAAATATCAGATTAATATGGCTTTACCATCACAATACTTATTTCTGATAATCACTAGAAAATTAAATCAAGCTTTGGCTCAAGTTTGGATCAAAAGCCAGGTGAATACACTCAGAATTGCTACCCTGAAATAACTTTTGAGTTTCAGTCTCTTGCACGAAACTGGTATCAGTAAACACATTACAGCTAACTGGATTGGAGATGATAACTTTAGGCTCTAGGAAAAACTAGCGTGTAGTAAAATAAGTAATAGAACAGGGCAAAATCAAACGGGTAAAAAACTAACTTAAGTCATTTATATCACCGGGCCTAGACAAAAGGGAAATTTAAATATGAAAATACTTTAATCTTTTTAATCCAAAAAATTTTCAGATAGGATAGCTAATGTGCCACGGTATGTATTCAATATTCAATCATACACTTTAGATAGGTACTCCATTCATAACATTAGACATTAACATACACGCAAACGGAGTCAAAGAGAGAACAAAGTTACAAATACAGTGTTCAACAATTGACCTTAAAAATTGGCCATTTTTAATGTCTCGAATTTCCTAAGAATTTCTTTAACATATTATAGCCTTATTCTTTAACAATATCAATATCGCTGTAATAATGTCGTTGCTAGATTGTTGTAAATTGACATTGTATACCGACCGGGTGTACCAATCAAACTGTGATTTATTTCTCAAAGTTCACCACACCCTGTGGAATATTCTAGCATTTATAAAATACTGAAATTAAAATCCAACTATGTATAGCCTCAAATTTTCTTACCATTCTGTTTTTGATTCATTCGCTTATGTTGGATAATAAAAAAGTTAGGTACTTTAACAACTAGCCTTGTTTTTCATCAATACAGGGTGTTTTTTAATAAGTATGGCAAACTTTAAGGAGTAACTCAGCATGAAAAAATAATGACAGTTTGCTTTATAAATGTATGTCAGCAAATGCTTCGTTTCCGAGATGGGAGGTGTTGAAATTTTTCTTACAAACTGACGATTTATTTATTGCTCTTAAACCGGTTGAGATATGCAAATGAAATTTGGTAGGTTTTAAGAGGTAGTTATTGCGCATTTTTTGATATACAATTAGTAATTTAATATTCACCATTGGCGCGCATACGGGTAATATGACCCTTATGTGCGCCAATATTGAACATAAAATTCTATCTCAAGAGTTGTATGTCAAAAAATACACAATAACTACCTCTTAAAACCCACCAAATTTCATTTGCATATCTCAACCACTTTTAGAGAAATACATAAATCGTCAGTTTGTAAGAAAAATTCAACACTTCCTATCTCGGAAAAGAAGCATTTGCGGATATACGTTTATCAAGCAAACTGTCATTATTTTTTCATGCAAAATTACCCCTTTAAGTTTGCCATTTTTATAGTATTGATGAATAACAAGGCTAGTTGTTAAAGTACCTAACTTTTTTATTATCCAACAACCGAATGAATCAGAAAACAGATTATTAAGAAAACAAGAGGCTACAGTGGAGTTTTAATTTCAGTATTTTATGAATGCTATAATATTCCACAGGATGTGGCCAACTTTGAGAAATAAATCACAGTTTGATTGGTACACCCGGTCGGTATACAATGACAATTTACAACATCTAGCAACGATATTATTATAGCGATATTGTTAAAGAATAAGGCTGTAACATGTTAAAGAAATCACTTAAATCGGACAACAGGTTTAGGAAATTCGAGACACTAAAAATGACCAATTTTTAAGGTGATCCTTGTCAATTGTTGAGCATTGTAATTGTCATATAATAAAAGAATACTTGTACCAAAGTAATTGTGTGAAAACTTGAATAACTGTTAATGGATAACAAGCTACATGCCTTACAGCTCCTCATATTTATTTATTACATACTTCTTTGTTCTTTAGTCGATCGTAAATTACCGGTAACAATTAAAGTTTGTTTATCCGTTTAAACTTTTATGTGTTATTTCCGTGATTCGTGATACCCATATAACTATGGATTTACCTTTCTGGCAATCATTGCTAATAAAACTTTATTTCTTTCACGATACAGTAGCCACACCGCAACCACACCTGTTGCTGCTAGATAGATATTTATGTTTTTAAATTTTATTGTGGTATTTTTTGTTTACCAGACCTCATTTCAATCCTAAGGATTGAAATGAGGTCTTCTTGGTGGCCAAGTAAACTCACTTCCACGACCAATCCATCGAAGCGAAAACTGTTGATTTAAATATTGTGCGGTTTCACTGTAATTTGATTGAGCAAAGACACAAGTCATATCACGCATCTCATTGTTGGAAAAATCGTTATACAGGATGGGCCAAAGAAAACAGTCCACCTCGATATTTGACAGTAGTTATTAGATTTTAAGGAAATACCGAAACAGATCGATTTTTATTTTTATATTGCAACCTTTTGGCATATATTTCATACTAGTAACGTCATCCATCTGAGCGTGATGACGTAATCGATAATTTTTTAAATGGGAATAAATACCTCTTGGCAGTTTGAACATTTAATTTAAGCGAAAAGCAATGTTTATTTGCCCAATAAATATTTTTTTCTATTTTCTGATAGCAATAGAATGTTGAGTTAAATAAATTACATACATTCTTCGTTTTGCGTCAATTAATTTAATTCAAAAATTATTTTTTTGGCTACCCTGTATAAATAATAATATTTATGTTTATATACTGAATATAGAATTGAACACCCTTTCAAATTAGCTACCACACGACCCCTATTCCCATTTAAAAAATCATCAATTACGTGATCACGCCCAGACGGATGACGTAAGCAGTATGAACTATATATGAAAAAATTGTAATTTAAAAATAAAAATCGACCTGTTTTGGCATTTCCTTAAAATCTTATAATTACTGCCAAATATCGAGGTGGACTGTTTTCTTTGGCCCACACTGTATAAATTTTTTTTTTCTTATTAATTACAGAATTGTTAAAAAAATATATACCTACTACTTTAACAGTTAAATACTCTTATTATTATCAAATAATACGACAAGTTTCATTGCTACACAGATTGGTCTAAAAGTTTATAAGCCTACTTGAAAAATCAATTTTCATAAATAGGCATTAGATACAAGCGTACTTGGAACAGAAAGAAACGAAAAATTAAATTACAGGTAAATTCATAAATGTAAGGTTTATGTAAGAAGAATATGCGTATATCAGATAGAGAACACGGACTTGATCTAAATACGAAAAATTCCAAGTACATGGCAGTCAGTAAGCGCGAAATATTGAATACACAGCTTTTGGTTAACCAACAGCAACAACCAATTGACAGGGTGGACAGCTACACATACCTTGGTCACAGTAGCCTTGGTACCAACATAAACAGCCAATGAGACCACTAAAATGAAATAAAACAACGCATAGAAAAGTTAGATCAGAGTTCATCTCGATGAAGTCTTTTTTCAGAAGTCCCGATTTGCCACTTGCTACCAAATCTCAATCATCAGATGCTATGTGTTTTCTACGTTATTATACGTAGTAGAGGCCTGGATACTTTCCGAAGCTTCTTTAAGAAAACTCGAGGCATTCGAGATGTGTTGTTAGATAGAGACGCACGTTAAGAATTTCGTGGGTGGATCGTGTGACTAAAGTTGAGGTCCTACGTAGAATAGGTAAGGAATGCGAGATCATTAACACCATCAAAGAGCGCAAACTAAAATATCCTGGCCATGTTATGAGGAACGAACAGAGATATGGCTTGTGGCAACTCATTCTTCAGGGCAAGGTATTTGGAAAGAGAGGACCAGGAAGAAGAAGAATATCTTGGCTTCAAGACCTGAGAAAGTGGTTTAATACATCGACAACCGGACTATTCAGAATAGCAGCAAGGAAAGTTAGGATAGTCATGACGATCGCCAACATCCGGAATGGATAGGCACCGTAAGAAGAAGAAAAAGGTTTTTTTGATATTAATAAATCTTTGCTAAACAGGATCATAAAGTGTATTGAAGTAAATTATCTGCATTTTGGCATTTTGTTGTTGTTACATAGAGAATAAAATTTTTTATTAAAAATTAAAATTCATTTGACTTTTTAGAAGAATAACTCGAAAACCGATTGATTTGCGCGAATCAAACACGAGTAAATTTTTTGTAGAATTTAACGTTTATTCATATTTTTTATCATTTCGCCCATTCAGCCGATAAAAAATTATTTTGATTTATCAAATACAACCACGTGTAGGTAACTAGCGACCTCTATAAGCAATGCTAACTTGGAGTCTAAATTAACAATCATCATTCCAAAAAAAGTAAAATTGCAAATTTTTAAATAGGAATTTTGAAAATATACAACATGATTGCAAAAATTAAAGTTCAAACTTTAAACATTTGATATCACGAAAACTAGCAATATTAAGGTAAGTATGTTTTGCAGAATTATCATCCTTAATGAATCGCCCTGTATATTTTTAAAAATATATTCAAAAACTTACCCGATTCGCCTTCTCCGTGATCCTCCAGTTTGGCGTCCTTCGTTTGCCGAGGCCTGTGCCACCTTCTATGTGAAGCCAGATTAGCAGGGCAATTAAAAACTTTATCACACTCAGGACATCTGTATTCGATATTAACGATTCTAGAACATCTGTGCTGCGCCAATCCAAAGGCATCTTCGTACAATTCTCTGCACAGCCTACACACATAATCTCCTATTAAGTTTTCAATCTTGGCTAACTCAGCTTTGGCCTCTTCTGTGATTTCAACAACGTTAAATGCTGGATCTATGTCGCCTTTTCTTACCACTAGGTTCTCATCAGGCCGTAATTCCCGAATTATAGTTCCTGAAACTGGAGAAGTGTTGTCTTCTTCGAAATTAAGCTTTCTGATAGCTTTGACTTTCTTAGCTGAAGCTGGAGTTATTTTCGATTTCTTGAACGGTGGCTCTGGTGTCGGTGATTGATGACTTCTTTTGCTACCAGGAGATGGAGTGCAAGGTGGAGTAATTGGTGATTGATTGTGTTGATGCTTGACACTAAGATCCAGAGGAATAGCAGTGGTGAGTTCGAGGGGTTCTGTGAACTTGAAGAAATGTTGCTGGAGGTGAAAAAATTGCGGCTCCAACGCTAGCCTCTGCAGACTCGTATAGTGATTTTTGAAGTTAGCGAATTCCATACCATGATGGTATGGCACGCGAGGCATCCCTCGCGAAATGTCACGGCCTACTGATACCGAAGCACATTTCTCGACGGTAACTTCTTGTAGTGTTGCATCGTTGAGCCCCAATAGTGGTTTCACCCCGCCTCGAGTACGCAGTAAGCGTGCGCTAGGTGGGGCGACCGATCTACCCTTATTGGTCGAGGAACGGCACTTTCTGCGTATTGGTAAATCACGTTCTACGGTGTTCAGTTGATCGTAACGGATTTCGGCGGCGGAGGATTTTTCGTAACGGTTTTTAGGCAATTACTGTTCGCGTACGATCATTAGAGGGATTCCCTTGCAGATGTCGATTTTACACCCTTGTTGTAAATAGATAGGAGTTGTGATAGAAGCCCTTCGGCGGATTTTTAATGTTTTTAATTACAATATCCACCACAGAGAGTGTTTTCTACACTCACAAAAATAAATTAACAAGTCAACACATTTATTTTATTATTTTAATAAAATTTCTAAATATTATTAAAATAAT
Source organism: Diabrotica virgifera virgifera (assembly GCF_917563875.1). Lineage (NCBI taxonomy): Eukaryota > Metazoa > Arthropoda > Insecta > Coleoptera > Chrysomelidae > Diabrotica > Diabrotica virgifera. The sequence goes on along the minus strand of NC_065448.1, from coordinate 281,502 downwards.
AACAAGGTATTATTTTTATTAACAGGTTACTGCTACTGCTACCAGAAGATATTTGTGTAAAAATATTAACAATTTTTAGTATAGAAAATAGAAAGTAATCTTTTGCATGTCCTTTAATTTTATGATTACTACACTGTGAAGCATAAGTTAATTAGATTTATCTTTGATAGATATTTACAGAGTGGTGCAAAAGATATAGACAGACGAGACTTACGAATTATCATCAATCTGTATTGGAATCAAAAGGCCAATATAAAGATAGACGAACAAGAGTCCGAGAATATTGATATAAAGAGAGGGGTAAGACAGGGTTGTGTACTGTCGCCGCTATTGTTTAACGTGTACAGTGAAGCCATATTTCAGGAAGCGATAGCGGAACTGAGTGATGGAATCTCTATAAACGGAAGAACACTAAATAACATAAGATTCGCTGATGACACCATTATAATGGCAGACACCCTTGAGTCGCTACAAGAATTGTTAAATAGAATTAACGATTATTGCATTCGATATGGACTCAAAATAAACAAGAAAAAAACTAAATTTATGATTGTCTCAAAAACACAACATGGAAATGAAAGGTTAATACTAGAGCAAACCCAAATAGAAAAAGTAAAGACATACAAATATCTGGGAACCTGGGTTGATGACAAAAATGACCAAAGCAAAGAAATTAAAGTCCGAATTGAAACTGCAAGGCAAGCATTTATAAAAATGAAGACACTGCTTACAAACAAAGACCTTCAGTTGCCTCTCAGATTGAGGGCTCTAAGATGCTACATATTTTCTATATTACTATACGGAATGGAAGCTTGGACATTGAAAAGGCAACATATAAGAAAAATAGTAGCGTTCGAAATGTGGTGTTACAGAAGAATGTTGAAAATTCAGTGGATTCAAAAGATTACCAATGTTGAAGTGCTACGACGTTTAAATAAGGAGTTAGAAATTATGAACAATATAAAAACAAGAAAACTAGAATATTTGGGTCACATTACGAGAGGAGAGAAATATGAGCTGCTGAGAGTTATTATGCAAGGAAGGATCCAAGGAAGAAGTAGCATAGGAAGAAGACGCATCTCCTGGCTGAGGAACTTTAAAGAATGGTTTAACTGTAGTTCATTACAACTGTTCAGAGCAGCAGCCAACAAAGTGACCATAGCCATTATGATATCCAACCTCCGCTAGGAGATGGAACTTTAAGAAGAAGAAGCAAATGTCTACTCAAACTCCTTTTTTATACTTATACCGATGAAAAAAAGAATGTGTGTGTACTTTGTACGCACATAAAATGTTGCACTTCTATTATTATGATTTCAACTAAATTAATATACTTAACAGCTTATTTGTATTTTATTTAAATATTAAACTAACTCTCTTTACCTACCACTTTGACGTGATTTGAACCCGGGACCTCTTGATCTCCGGTCACACGCTCTACCACTGAGTTATATTCCCTTTGCTTTGACAGGTTACAAGACTTCTCATACATACTGACAAATTTAATAGACCAAGTGAAGCATACAAAAATACTTTAAATATAAACTAAAAAGGGGTAGTTCCCTGGATTGGCTGTATACCTTATAGTTAAACAAACTGGAACATGAAGTAAAAACCACTTCTATGTAAAAGGTATATTTACTAAAAATTTTTAGAATCCCAATGGATTCAATAAAATGAGTTCATCAGAACGTTTTCAAACCTATCGGTCCATCATCAGTGATTTGAATACTTGCAAAATAGCCCCAGAACCAAACAATGGTTGTGATTATAAATAAATCTACATTATGTTGAAATAAATTTAAAATGGCTAAACGCCGATGTTAAAGGATTAAACCTCTGGGAACATGGTGAAACTCTACCCGAGGACCCCGGGTAGAGTTTCACCGAGGACCCCGGAGGTGGTCCTCGGGTAGAGTTTCACCATGTTCCCAGAGGTTTAATCCTTTAACATCGGCGTTTAGCCATTTTAAATTTATTTCAACATAATGTAGATTTATTTATAATCACAACCATTGTTTGGTTCTGGGGCTATTTTGCAAGTATTCAAATCACTGATGATGGACCGATAGGTTTGAAAACGTTCTGATGAACTCATTTTATTGAATCCATTGGGATTCTAAAAATTTTTAGTAAATATACCTTTTACATAGAAGTGGTTTTTACTTCATGTTCCAGTTTGTTTACTTTAAATATACTTACTATTATTATAAAATATCTTATTCCCGAGGAAGACAAATCCAAAGACACAGAAATTATAATAAATAATAAATTTACTAAGAACACTAATATGTATATCCTTTTATATGCTATAATATGCAGGGCCGCTCCGTCCATAAGGGCGAAGTGGGGCGGTGCCCCGCGGCGCCGTATTGAAAAGGCGCCGGCAGGTGCCGAAAAAAATCTTTTTGACAATACCGAAATTACCAGAAATTTTTTTTACCAGAAATAATAAACAAAATTAATGACATTGACTAAGGACAAAAAGGATTTTACCCACTGGTAAAATCAAACCAGAAATATTAGCAATATTTTATTGTAAAATTGAAAACTTATCAATTAGTCTAGACGCCAAGTAGAGGTCACCGTGTCCTTTTTAATTCTGATGGAAAAACTCAACTGTTTCTTATGGATTTTTGGCTGCTGATAACAAATTTCGAGAGTGGATTTCGATCCGAGTGGTCAAAAAATTGTTATAAACAATTTAATTGTTTACAAGGCTCTGGCCTACAAACTAAAAGAGATAAAAAAAATGTTTCAAATAAAATTTGTTCCATAATAAAAAAACGAAGAAAAAAACGTTTACTAAACTTAAATCCAACAATTAGAACTCAAGATATTGTAAAATTAGTGCACAATACAAATTGCAAATTGGTAACTCGGCTTCTACGAATGCAAATGAGCTTTATAAGATCTTATTTTAAAATTTAATTAATAGGTTTCCAAGCAAACTTTGTTAAATTACTTTATCTTTATTTGTTTTACAGTTATACCTGTTTGAAGTGATAATTTTCTTAAAAAAATTGTACATTAATTTGTTTATAAGGGGTTCAAGCAAATTTGAGCTATAAACATTTATACTTTAATTAACGATAATGATAGAAGAACTCAAAAGGAACAATTTGAGTTTATGAAAATGTTTGTAAGTTTATTTTTGGCCAAGATATCGATATTTTCGCTACCTACTTGAATTTCGTCACCTACTTGACTGTGAGCCGATCTTGCGCCTCATATCGCGCCATTAAAATATTAATATCTTGGCCAAAAATACACTTATGGACATTTTCATAAGCTCAAATTGTTCCTTTTGAGTTCTTCTATCATTATTGTTAATTAAAGTATAATTGATTATAGCTCAAATTTGTTTGAAACCGTTATAAACAAATTAATGTATAATTTTTTTAAGAAAGTTATAACTTCAAACGGGCATAACTTTAAAATAAATAAAGATAAAGTAATTTAACAAACTTTGTTTGGAATCCTATTAATTAAGCTTTAAAACGAGATTTTCTAAGGCTCATTTGCATTCGTAGAAGCCTAGTTACGATCGATAAAGCTAAACGAATTTCGTCACTACGAACATTTTCATAAGCTCAAATTGCTCAAATTAAGCATAAATATGATAAATAGGTAACAGTTATATACCATTTTTGACAAAAGTTTTTATACAAACAATGACATTACAAAGATAGACGTTACATGACGAATATGACAGCGGAAGTGATTTCCGGAGTATCTGCTGCACAGGGTACCTACTGTTCACCTCCTCTGGTGGTGTAGTTTTCGGCAAAAAATGTATTAAACAATTTGTCAAAAATAAGTACTCGGGGGTTTTTGGGGTTGCTGACGATGAATATGACATCGGAAGTGATCTACGGAGTACCTGGTATCCAGGGTACCTACTGTTTACCTCGTCTTGTAGAGTTTTCGGCAAATTCATTAAAAAATTAGTCAAAAATCATTAGTCACGAGATAAACAGTTGGTACCCTGGGCACCAGGTACTCCGGAGACGATTTACGATGTCATATTCGTCGTTAGCGACCCCAAAAACCCCCCGAGTAATGAATTTTGACTAATTTTTTAATGAATTTGCTGAAAACTCTAGAAAACGAGGTAAACAGTAGCTACACTGGGAACCAGGTACTCCGTAGATCACTTCCGATGCCATATTCGTCGTCAGCGATCCAAAAATCTCCCGAGTAATGATTTTTGGCTAAGTTTTTAATGAATTTTCCAAAAACTCCAGAAGTTGGTACCCTGGGCACCAGGTATTCCGGAGATCACTTCTGATGTCATATTCGTCGTTAGCGACCCCAAAAACCCCCCGAGTACTTATTTTTGACTAACTTTTTAATACATTTTTTGCCGAAAACTCCACAAAACGAGGTAAACAGTAGGTACCCTGGGCACCAGGTACTCCGGAAATCACTTCCGATGTCATATTCGTCGTTAGCGGCCCCATAAACCCCCTAGTAATTATTTTTGACTAATTTTTAATAAATTTACCGAAAACTCCACAAGACGAGGTAAACAGTAGGTACCCTGGGTACCAGGGTGTCCAGGGTACCCTCCTAGTGATTACCCTCCAGAGATCACTTTCGACTTCATATTCGTTTTCAGCGACCCCAAAAACCGACCGAGTAACGAAATTGAACTCATTTCCGCCGATAATTGATGAGTTCTGAATTTTTTTATTGTCTGTTTGAGATGCACTTTAAGAATGCATTTCTTGTATGCAGTTTTTCAATATTATATCTTGGCTCAGGGTCACAAAGTTTCCTGGCGCATTCACGAATCGAATGCAAAAAGAATTATTAAGATCCGTCTTGTCGTTTTTTTTTCGGATGTTCAGTGCTTTATTGCTTCGACTATAGCCTACTAATGTTACCCTATTATATTGGTCAAGGAAAGAGTTTATTTTTTCGAGTGTATGTGCACTATGTAGGGTGGCTAGTTGGTTTTATCTGGTACACATTTTCCATGAATTTATTTGTTGTGCTTCCTGTTTGATTTTTAAATTCGTCCGTTAATTCATTAGCGATTTGTGTTGAATCATTTCCGGGAGAATGTTTATACTTTTTAGGGTTTCCTACAGTTCCAATAATTGTTTCTTTTTTATCACTTAAACGGTTTCTCGACGCAGGCGGCTGCGGCTGTCTGTCACTGAAATTAAATTTATGAGAACCTCTTTACAACAATATTGAGTCCTTTTTACGATATTGCGGTTAGGGCAAATTAGTTGTTTAGTTGCTAATACAAAATCATTAAGATACATTGACACATTGACTCTTTTATTGTTCGATATTATTGTATCGAATTCTCTTCTTATACTACTCCACCTTAAAAAGAAATTAACGCACCACCTTAAGAATGGGTGTTTTTGATATCTCGAATTGCCTAAACCTGCTGTCCGATTTAAGTAATTTTTTTAATAAGTTATAACCTTGTTCTTTAACAATATCGCTGTAATAATATTGTTGCTAGACAAGTAAATTGTCATTGTATACCGGGTGTACCAACCAAACTGTGTTTTTTTCTCATAGTTCACCACACCCTATGGAATATTCTAGCATTTATAAAATACTGAAATTAAAACCAATCATAGCCTCAGATTTTCTTAACATTCTGTTTTTTGATACATTCGTTTATATTGGATAATACAAAAGTTAGGTACTTTAACAACTAGCCATGTGTTTCATCAATTAGGCAAATTTTAAAGGGTAATTCTACATAAAAAAGAAATGACAGTTTACTTTATAAACTTATGTTTGCTTTATAAACTTATGCAAATGATTCGTTTCCGAGGTACGGGGTGTTAAAATTTTTCTTACAAACCTACGATTTATTTATTGCTCTAAAACCGGTTGAGATATGCAAATGAAATTTGGTGGGTTTTAAGAGGTAGTTATTGCACATTTTTTGACATACAATTAAGAATTTTATATTCACCATTGGCGTGCATACCGGTAATATGATACTTTAATGATAAGCAGACATAAAATTTCAATAGGAAGTAAAAAAATTAAGCGTAGTGACTTTAGAGGGCAATTACTTTTATCCCCCTTCACATGGCGATGGGTAAAATTATTAGTGTAATAATAATTTCTCTCTCTCTCTTTGTCGACGTTTAAATTGGTAAACTGGTGAAGCGCGCCTCAAGACACGTCGTTGGTTCGAAGCTTTACGCTTTGTCCACATGAGGGCGGTTTGCCAACGTCGACTGCGCGGTTTACTAGTTTTCCTTGGTAACTTAATTAGGCATTAGGGAGCGTTCAAGTATTAAATAAGGCGATTTTTGAAGATTTTTAACCCCCCCCCTTAGGTAACGCACTCTTATGGGAGTTTAACTATTGCGTAACACAATTTTTGAAGATTTTGACCGCCCCCCCCCCCAACCTGCGTTACGTAATACTTGAACGGTCCCTTAGGGTGTGATCAAGTAAAACAAGTAAACCGCGCAGTCGGCGTTGGCGCGTTACACACTGGCGGATCCAGGGGGTGTCAGGGGGTCATGACCCCCCCCATAATTGTAAACCTACGTATCCTAGGGTTGGTAAGACTAAGTGATCTTGCATCAAAGATAGGTAATTAAATCACCCACAAGACATATGACCGCCTCCCCCCCAAAAAATTTCTGGATCCGCCACTGGTTACACTTATCCAACATATAACTTCTCGGGTACCAAATGTTGATTTAAACGCAGAGGGTTTTATTATTAACATTAAAAAAACACGACAAAAATTAAAACAAATGACACCACTATGGCCAACATACCAACACCAGGGGGAATCGGGTAGGGAGACAACCTCAGCCCATTTCTATTCAAGATACTAATGGATAAAATAATAGAAGATGTGGAATCGCTACAACTAGGATACAGACTCGGTCACAGTAGAATCAGTATAGTGTGATATGCGGATGATGCAGCCCTGATTGCAGAGGATGAGGATGACCTACAAAGACAACTTTATCGATTCTACCAATAGTCCAGGGCGGATCTGTTTTGAGATGGACGTTGAGAGGTGACTCAAATTTTTTTGCAGAAATTGCTTGAAAATAAATCAAATAATAATATTTGAGTTATCCTCCCTCTCAAAAAGGTCCGGAACATTGTTTAAATAATCAAAATGTCAAAAATTTAAGGAAAAATTCGATTTTTTTCTTCGTTTTTTGATTATAACTTTAAAAGTATTCATTTACAAGAAAGGTTGTACTGACATAAAAGTTGCGTATTTAAAGTTCCTACAATATAAAATTGGTTAAAAATTTCAAAAATAGTCACCCTGGTTGCAAAATAGCAATAATTGCGAAAAAACCATACAAAAACAAGTATTTGCATTTTACGTTTTTCAACCATTTATAATACACTTAGGACCTTCATATTTCACCCAGAAAAACTTTATGATACAGTAAAACAATACTGTAAATTTCTTTAAGATCTGTTTAATAGATTTTGCAAAATAAATTTTGCAATCCAGCTTTCGCAAAAAAAATTCATTTTTTCAAAATGTTACAGGACTGAAAATAAAGCAGATAGAAACTTAAAAAAAATTTTTGCTTATAGAAGTGTACTGTACCTTTCATTTGCAATTTTCAAAATTAAAATCTATTAATTACCACGGCGTCAGAAAATTTTTGAAATAAACAATAATTTTTGGTGCTACGCGCAGGACAGCGGTGTTCGATTCACACAAGTTGATTTCCACCAAAATTTCTTCCAATCTTTATCTAATATATTATTTTCTTACTCTATATTTTGTTGTATTTTAATATTTTAATGCCACAAAAATCAAACTAATTTTATTATTGTTTGTGAAATATTGTTTAAACAATTGCATATGTTTAAAAATAATAAACTTTTATTATTTAAGTTAAAATATATGAACAAAGAAAGTTTTTGCTAATAAAAGTGTTATTTCAAAAGATAGAGTATGTGTTTATATTTTGCAATAAACAAATTTATCTATTTATATCGAAATGTAATAAAAATTAAAATGTATCAATCATTATAAAAGGTCATTGGAATGCCCAATCAGAGCAAACTATCCGCTGTCCTGCGCGTAGCACCAATAATTAATGTTTATTTAAAAAAATTCCTGACGCCGTGGTGTTAATCGATTTTAATTTTGCAAAATTGCGAATGAAAGGTACTGTACAATTCTATAGGCAAAAAAATGTTCAACTTGCTATCTGCTTTATTTTCAGTCCTGTAACATTTTGAAAAAATGAATTTTTTTTACGAAAGCTGGATTGCAAAATTTGCAAAATCTATTGAACCGATCTTAATGAAATTTAAAGTATTGTTTTACTGTATCATAAAGTTTTTCAGGGTGAAATATGAAGGTCCTAAGTATAGCATAAATGGTTGAAAAACATAAAATACGAATACTTGTTTTTGTATGTTTTTTTCACAATTATTGCTATTTTGCAACAAGGGTGACTATTTTTTAAATTTTTAACCAATTCTATATTGTAGGAAATTTAATTACGCAACTTTTATGTCAGTACAACTTTTCTCAGAAATGAATACTTTTAAAGTTATAATTAAAAAACCAAGAAAAAAATCGAATTTTTCCTTAATTTTTTGACATTTTGATTATTTAAACCGGACCGGATTTAAATGTTCCGGACCTTTTTGAGAGGGAGGATAACTCAAATATTATTATTTGATTTATTTTCAAGCAATTTCTGCAAAAAAATTTGAGTCACCTCTCAACGTCCAAATGTATCTACTAATATTTTTACAGATGCGCCCTGGTCTACAAGCAAGTCGACGACTCAACATGAACACATTCCGCAGCAAATACAATGCATTACCATTGTGAAAGATCCCATTAGATGCAAGCTCGTGATAGAGGGGAAACCCGTAGAACAGCTAAACTAGTTCAAATATTTAGGTGTAGATTTATCAGTTATCATGACTCAGCCAGAGACCTAAAAGGACAAATAAACAAGGCCGCAGCCATGTCTGAATGTTTTAGAGATATAAGTATGGTCTGGAATAACCCATATATGAGAATGGACAGCAAAGTTAGAATTTATAAATTTTGCATAAGACATGTAATGACCTGTGGTATTGAATCAAGAGTGTGGTATTATAATATCACCCTGTACAAAAGATGTTTGATTGAAAGTAAAGCATATCATAAATTGTCCACCCTGGACCAAGGCCGACGCGTGAGGTTGCAAAGTTCATTCTAATATATAAGTAAACGCCCGATGATATCATCATCATTATTATTTGTAGTAGTAATGTAAAGGTAGGTCGTTACTGTGATATGTAAACAATTTATTATGGTTAATCGTTGATGGAGTTAAAAGTAAATATAACGTATTTGAACCAAGAAGAGAGTTTTAATTAATTGGGACCTAGAAGGCAGTAACCACACACTTATTTACGACAAGAGAAGACACCAATAAAACCAAAAGCATGCTACGAACAGCCGAAATGAAGACACTAAGAGCAATAGCAGGGAAGAGAAAAAGGGATAAAATACGAAATAACATCATACAGGGAACAATGTGGCGTGCAAAATGTAGTAAGATGGGGTAGGCAAAGACGAAGAGAATGGTTCAGTCATGAAAAAATAATGGAGGAGCACATACTACCAAAAATTGCGCTAGAAGGAAAACCAACTGGAAAGCGTCCACTGAGAAGACCATCAAAAAGATAGAGAGATAGTTGACAGTCTACCTCTCAAAAAATACTTCAACGTCGGAATTAACAGATCGACAGATCGACAGATCTACAAGTACATATAAAAAGTGAAAAGAAATCCTCATTTTGTTGGATGTATGTATTGATGCTAATGTTACTTGCTATTAAATTATTGGTATCGGTATAGGTATAGCAATCAATAACTCCTACAAATGTATCTTACGCATATCTTATACTCGATTTCTCGGGTTTTATACATACAGGGCCTTACATTTTTTAAGTTTATGTTAATTAACAAAAAATAAATAAAAATAGAAGCTAAAAAGTTATTTCTATAATATATTTAAAAATACTGTATCAATGACTGTAATATTTTTCCACTGTAACTCATATCAACGTTCCCCTACAAACACGTAATGAAGTTCACCCTGAATCACACGGTGTCGTGCGTGAAGGTATACAACCAACGGCAGGAGCAGGAAAATGGTTGAATCACCACGACTACTCACCCTCATTCCTGCGAACGGTGGCGTACAAATTTCCATTGAGGTCCTTTACTGCCCTTATTCAACTCACCTTTTGTTGCGTGACCGACCGCATCTAGATGCAGACGTTGCTTGTCACAAAAACTTTCTTCCTGGTTTATTCCGGATTAAATTAAATTGAATGTAAGAACACCGCTTCAATCGTTGATTAAATATAAATATCTTTCATGTCTTTTATGTATGAATGCGATTCGAGGAATAGTATTTTATAAATAGGTAGGTACACAAGAGTATTAATATTTCTCGAGGACAGGAGTACAACTGAGATAACTCTGGTATAAAAATACCAATAATTATTGTAGGTCCTATGTTCTTTTGTGGTCGGTCTTAGTGTATTTCCCTCCCGCTGGAGATTAGTTCTTCTTCTTAAAGTGCCGTGCATTTCTGCGTAGGCCCGTAGGCTTCCACCGTACATTGTCTTGTCTGGTGAGATGTTAAATATTCAAGATTAAATAATTCTGTTTTTAGCAGCATTGCGAAGCATTTCATAGCTATGGATTTCTGTCCATTGGCGAATATTACGCAGCCATGATATCTTTTTACGTCCCAGACCCCTCTTACCCTCTATCTTCCCTTCGAGTATCAGTTTTGTTTACATTGCTATTTTGCTTCGCGTTAGAGATATCGAAAAAAGTTATTTGAACAAGTTGTTCCAAATAATGTTCTAAGGTCACATACCAAATTTCATCACAAAATTCGCAATTTTAGTTTTTTCATTATTTGTAGTCAGGATCCTAAAGCTGGAGAGGAGGCTGCTGGCCGGAAAATCTCACTTGCTAATGCTCCGCGCAGCCCAGCAGCGTTTACGGATAGTTTAACGCACACGCTGCCCGGAGATTGGGCAAGGGCGGCTAATCGGCCAGCAGCCTCCTCTGCAATTTTAGGATCCTGACTACAAATAATGAAAAAACTAAAAGTGCGAATTTTGTGACGAAATTTGGTATGTGGGGTTAGAACATTATTTGGAACAACCTGTTCAAATAACTTTTTCCTGTATCTGTAATGCAAAGCAAAATATCGGTTATTTACTGTGTTTTTGGATTTCTCAGTAGGCCGCTTTTATAATTGAAAAATTCAGTTGAGTATCTTAAAAAATGTGAACCTTCAACCTGTATGGATTGCAAAAGTTCAAATCTGTATTTATTTTGGTATGCATATCTACTTATAGAATTGTTAACAAATAAACGACACAAACTTTGGTAATACACTTTTACAATTTGACTAACTACATATTTTTAAAATGATATGATATTATGAAGTTACGAATTATGATGATATCATAAAATGTAAATAAAAAATGGTCAAAAAAATGGGGCCTTAAATTAGATTTTTTTGGCGGATTTTTTTGCTAGTGCTCCCCTATGGTAAAAATCACGGGCCGCCACTGTATAGTAATATATGCCCCAAGCATGCACTCTTCTTACATTTAACATAATTTTGCTATTTTGTTCTGGGTAGGTTTTCTATTATTTTGTCCATTATTAAATTAAATATGAAAGGGCTCAGTGAATCGCCTTGACGGATTCCTGTGTTTATAACTATGTCTTCTGTTGTCAGAAGTCCTACTCTTATTTATTTTTACATTGTTTGTTAATATCGTGTACTAGGTTAATTAGTCTGTGGTTTAGTCCTTTCTCTCCCATTATTTCTAACACGTCCTTTAATCGCATGTCCTTAACTCGCACAGGTTTATTGAATTCTATGGATTTTTTCGCTATCTGTCTGATAACAAATATTGCATCAATGGTAGATCTATTTTTCCGGAAACCTTGATGATCTTCCCGTGTGGTTATAGTTTTGGCGATTTATTCCAGTATAGTTTTTGTGAATGCTTTTAGAGTGCTGTACTGGAGATCTTAAACACCATAAAAAAACGAGAAAATGTAACTGAAGTACGAACCTGTCCCTATTTTAATATTTCCCGCTTTGCCATCCAGACAACACGTACCGAAAGTGAAATTAAAGAAAGAGGGAAAAATAACTGTGGTCAATTTAAAGGTGAAAAAACGCCGATGAATTGATAAAAGTAGTCTGGACTTTGAGCGTCGCGGCGTAAAGCCCCACGGCACCAGCGGATGACGCCACACGCAATTGTTGCATTCCCTTGATCGTTCCTAGGCGTCTCGACGGTATATGACGCGACGGTATGTCTGTTGCGAGGAATGTGTCATTAAGAAGAGCCAACGAGTTAAAAAATATAAAAATTGTAGGCATATAATACATACATTTATGACTAAAATTGTCTAATTCAAAATAGCAAACGACTAAAAACTACAAAAGCATATCATATAACAAAAAAAGGTAAAGGGTATATTTAAAAGACCCTAATCAAGGTTACATCACATTAACAAAACGTTTTCGGATTAAAAAATCTATCATCAGTGTTAAAAACCCTAAAATAAGTATAACGGGAAATTAATTCAGGAAAAATGTTGTAAAAAGTTGACCAAGGTTAAAAATTGCCAGAGGTCACACTTACAATAGCATGTATGCGTGAGCCACCAAACTGTTTTAGGTAAAAACCCTTTAAATGTTATAAATTATTAAATGAACAAATTATTATTAACATATTGTTGATAATAATATTGGATGTTGCAAATATACCTGGATATTACCCAGGGCAACACAGAACTCTAATCCACGTGGATGTAATGTGAAAGAGATGACCCTCACATATTGAGAGTTGAATGTCAACTAAAGATAATGGAACTTTAGAAGTATGTAAAAGATAAGCTGTTAAGAATTTAAAGTTTATATTGATATTGAAAATAAAACAGTAATAAAGTAATGAGTAATCCCCCAGAAACCTTATGGCCTCCCAGAAAGCCACAAGTCTCTTAAAAGGCAACTCCTTCACCTGGTTCGGCTGCCTACATGCCGATCCCAGTTTTTTCCACTTCTGATAGGTCAATGCCGAGCATTCCCAGAGGACATGTGAGGAAGTTTCGTCCTCCTCATTACATAGACGGCACCATGAGTCATCCGCCAGTCCAAGCAGATGAAGGTGCCGTCGAAGTCTACAGTGGCCGGTGAGCATATTGACCACCAGGAAGCATCTTCTATGATCTAGAAGAAGCAGTTGGGCTGTGAGACTTTTGCATGGCCACACTATGTGGAGCCTAGCCTGTCTCAAACCACCACAACTGGCCCAGGAGTCCTGAAACCTCTGCAGAAGAAGATCCCTGAGACTACCCCGACCAATACTAAAGGGCACTCCATTCACTGGCTCGGGTCCCACAGGCAGACTGGATAAGCCCCATCTTGCCAGGGCGTCAGCTAGTTCGTTGCCTTCCACACCTGTGTGTCCCGGTACCCATACCAACCTAACCCTGTTGATCAGAGCAGCATCATCCAGTATTCTCTTGCACTTAAGAACCAGCTTAAAACTAATCTTGGGAGACGAAGTAGTTTTCAATCCTAATAGTAAATTATTAATATTGAAAATATTAAAAATATCACTAAAAGATTTTTAAATTGAAAACTTATTGGTACACTTTCCTGGTTGCACTTCAGTTGCAATGGGTGGGAAAACCTCTCGATACGAATCAGTTAAAATATGGAGAACAGTGCCTACGTTCCTTCCGATGAAGGCTCCAATAAGAGCCGAAAATCGCGATTCAAGGGACTGGACTGCACTCCGTATTCTAATTGAAAAGTAAGATTGTTTTGCCTTCGCATTGCAACTGAATAAAAGTGGTATACATTTTTATTTTTAATCTTGGGAGCTTCCAAAGCTCTTGCTGAGCAAACCCTGTCTGTAATCTCTTGAGCACATACCAGGATCGCAAAGATCTCGGCCTGAAAGACTGATGCATGAGGGCCGAGAGCCTGGCCAGACTCAAATCAGCAGCACCTGTCCTTTCGTCCATACTGGACCCATCTGTGAACCAGGTCAGCCCATTCCGACAGATTAGTGTGGGTTCTCGTTCTATCCATTCATCCCTGTCAGAATATTGAACCAAGAAGGAGGATGAGAACTCAAATTGAGGGGCCTTGCTGTCCTGTACCATAGAAAGCACAGGACAACACTCGATAGCCTGTCTCCAAACATCACAATGGGCAATCCTCCCATTCATTCCCAACCAGTATCCAGAGCAGTTGATCTATCATGTCTTCGTGTTCCACAATGAGATGTAGATTATGTGATCTTGCTTCAAGTCCATAATTATTGTAGTACTGAAAACACATAACATCCAGAGCTCTAATCTAAGGTCTTCATTGCAAAGAATTCATATTTAAATCTGTTTGGACGTGCCTGGTTTTGTGAGTACATTCGTTCAGAATTTTTAAGTCCAAAGGTAAAAATCTACAAAAAGTGGAGTAATTAACGGAGCACACTAGTTCGCTCCCATGGTCAAAAAACCCTCTTAATTACATACTAGTTCGCTCCGAAAACCATAACCTAGTTCGCTCCCGTAGTTAAGCGGATTAAGTATTTATTTATTCTATTCTAGGAAAATTAATATCAGGAAAATTGGTACTGTGACTTTTGTATTTTATATTAGAAATTATATAAAATATTGGTGGTTACCTATTTATATAAATACAGTGATAAGCGCGCTAATAACCAGCATTGGTAGCATTGTTTAAAAAGACTCATTCTTTTAAACAATGATAGTATTGTCGTATTAGAAAGGGTGGGTTGTGATTGCGCGCAGCGGTCAAATACCCACTGCGGTTCTCTCACTCTAATACCCGTAAGTTAGGTTTGGACCGAAGGGTTATGTCTCTCTCCTTTTTGACCTTTGCGCGCAATTGCAATCTGCTCAATACAAAGTTTGAGAAATATTTATTAAAAATTTTATTAATAAAATGTATCAAAGTATCTGCTTTATGAAGGCAACATTATCTATTTAAGCTGACCCTGGCTATTCATTATTATTCATTGTGTACCCAGTAAAGACATTATTCAACTATCTTTTCTAAGAAATATATGGCCGGAGCGAACTTACCTATGCCCCTTTTCTGTGGGGTATTAAAATCTGACCGCCGGAGCGAACTAGTATACGCCCGTAATTAACTATTTAGATGGGAAATAAGCCACAATTAAATTGAAAAAAATAATTTTATTAACGTTTTCGACGCCCACATCGGTTGTCGTTGACAAAATACAAAAAGTGGAGTAGGCGGATTTTGTCAGTAAGCCGACGAAATATGAATATAGAATTTTTAAGATATTTTTTTGATTCAGTTCAGTTGTCCATTAGTCATAATATAACAATTTACATCCTTTATTTAAATTTAGTTCCCCAATTACATTGCCAAGTTTTGATAACAAGATTGTAAATATCCAAATGTATACACCTTCAAGCGTTTTCTAATTCGATTTTTCAATTAATATTGTGACTTGAATGTGCTGTAATTATACGCATTCATGTCACTGAGTGTTCGTTTCAACCCCTTCAATTGGATTATTTAACTAACCGTCTTAATTGATTAATACAATTTCAAGCTTGAGCGTATTAAAGATTTTATTCAACGGCAACTTTAGGTTTGCATAGGTAGGTGTATGTTTTCGGAATAAAGCAGTACGCTGTACCTACATTGTTGTTTTTGATTGAAATGAAAATATTGGAAATTAGAAATTTAATAACAATAATTAGGCGAGGTCATAAAGCACTAAAAACGCCCAAACCACTAACTTTTTAAAAATAAGACGGATCGTTATGAAACCTTTTGCATTCGATTCGGGAGAGCTTCAGGAAAAAAGTTGACCTATTGGCATGAGGGACAACCGAAAAGTGCATTTTCCAAAGTGCATAACAAAGTGTTTAAAAAATAAAAATTTACAATTCGGAAAATAATCATGGAAATAAGTTCAATTTTCGTACTCGGGGATTTTTTAAGGTCGCTGAACAGGAATATCGTATTGGCAAAGCTGGTGTCCGGTATCTACGTCATCTGCTCAGTGGCGGATCCAAGGGAGTGTCACGGGGGGTCATGAGCCCCCCCCTCCCAGACATAAATAAATATCAATTCAATAATCCTAAAAAAGAGAAAAACCGAGAGCTGTCAAACAAAAAAAAATTAGGCCCATAGATGCATTTAGACTTTGGTGCATAGATGTCGCTAGAGACCCTACAATCTAATGTTAAAAACACGTCAAGTCAAGTTTTGTCTAAAGCAGTCCGAGCAAGAAGGTGTTAAACTCTTGATATCTCAAAATTGTTAAAAAATGACTTGATACCTTCATGCACTATAATAGCTTCAATTGAAAACCCACTTATCCTAGAGGTGGTAAGACTAAGTGATCTCGAATCAAAGAAAAGTAATTAAATCGCACTCAAGATCCATGACCCCCACAAGAATTTCTGGATTCACCACTGATCTGCTGGAGTTTTTTTAAAATTCGTTATGAAAATAGTTGAAATTTATTATATCGGAGTTATATATATTTATTATTATAATTAGGGCGCTATGTTCGTATTCAGCGACCTGAAAAACCCCGAGCTAATAAAGTTCAACTAATTTCATAACAAATTTCCATAAAACTCCAGGAGACGACGTAGATACAGAGCACCTGGACCTCTTACAGCTTCGCCGACACGATATTCGTGTTCAGCGACCTCAAAAACCCCAACATAATAAATTTCAACTATTTTTATAAGGAATTTTCATAAACCCCAGGAGATGACGTACATGCCGGGCACCAGGTATCTCTTACAACATCGCCGCAGCAATATTCGTGTTCAGCGACTTCAAAAACCTCGGGATAATAAGTTTCAATGATTTTCATAATGAATTTCCATCAAACTCCAAGAGACGACGTGAATACCGGAATACCGGGTACCAGGCACCTCTTACAGTTTCGCCGACAGGATATTCGTGTTCAGCTACCTCAAAACCCCCAAGTATGAAGATTTAATTAATTTCTATTATTAGTTTCCAAATTTTGAATTTTTATTTTTTGAACGCTTTGAGATGCACTTTGTAAAATGCATTTTCCGCCTACAACAATGCAATTTTCATTTGTCCCTCATGCCAATAGATCAACTTTTTTCCTGAAGCTCTCCCGAATAAAATGCAAAAGGTTTCATAACGATCCGTCTTACTTTAAAGTTAGAGGTTTAAGCGATTTTAGTGCTTTATATCCTCGCCTATTACGTTTTTTTTTAGATAGATCCATATCAATCTTAAATAACCTGACTAATCATCCGGACTATAAGATTATTGTAATGGCATCGCTCGTTATCAAACTTTTTTACTCATTCTGATGACGTCCTTATAATGTTATTTCGATGTACTTGAAATGTATCGTGTATTATACGAGCATGTGTAAAAATTTTGAAGCTATTGAAAATGTATTCGCCGGACGGAATATGCGGGTAATGAGAAAGATTCCTAATCATACAAAACGATTAGGGTACATTGTACTGCGTTGATATTGATAATCGCCTCGTTAAAATAGTTTAACAAAGGAAGTGGATGGAGAGGACAGATGGTTTTACTAGTACTTATCATAATATATTTAAAATTCTTAAGCTCTTTATTTTTAGAAAATCAGAATATTCAATAGGTATAATACCTAAAGTCAAATGAAAAACCTTTTTTATTACTTTAATTACTTACTTACTTACTCCGTGGAGTTACAACCCTTCGTGGATTTTAGCCGACTCGACAACATGCCTCCACTGTTCTTTGTCTTGAACAACCTCTATCCAATTCTCCACGCCCATAGCCTTTTCAGGTCTCCTGCTATATTCCTGCTAGGGCGTCCACGTGGTGTTCTTCCAGTTGGGACTTCCTCCCACACCAGCCTTACTGTTCTTTGGATAGAATGTCTTCTGAAGTGTCTTGCCCATTGAAGTCTTCTGGACTTTATTTCTTTTATAATGTTGGCGTCTGGGTAAAGCTCTTCGATCTCTTTGTTAGTTCTTATCCTATATGGTTCTGATGCTTTATCCAGCACATGCCCAAAGATCTTCCTTAGGATTTTTCTTTCTCAAACGCTTAGTCTCTCTTCATTTGCCTTTGTTATCGTCCACGTTTCGCTGCCATACATTACAACGGGTCGTATGATCATTATACAGAGTGGGCCAAACAAAAGTATCCACCTCGATATTTGGCAGTATTTATTAGATTTTAAGAAAATAAAAAAACAGGTCAATTTTTGATCCAAGGGGAACACATTTTTACGGTACAAACATCTGTCATTTGTCAACTCCCTCCCTTCCACTTCCCTCACCCCGTATTTTTAAATAGGGAATAGGGGTCGCGTGATAGCTCATTTTAAAGGTTATTCAATTCTCTATTCAGTAATATTAACATTGACATAAACATTTATACAGGGTGTCCAAGAAAAATTATTTTAAATTTAATTAATTGACACAAAAAGAAGAATGTATGTAATTTATTTAACTCAAAAAACATTCTACTGCTGACAGAAAATATAAAAAATGTTTATTTGATAAATAAACTTTGTTTGTTGCTTAAATTCAATATTCAACCTACCAAGAGGCAGATGGGTGAAAACTTGAACATTGAAATTGAGCGAAAAACAGTGTCTATTTATCAAAAAACATTTTTATCTGTTTTGTGGCAGCAGTAGAATGTATTTTTTATTAAATAAATTAATTAAATTCAAAATAATTTTTCTTGGACACCCTGTATAAATGTTTATGTCAATGTTGATATTAATGAATAGAGAATTGAATGCCCTTTCAAATGAGCTATCACACGACCCCTATTCCCTATTTAAAAATGAGTGGTGGATGAAGTGGAAGGGAGGCAGTTGACAAAAGACAGATGTTTGTACCGTAAAAATATGCCCCCGTTAGATAACAAATTGACCTGTTTTTGTATTTTCTTAAAATCTAATAAATACTGCTAAATATCGAATTGGATACTTTTGTTTGGCCCACACTGTATATATTTATATAAAACGTATATCTTCAAGCCAAAAAACGTAAAATTTCCAAATTTTAATAGTGCTTGTTGAAAAAAAAAATTATTGCGAAAATTAAAATCCAGATTTAAATTTTAAACAGCCGGTATCTTGGAAAAATAGGTTCAATCAAAAGAAGGTGTGTATCTTATCCACACTCCTATCCAATATTTATTCCGAGGAAATAAATTTAAAAAATGTATGGAAAATGCAAATGAGGGCATAAAAATAAACGGTGAGTTAACCAACAATATAAGATATGCCGATGACATGGTGATCCTTGCCAGTAGCATAGATGAATTACAACAGGCAATGGAAAGGGTTAATTCAGTTAGTGATAAATACGGCCTGAGCCTCAAATTCAAGAAGACAAAACGAATGCTGATAAGCAAAAAGCAACAACTTGCTCGACAGTTACGGATAAACAACATACTAATGGGCCATGTAGAATAATTCTACAATTATTGTAGAATCTTATATACTTTGGCACCAATGTAAATGAAAAATGTAAACAGGGCACAGAAGTTAAGGCGAGAATAAAACAAGCTAGAGCAGCATTTAACAATATGAAAAAGCTTCTCATAAACAATCATGATTTATCTAAAAATTAAATAAAAATTCCATTTTTATTCAGTTACAATGCAAAGGCATTCTATTTTTCACTTAGAATACGGAGCGCAGTCCAGCCCTCTGAATCGACGATTTTCGACTCTTGTTGAAGTCTCATCGGAGAGAACGTAGGCCTGCTGCTCCATACTCTAAGTGGCCAACACCGAGAGTTCATCCCCCACACCGCAACTGACGTGAATGGACTAGGTGACTAGCGTCATCTGGCAATTGAAAGATGAAGTAATAGTTATTATTTTATTTTTATATTGGTCGTTACTTCTTTGAGTAACTAGATCCATTTTCTGTTGGAATTTACCAGCTGCACAGACGGGGTCGTGAATTTTAAGTTTTTTGAATTTCCTCTTGTCTTCTTCGCTTCAGCATCCATCTGGCTTGCAAATTTTAGAAGCCTTGGAGGTGTTACCATGAAAATGGACCAATAAGTTTTCAATTTAAAAATCTTTTAGTAATATTTTAATTATTATTTTTTAATATTATTAATATTACCATTAGGATTGAAAACTACTTCATCTAATGATTTATCTCTTCCCCTAAAACTACGTCTAGTTAAATGCTACATTTTTCCGATCTTACAATATGGTGTGGAGGTCTGAACGCTGACAGAGACGCTCACGAAAAAACTAGAAGCATTCGAAATGTGGGTGTACCGACGCATTCCTCGTATATCCTGGACCGAACATGTCACTAACATGGCAGTAATCCACAGAATTGGAAAAAGAAGGAAATCGTGAGCACAATTAAACAAAAAAAACTTGAATATCTAGGCCACATATTAAGACACGATACGTACCGTCTACTGCAATTGATTGTCCATGGGAAAATAGAGAGTAAGTGCGGGCCAGGCAGGAGAAGATACTCGTTGTTCCAAAATTTGCGGAACTGGATCGGGCTCACATCAGTCGAATTATTCAAAAGTGCCGTAAGCAAGATCAGAATTGACATGTTAATAGCCAACGTTCGCAACGGACAGAGCACTTGAAGAAGAAGAAGAAGTATCTTGGAAACTAGCAATATTTGTATGAGGCACGTTGGGCAGAATCATCATATTTTGAGGTCTAGAATATACAACTCACAAATTGAACATTCTTAATGAATCACCCTGTATACAGGGTGTTTCATTAATAATTGTCCATGTAGTAACTGGAGAAACCTTAGCACAAAATACGAAGATTTAACCTAAAACACTTAAATAAAATGTGGTTCCTTACTGAGTTACAGGGTGTTTTATCTAAAAATTTAAAAATTATTTTTGCTCAGCATTTTAAAACTATTCGACGTATCCTTTTCATACTTGGCAGAAAGTATAGGTACTGTACAAACTACTAAATTACGTTAAACACACGTTTCTGGCTATTACCAGAGGCGTACGACGGGGGAAAGTGAATGGTTGACCCTTTCCAAATTCTACGCCACTGGCGGCATTGCTATTTTAGTTTAATTTTTGGATTCTCCAATACTTTCCATGAAAATAATGTACTGTTCATTCGTAACGATAAAGTCATTATTTTTCGAGATCTTTGAAGTTAAAAATGAAACAACACGGTTATTTTGATTAATGTATTGCGTCGCTTCATTTTTAATTTCAAATATCTCGAAAACTAATCATTTTATCGTTACGAATGAAAAGTATGTTATTTACATAGAAAGTATGGGAAAATCAAAAAATTACACTAAAATAGCAATTTCGTTAGTTGCGTAGAATTTGGGAAGGGTCAACCAGCCACTATCCCCTGTCGTACGCCTCTGGTAGTAGCTAGAAACGTTTATTTATCTTAATTTAGTAGGGTGTACAGTTCCTACACTTTCTGCCAAGTATGATAAGGATACGCCAAATAGTTTTAAAGTACTGGGTACAAATAATTTTTAAATTTTAATCATATGAATCATAATATCATATATATTCATCAAAATAACTGTGCCGCTTCATATTTAACTTCAAATATCTCGAAAACTAATAACTTTATCGTTACCAATGAAGAGTATATTATTTACGTAGATAGTATTGGAGAATCTAAAAATGGCACTAAAATAGTAATTCCTCCAGTGGCGTAGAATTTGAGAAGGGTCAACCATTCACTATCCCCTGCCGTACGCCTCTGGTAGTAGCTAGAAACGTTTGTTTATCATAATTTAGTAGGGTGTATAGTAGTCGCACTTTTTGCCAAGTACGAAAAGGATATGTCGAACAGTTTTAAAATGCTGAGCAGAAATAGTTTTTAAATTTTTAGATAAAACACCCTGTAACTCAGTAAGGAACCACATTATATTTAAGTGTTTTAGGTTAAATCTTCGTATTTTCTGCTAAGGTTTCTCCAGTTACTATATGGACAATGGACAATTATTAATGAAACACCCTGTATACTACTTTTCGGCTTTTAAACCCGACTTACGGAGAAAACCGTAACTTATATACTGTTTCATAAAGTGAAAATTTGTAAAAAGATTTTTTTTATCAAATTTTCACATTTTATCGGAAAATAAATCAATTCGCAGAGTAAGTGCGCCTCTCGTGGAAAAGGTTATAAGTATTTTCACTTCTAAAAGTTATTCGATGGTCCCCGATGAATAGAATCCTGTTGGATAAGAAGATTCTTCACCTTTTACATCTCTTATATGGAAAAATTGAATTCACGTCCAATTTCGAGATTTATACCCCCACAATACACGGGAATGATTCAATTTTGATAGATATAAAGAGGCTCTTCCACAAGTTGCGCTCTCACATTCTATCATTAGATGAAATTGGGGAAAATTGAAACAGAAATACCTCACGCCGATTTCCACAATTTTCAGCTTCGTTTCATGGTTAGCGCGAAACCGTTCGTTTAAATTATACTTCGTTTCCCAGTCTTAACTGTCTAGTAGATAAATTTAGTAGGTAATTAAGATTAATGGGCTCTCCTAGTGTAAAAGTACAAAATTCATATACTTTTTTTGGGAATTTCTAAAATAAAATGTACTGTACCAGTATTTAAAGAATAATAGTAAAATAATAATTATCTAGTACAAAGAATGGCATGACTTAGCAGGAGAGATCCTTCATCAGGAGATAGCTATCAAGCTGGAACTTCTTCAGACGGACCATCTCCCATATTATCAATACGTCCCTCAGAATATGCTTGAGAATGACAACTACAAGCTATACTGGGACCGCACTGTACTCACAGATCAAACAGAGGCATATAATAGACCAGATCTCGTACTAATTAATAAATTAACAAGACAAACAATACTGATGTGGCGATACCTAACAACAATAATCTACGTACTAAATTTACTGAAAAGATCGCCAAGTATTGTTCAAGCAATCTATATAGTGTAATGGGTAAGATTATTGTAGCTTTGGGTTGTTCTTCTTTAATATTAGGCCGGCAGCTGGTGTTTTCTGGTAATTAAATATGTAGTTAAAAATATTTATTTATACTTAGGTAAATACCGTTAAATCAGGACATAATATTGTATGTGTTAAAATTAATTTTATCAATTTTTTAATAACATTTAACCTCACAGGGACCTCCCTCTTACCCTTACCGCATGCTTGCATTAATAACTGATGTATAATAGCTTTTATAATTAATCTTGTTATTGTTAGAATTACTGATACTAAAAGAACTTTATAAAAACACAGTTAGATCTAAAATTACTTTAGGTATACAGTTCAAAACTTTTAAAATTCAGCACAAAATGCAAGCATGTCCCCGCTCTTTTTTTATTAAAAATACAAAATCTAAAAATATTTTTTTAACCGAGTCTTTTCATTAGTACACTTATGCTTGGAAAATGAATTGCACAACACAACAATTAAAATACTGATACACTTAACTCATTTTCTCCTTCTTCCGTATTTTCTTCGTCACTATCATCGCCCAATTCAATAATAAATTTATTTGCACCATTAATGTGGAAGTGCCCAATCTTCTTATAATATTCTTCTACTTTGATCACTTTGGCGATTCTTTTCTGCCAGTCTACTTTGGTAATATTGGCTACTTCTTTTTTAATTATCTCAATTACCTTTTTGTCAAATTTAGGAAACGTATTTGAACGCCTTATACTTGGTTTTAATTGTCCCCAAATTAACTCAATAGGATTGAAAACACAAAAGTAGGGGGAAGTCTCAATCTCAATATAGTGTGTCCATGCTTTTCGGCAATACTCTCTAGAGCGTATAATTTTCTAAATTGCTTCGTGTGTAGAACTTCAATAAGTTGTTTTTTTGGGTAAAAATCTTGGAAATACAAATAATTTTCCATTAAAAAATTTTGCAGGTCAGCTTTGAAGATGTATTTGGTATTTTAGTGAGCTGTCGGGAATGATAGGAACCGTTGTCAAGCACTATTACGCTGTTTTTCTCCAAGTTTGGGATCAGCGAGTTTTCAAACCAATCTTCAAAAATGTCAGCTTCCATATTATTGTGGTAGTCAACGTTACAATCTTCCATTTTCTTCCCACATAATTTTAAAGCATTCGGAACCCATCCCTCACTTCCTCCGCAATGTACAATAATTACCCGCGAGCCTTTATTTGCAGGCATTTCTGGTATGCACATGCTTGAACCATCTGTCCATCCTTTCTTTACTGTATCGTGGGTATCATACCAAGTTTGATCTAAATAATAAATTCTCCTATTTTCTTGCCTATATTTAGTAATTTCATTGCTTTTGTAGCAGTCGTATATTGTGGTTTTGAATAGTTTTACGAGTGAAGGATTTAAAGGTCTTGAAAATTTGTAGTCACATCGTTTCTTGCGATGATAGGGTTCATTTTTAACTATTTTATATACATTAGAAAGTGGAATTTCTGTTAAATCAGAGGTGGCTTGTGCCAATAGTGTTTCATCGAAGCCGAATTTCGTACGTAGATTTTTGTATACATTCAAACATACTTGCTGTGTTTCTGCATTTAAATTCATTCGAATCTTCTTTACGAGCTCTTTTTTTTTTAGTAATTACATTCACACTAGCACTGGCAATTTCTACAATATCAGCGTTATCGTACGCGATATTTACATTATCCCACGGGCGCCACATCACTATTCACATTAATTAAATTACAATAATTAACACTTGACACTCTCCAAACGAAATACTAAACCAATATTCAAAATAATTACAGCAACAAAACACTCGTATCACTTAACACACGTACACTCCAGTACTAACACACTGCTAGCTACCGAACTAAAACTAAGATTTTGCACGAAACTTGTGAATAGATATGCGGGAGGTCTGACTGTAAGAACACAGATGCCTTCAAAGGGCCGCTTCTTAAACGTTTGACCTAATATCTATATTTGAAGAATATCATATTTCACCGGCTTAAAGCTATTCCACAGTATTTTTTACTTGGACAATACAGAGATCTGGAAATTCAAATACGAAGACAATGGAGAATGCAAAGTACACAGACTATACCTATTATTATGTCTACGACTGGAGTCGTTCCGAAGAACATCATCGAAAAGATAAAAAAGCTGGGTCTAAATGAACACCTTTATAAGACCATGCAGAAAGCTGTACTACTCTCGACGGCCAGATGTGTACGAAAATTTCTGGGAGATACTCCAGCATACCAAGTCACCTAGGGCTCGATAACACGGAAACCACCAGAGCTCAATCCTTTTGATACCGTAGTTATCTGGGATGAGTCAATTTTCCCCTTAGAGGGAGTGTGAGCATACGGCTAAATTACCGGGAAATTACCTAGACTTTATGTTATATTATAGAAAACAGTAACCAAAGAACACAACAGAATTGGCTTAAGTTGGGGGGAAGTGAAAAACAAAGCAAGAAACAGAGGAGAATGGAAGGAACTGGTACGCAGATTAACCAGTGAATAAACACAATAAGATGCGCAGAAAGAGATATATATATATATATATATATATATATATATATATATATATATATATATTATATTGACTTTATAATAAGTTAATAAATATTAACTTTCAGTGTGTTCGAGAAAAATCCAAATAAACTATTGTCGTTCTTCCCCTGCACCCTTCGTTGTTTACAAAATTTGTATGAGCATTTATTATAAAAAGAGGTACTCGTAAAAAAAATTAAAAAAAATACTGAAAATTAAATGATTTATGCGCCATCTACTGGCACCGTGAAAAAAAAACATAGCTCCACTGCTGCAGTGATTTGGACTAATAGAGATCCTGAAATATAAAATTTCATAGTGATTATTGAAATATAAGTTAACTATACCATCAACTAAAGGTTTTTTGATTGAATAAAAAATGTTAGATTTTTTTAGCTAATTTTAAAATAATTTTTCAATACTTCGTCATTTTTCCAAATTTTAATATTTTTCAAAAATAGTAGTTGATGGTATAGAAAATTACTTGTATTTCACTAATAACTTTGAAATTTTATTTTTCAGGATCTTTATTAGTCCCAATCACTGCAGCAGTGGAGCTGTTTTTTACAATCCCAGAAGATGGCGCATAAATCGTTTAGTTTTCAATATTTTTTATGAATTTTTTTTGTATATACTTCTTTTTATAACGAATGCTTATACAAATTTTTAAAACAACTGGTACAGTACTTTTTATTTTAGAAATTCCTAAAAAAAGTATATGAATTTCGTACTTTTGCATAACGGTAGCCCCTTAATGTTTTACTTTCTTTATTTTTCTCTTTACTTATACTTATGCCTGGATCCCGCATACCAAAAAAAAAGTTGATTAATAGCAAGCTGAAAATTTGTTAATAACTTAACGGTGTCTCGTCGGACAAACTTTGATGTACGGGATCACTGGAACAGGGGAAGTTTTAATTGTGGAACTGATTAAAAATTTAGAACGTCAGACTACGAAAACGTCCCATGTATTTGTCGGACAGAACTTCCAATTGATTTGTTACCCTTTCATTAAACTATCATGCAAAAATCAGACTGGTATTTATCACCAACTGGGCATTTTAATAAGTCCGACACGTAGAACATGTCAAATAACAGGAATAATTATGACAGGTGATAAATAGCAGTCTGATTTTTGCATGAGAGTTTAATGAAAGGGTAACAAATCAATTGGAAGTTCTGTCCGACAAAATACATGGGACGTTTTCGTAGTCTGACGTTCCAAATTTTTAACCTGTTCCACAATTAAAAATTCCCCTGTTCCAGTATGCACGTACATCAAAGTTTGTCCGACTAGACACCTTATGCTATTAACAAATTTTCAGCTTGCTATTAATCAACCTTTTTTTTAGTACGCGCGATCCAGGCCTAACTCTTTCGGGTGTCGGATTTGGGTTTAGTTTAGTTACATATTCACCCATTTCGTCCATTATTTTCTGGTGCTATTATTTTAATTTCTTCAAGCGTTTTCTGTTTAATTTTTCCCGCATCTACTGTTTGATGTATCCACTTTTTCCTTGGTCTGCTATTTTCTTTTTTGCGATATTTCTTGTTTCGTGAAATTTCTCGTTAGTCTACTGGGTTTCATTCCTATCATATGTCCATACCAGTTTAGTTGTCACTTTATTATTGGTTCCTGTTTGGTTATCCCTCTTATTGCCGCATTCCTTATTCTATCCTATTTGTCTTTCCGACTATAGCTCGTAGATATCTCATCTCCATTGCGTTTATCCTACTATTATGCTTTTTCTGCAGACTCCAATTTTCACTATAGTTTGCTTTTTAAATCAGGAGGAGTAAACTAAAACGACAGATTCACACCCAAGAAAGTCACTAGAAAAATTACCAAATACATCTTCTTTTTTTTGAGTATATTTATTTTGGACATTATTATGTCCAATATAGAAGACATAAATGGATGGGTGACAAAACGGAAAAAGGAGTGGAACGAACACATTAGTAGAATGGCAGAGGATAGGATAGTACCAATAGCATTAGATAAGTCACCAAATTCCAAAAAAGGCCAACAATTACCACCGTTTTTTAGGAATGGTTATCTCTATCGCCAAAAAACATATCCCCCGAGGTTTTCGAAAGGAGTACATCCCAGGCTGGACGGAAGAAAGCCAAAAACTATATGAAGAATTTTTGAAATCAGAAGATCCCGAAATCGGTGACAACTTACTCAAGTCACTGGATTCAACTAGACTTAATAAATGGAAATCTACCGTAGAACATATTGATTTCTCCCGTTCCAGTCGGAAGGCATGGGGACTGATCCGCAAACTGGGCGAAGCAAGCAGAGCACAACACTTAAACAAATCAACAATTGAGCCAAATAAGATAGCCAATAGAATAATTGAGAACTCTCGAGCTCCATCTGAGAAAACTCATACATCGATGGTAAAAAAAGCTCTTAAACAACTTAAATCAAATACCCCCACAACATCAGAATACTCACGTGCCTTCTCATTGGATGAAATAAACGAAGCGCTTAACCAAACCAAAACGGGAAAAGCAGCTGGTTTCGATGGAATATATCCTGAGTTTATAGTCCACACTGGTACAAAAACAAGACAATGGCTCAAAGA
Source organism: Diabrotica virgifera virgifera (assembly GCF_917563875.1). Lineage (NCBI taxonomy): Eukaryota > Metazoa > Arthropoda > Insecta > Coleoptera > Chrysomelidae > Diabrotica > Diabrotica virgifera. The sequence goes on along the minus strand of NC_065448.1, from coordinate 253,324 downwards.
ATTCTTTAGCGACATTGTGACTACAGCTATGCTTCCCCCAGAATTTAAAAGAACAAAAATTATCGCAATCCAGAAGCCTGGCAAAGACAACAAGCTGCCTGAAAGTTACCGGCCTATCGCCTTACTCAGTTGCTGTTATAAATTACTAGAACGACTCTTATATAATAGAATATGTAACACCATTGAGGACGCTGTACCAATTGAGCAAGCTGGATTTAGAAAAGGACGAAGCTGTTGTGACCAAGTGCTGTCCTTAACTACATTCATCGAAGCTGGCTTTGAAAGACGTGAAAAATCTGCCATAACATTTATAGACCTTACGGCTGCCTATGACACTGTGTGGAGAGAGGGCCTTATTTATAAGTTGATGAAAATCATACCCTGTCTCAAAACTACTGTCTACTAACTAACAGACTGTTTCAGGTATATATAAATGATGCACGAAGTAGCGTTAGAAAACTTAACAACGGCTTACCTCAAGGCTCAGTGCTAGCTCCTTTATTATTTAACCTTTATACGGCGGATATACCTGAAACAAAATCGAGAAAATTCGCTTATGCAGACGACCTGGCCATTGGCTTCCAAGATAATAGTAAGGAAGCTGGAGAACGAGCTCTAAACGAGGACCTAACTACACTTAGTAACTACTTTAAGAACTGGCGCTTACGTCCTAACACAAGCAAAACTGAAACCTGTCTCTTTCACCTGTCGAACCAACTTGCGGGCGATACCCTCAATGTAACTCTAAATGATGCAGCTATCAAACATAACAACAACCCCAAATATCTAGGCATCACACTTGATAGAACACTCACCTTCAAAAGCCATCTTACAAACGCAGCCGGTAAACTGAGAACAAGAAATAATATAATAACAAAACTTGCTGGAACAACTTGGGGTGCTTCTGCAGATACTCTTCGGACCTCTGCTCTAGCTTTGGTTTTTTCAGTGGCAGAATATTGTGCACCAGTATGGTTAAATAGTGCACATACAAACAAAATCGATGTCCAACTTAATCAAACCATGAGATTAATCACTGGAACAATAAAATCAACCCCAGTGAGATGGCTGCCTACTTTGAGCAATATTGCCCCACCAGATCTACGCCGTACAGCAGCATTAGTGAGAGAGTATCAGAAAATTGTAGCCAACATACAATTACCAATCCATCAAGACATACCAGACATCTCAAAAGAGCACCAGCGACTGAGGTCTAGAAATCCTCCAATCAGAACTGCCCGAACAATTGGTGATTCCTATGATATACAAAGGCAATGGTCCACAAGATGGATGCCAACAATAGCAGCAGACTATATTCAGATATCCACCCCAACCCAGGGTTTCATCGGATCGGGTCTGCCCCGGCCCACCTGGACGAGGCTTAATCGCATACGTACCGGACATGGTAAATGTGCTGATTCTCTGTTCAAATGGGGTCGTGCAGAAAGTCCACAGTGTGATTGTGGATCGCTTAGACAGACCATAAGTCATTGTGTTTCAGATTGCCTAAATCGGGCCTAACGTGGAAACCTCCAGGACTTTGTGGAATGCTCCCCAGATGCAATTGAATGGCTATGTAAATTGGACATTAATATTTAGATTCATTCATTATGTTTTGGTGTTTGAATAATATATGTGTATATGTGTATATATGTGTGTATATATGTATATATGTATATATATTATATTTGTGTATTTATCGTACTGAGAAAGTCCATACGCTAAATAAATAAAAAGTCACCAAATGGACGGAGAAGTATTGGCAGACCAAGAAAAAGATGGTGCGATAACTTAAACAATTTAGGAGGCTAATATTGAAGAAGAGACAGGCTTTATATTTGATTTGTGCACTAGGTCTGCTTGAGTTTTCAATGAGGAGGTGCGCTCTTACAAAAAATGAGTAATATAACATCATAAGCAGTCCAAATTGTAGGTTTAATTATAGATGGACAATCCCAGATCCCATCAATATCTTGCTGATGTTATGAGAATCCACCACTTCAGCGTTTCAAGAGCTTTAAGAAGGTATAGAGAAAGTTGAGTATACACAAGCACAAGAAAACCAGTTCCAGGACCTGGACCAGAACCCTGTAGATGAACGTTATTTACATCTGCAGACTTTGCGTACACATAATTTTACAGCTAGATAACTGCGAAATGATCTTTCCACAATCCGTAATGTTCGAACAAGTGTCAATTCGGTTAGAAACAGATTAAGGGCATTTGGAATCAGAGCCAAAATGCCTGCTACTCCTCAACTGGTAATGAGGGTACATCGTATGGCACCTTTAAGTTTTGCACCAGGACATGTCGATTGGGATATTAACGACTGGACTAATATTCTTTTTAAAGATGAGTCAATATTTGTACTTTGTGGATCCGACAGTGCAAAGTGTATGTCGAGTCCACAAATTGCAAATCTCGACTCATCAGTAAAAAGAATATTAGTCCAGTCGTTAATATCCCAATAGACATGTTCAGGTGAAAACTTAAACCTGCTATAAAGTGTGCACTCGTTAACAGTGGAGCAGTAGCAGTCATTCTGACTCTGATTCCAAATTCCTTTAATATGTTTCTAATCGAATTGGCACTTTATGAACCGAACATTACGGGCCATGGGCTGTGGAAAGATCATTTTGCATTTGTCTAGCTGTAACATGGAGTATATGCAAAGTCTGCAGATGTAAAGACCGTTCATCTGCGGGGTTTATGCACCTGGGATGTCCTGGAACTGGTCTTCTTGTGTATATACCACTTTCTCTATACCTTCTATACCTTCTTAAAGCTCTTAAAACGCTGGATTAATGGATTCCCATAACATCAGCAACATATTTTTGCGATCGTTCACCTCTTATTAAACCTACAATCTGGGCTGCTTGTTCTGACGTTATATTACTCATTTTTGTAAGAACGCACCTCCCGATTGAAGACTTAGAAGTAGATATAGTACACAGATCAAATTCTTGAACACAAATGTCCAAAATAAACATTCTACTTTGACAACGTTTTGTTTACTGCTTGTTTTCCGGCAAAAACACACTTCAACTTGAAATGTTATTGGTTTGTGGACACCTAAAGAAGACGATAGACGAGTATTATAACATTCTGCTAAAAATTAAAAAAAAAATAAACTTTTTTCTGTTTTAAAAATTATGTGGTACTTTTTGTGATTAGTGTAATTAACTAGATCGTTCGATTAATATAATCACCAATCAAATTAATGTCAAATAATATTTCACTTTCGTTTCGGTCCAATCTCCAGTGCTAACAAAAACCATAAGTAACAATTACCGATTTGTTAGGAACCCCTATTAACAGAAAGCCGGGGCCGGGCAGGGGTCCTTAAACTAAAACGATTCGCGTTTACATTGTTATCCTTTGAGTAAAGTAAAAACAGGTGGTTTCTTTTGAATGCGTCCGTAGCAGCAGACGATACGTCTTGTAAAGCAATCGCAATAGACCCACACCACTTTGATAATGATCTTGAACTTGTTTTGCATTCATTCGTTGTGCAATCAAAATGTGACACCGATGCATGGTTATGCTAATCGTTGGAAGGTTAGATGTTGTCACATTTCAACCTGATTGTTACTTTAGTGTTGCAATTAGAAAAATAAAAAATCTATTCATTTTTAGTAATTTTACTGTTTTTATATATCTTTGTAAAATTAATCAATTAGTGAATGTTTATCTAAGAAAATTAATTAATAATGTAATAACCATGTAAAAGCTGTTGAATATTGCATTACTATCGAGTTCTGAGCTATTCTAACTAGTCGAAAAGTATGTTTAAAATCGATTACAAGATTTCCCGGGCACAGTGACAAAGAGACAGACAAAGAACAAGTGAAGTATATAAAAACGTTTTAAAATCAGCTGGGTTTGAAGTACCTACGATCTTCTCAGGGTCCGTCTTCCAATCCTTTCTTTGGCATGGCTTCGTTGACTTCATTTTTGCATGATCTTCTATGTCGTCCTCTCTTTCTTGTTCCTCTTGAGCTCCTTTCTGCAACTTTATTTATCCATGAAATTTCTGCTCTACGTACGTGGCAGTACCATTTTAGTCTTCTTTCACCTGTATACTACAGGGCACCTTTATCCGCTTTCAGTATTCTACTTATCTCTTCATTTGATAATCTCTCTCTTCTGGTCAGGCCACAGCATCTGCTCCAGTACTCCATTTCGGTCGCCAGAATGCTCTTTTGTTTTTTTGGTTATAATCCAAATTTCTGCAGCATATCAGAATCAAAATCAATATTTCAAAGATAAAATGAACGGTAGTTGGAAAGATAAATATAGATCAATATAGTCTGCTTTCTCTTAATGGTGAGGAGATGGAATGTGTAAACTGGTAAATTTTCACTCTGATGAAGAGATCATAACGCACCATCAATGCAAGACTATCACAACTCAAAAATTACCATTTTTTGTTTTTTATGAATCTGTAATGGTAATGGGTAGTCTAACATAATGAAAGAGTATTATAACTCAAAATTTAATATAAGACATTATTAAACAATATTAATGTTGAGTTATAATACTCTTGCATTATGTTAGACTACCCATTACCATTACAGATTCATAAAAAACAAAAAATGGTAATTTTTGGGTTGTGATAGTCTTGCATTGATGGTACGATAACCAGGATCGAAATATCACATAAGAATTTTATTACCTGAAAACTAGTTTTATGTAAGACAGCACCTAAATTGGATCCGTATTTCTCCGATCCGATCCGATCCGATCCGAAGTCGGTTTGAAAACAAACTCATGGTAGGTATTGAATGGCTGCACCTACATTGGATATTGGATCCGTAAATCGCCCGATATCGGGCAATTGATAGGAGAAGCTATAATAGCAGAGCTAAGCAGTTCAACGTCGCGTCGGTCGATGTCGGATCGGATCGGAGAAATACGGATCCAATGTAGGTAAAGCCTAAAGGGTCGTTTTTAAGCTACGTCTTATTGTACGTTTTGTGTGTCATACAAAAACGTACGAAAAAACGTACGTTTTCGTTTTGTCAATAAGCGGATTTCATTTTTTCGATTCGATAAGACGTACGTTTTGCTGTTTACACGCCACATTATACATTGGACAAAACGTATGTTTTGTCGTACGTTTTGTATGACACACAAAACGTATACAATAAGACGTAGCGTGAAAACGACCTTTAACAGAAATCTGTCGGTGCCTATTCACAAGAAGGTTCTGAAATGTTATGTGTAGTCTGTCCTATTGTATAGTTATTAGTTGTGAGACATGGGCATTAAAAACCACAATGCTAAACAAATTAGTAGTATTCGAATTGTGATGCTATCGACAGATCCTAAATATATCGTGGATTTCGCACACTTCCAATAAAGATGTTCTTCAAATGATGAATTCAGAACGTCTTCCCATAAACACAATACCTACAGAGGAGAAAAACAGAATAGCTCAACCACATAATTAGAGGACTTAAATACCATCTATTTCGCCTTATAGAACATGAAAAAGTGAAGGTAAAGAGATGGATTGGTCGAAAGAAACTTTCATGGCTGCGTAATATTAGACAATAGTGTGGTTCCACAGGAGAAGAACTTTTTTGACGGCTAATATCTGAATACTGACACGGCACCTAAAGAAGAAGAAATGGAAAATAATTCGGTTTGATGTTCATGTCATCTTATTTTAATAATTAGTACGTATCCCATCCGCCGAAATAATTATGGAGGTAAGTTATTTATCTAATCTACCACCCGCGAAAAAACACAAATAGGCACATATATTATATTTTATGAACTTATCAGAAAATACGATAGGGTACATCAGCGGGGCCGAGGCCACCTGGACAGCTGAATTGTTACGTCACGGTGGCAGATGTCCGCTGCTGGAGTATTTAAATCGGCGATGGGGGCACTCCCTACTAACTAATGGTTGCGGTCATAGAACACCACGAAAACTCTGTTTATATGGTTTGATGCGTCTGTAAACACTTGTGATTTTTTAGCGAAAAGATTCAATCCTTTCACCTTTGTCGGCTTCCTTTAATAGCTGATAAAAGGAGTTTGGTTAAAGGCATTCTTTTTTGTAAACACCTAATAGTTGGTAATAATTATTGTATATAACGTAATATATTTATGTAAATTATTTAATAATTCTATATAATTTACTTTAAGCATAAACGTTGCTAGTATATCGATCTTTACACGGCCTGTCGTTAGTGTCCCATTTTTTTCTAATCGGGAAAAGGGATGGTCACAAGCTGGAGCTTAGCTCGGCTCGTTTGACCAGCCGAGCTTCTTGCTCAAGCCGGTTTGTAACTTTCGAGCCGAGCTTCGAGCCGAGTCAAATTTTTTTCGAGCCAAGCCGAGCTGAATTCGAAACGAGCCGAGCTTTTCTTAACGAGCTTGTCAATATTTTAGCTAATACTCTATTAATACTTTTTCTAATTTATTCATTTATTTCTGCTAGGACTGATACTTTTATTTGAGAATAAATAATTCAGACTTCTTCTCGAGTTTCTAGTATATTACAAATAAGTAAAGATGAACTCGACAAAAAGTGACAGAAAAATAAAAAATACTGTATGACCGATGAAATAGTACAGTTAAGGGAGAACAGAAAAGGCATTCATTAAAACGATAGACAAAATTGGTTGAATAAGAACTGCTGTGAAATAGAAAATCTAGACCACTCATTTAACATACATAAGATTACAGAAATCACCGGAAGCTACAGACACAGGCACGAAAATACACTAATTAGCGACAATGGACAGATAACAGCAGACAACGAAACAAAAATAGAGTGGAAGAGGCTTTATTGTGTTTAATAGTTATTTATGATATAAATGTTAAAAGTACAATTTTAAGGCACGCATGTGAAAGTTTGCAGAATGAGCGAAGCGAATTCTGCAATTCACATGAGTGCTTTAAAAATGTACTTTTTAACACTTTAATTATATCACACAATATTTTTTCTACAAACGTTATAAATTTATAAAATACAATATTTTTGTAATTGCTGAAACCATAAAACCTATGTCCCGCAAAAGGTAGAACTGGTTGTCTACACTCGAGGGGAATGTCTAAAAATTCTTAGCGAAAATATTATACCGTTATATAAACTTGTTTTTTCTACAAACGTGTTAAAAATGCAGTTCAAATATAAATACAGTTTAAATTAAATTTAAAAAAAAAACTGTTAAACCACCTTTTTCAAATTGCGCAAGTTGTACTATTAATATTAATGTTAATAAATAAAATATACTTAAATATTTTGACGTTTCACAATTGGACAATTCACTTTTAACAGCAGTGCTTTAAAATGTTTAAAGCACTAGTGCTTTAAAGTAGGTTTTTTAACGCTCCTATGGAGTGCTAAAATAGTTATTTATGAAACAGTTCGTGAAGTATGCTTTTGGCGAACACACGCGATATTTAGAGCACGAGCGACAACGGAGCGAGTGTTATACATCGCGTAAGTTGGCAAAAAGTACTTCACGCACAGTTTCACACAATATTTTATCTACGATAAACAAATAAAAAAACTAACTCTTCGTCACTGGAATTCATTTCTATTCTACAATTTTTAGAACTTTGACATTTAAAAATCCTAACTACTTTCAAACCACAAAACTGTCAAAAATTTTGTTGTAAGTCATTGCTCATATTGTCATCACCATGACAACGCGAAAGTTAAGGATATTTGATTATATGAAAGTGTGCCAAAAAACCCATTGAAAGTGTGCGAAAAAGTAAATCCCATTTAAAATACATTGTTATTTCACGCACACTTTAAACCCTTCACGCACTGTTCTATCTATAATGACAGTTTTCACAAACTAAAAACTGATACATAATATGGCATGGAGTAGATTAATTACATTTTTAACACGGTTGTACAAAAACATATTAACGTAACGCTATTTGGGCGTAAATAAAGATGTATATGCGTGCTTTATAGATTATAACAAAGCGTTTGACAGAGAAAGGCACGACCAACTCATGACAATTTTAAAAGAACAGCAAATAGACAAGCGAAATATAAGAATGATAGAAAACTTATAATATCCAAACGGTGCACGTAAAAATAGGTAACACGCAATCGGAAAACATAAAAATTAAAAGAGAGGTACGACAAGGTACTACAATTTAGCTTGTACTCGGAAATTATCATGCAAGAGGTACTGGACAACGAAACTGCTGACGTTGTAGTAAACGGTATCCCTATTAATAAATTGAGGAATTCTGATGATGCCGTGGGCGAAGAATATTGAATAATTGCAGAGAATAGTCCAAAAAGTTTATATGAAAGCTGCATAATCTCAGAGTGTGCTCGTCTATACAGTTTTTTGTGGCAGCAGTGAACAGAGTTCAAGTAATCATGATGGTCGCCTATCTTCGAAAGAAGACGACACCTGAAGAACAATAGGAAGAAGCAAAAATAGGATTTATGAGAAGCTGGATGATGATGATGGAGCGGAACAGAATGGAAATGAAGAAGACTAAGAGGAATGCTAGTTTAGCAATTACCAAAAAACTAAGATAATAAGAAGGGTATACAAACATGTTTTATTGACAATAAAGCATTCGACAAAGTACGACATGAACAATTAATTATTATGCATGTGCTGATATCAAAAAATATAGTCTACAAGGGCCTCAGGATTATATCAAATTTATATTATAAGTAACGAGCAAAAGTACTGAACGATCAGCTGCTAGAGGAAATTGAAATCAGACGTGGGCGCGTGTTGTCATCATCATCATTTGGCTCTACAATTCTAAGTTAGTCTTGGCCGCGTTTACTATTTCCCTCCACTGTTGTTGGTCCTGAGCAGCTATTTTCAATTGCTGTACTCCCAATGCGTGTTGTCGCCAATTCTTAATGCCTACTCAGGGGAGATCTTGAAAAAAAAGCTCCTGAGGGTAAAACAGCTGGAATAAAGGTAGATGGAGTTCCTATTAACAACATTAGATATACGAATAATTAGATAAGAAGACAAAATTTATGAGAATATCGAAATCTCAAAGAAATAACGAGAATCTCTTCATAAACGGATTAAATGTCGAACGAGTCGAATAAATAGCATATCTTGGAACAATGATCAACTCCACAGGTGATTACTTCCAGGAAATCAAAATCAAAATAGAAAAGGCCAGAGCAAATTTTAACAAAATGAGAAAACTGCTCTGCACAAGAGATTTGAAGTTAGAGCTAAGAGTTAGGTTGGCTAGATGCTACGTTATCTCGACTTTGTTTTATGGAATGAAAGCTTGGACCTTGAACGCGGCATCAATGGAAAAACTAGAATCATTCGAGCTGTAAGTGTACAGAAGAATTCTGAAAATATGAATGAAGAAATGGACATCTTAAATACCATCAAAACAAGAAAATTAGAATATCTCGGACATATTACCTACACGTGGAGAGAGATACAACTTGCTCCAATTTGTTATGCAGGGAAATATTCCAGGAAAAAGAAGCATAGGGAGACGCAGAATATCGTGCCTGTGCAACCAGAGAGAATGGTACGGACGTACATCAAATGAACTTTTCAGAGCAGCAGCAGCCGTCTCCAAAGTACGAATAGCTGTGATGACCGCCGACCTCCGTCACGGAGATGGCACTTAAAGAAGAAGAAAACACATACATGAGTATGAAATAAAAGAGGAAAAGTGCAAAATAAAAAAATTAATAATCAAATAAAGAATAACAATGGCGTAAAGAACATAATAGTTAAAACAGTACTAGTGGAAATCTCGAATGTAAGTTATTATTTATTGTTTTTCTTACTAATTTTCTTTGTGGGTTTCCACCGTGATCTTAATTCTGTAGTTATTATTACTAAGAACTGTTTTCCTCTGAAATATCTCTATAAAATGACGAAACCTTTCAGGAGGAAAAAATATATATTCCAAAAAGGGCAAATCCTACGCAAATCCTCTTGTCGTGTTGGGCGAATATTCCCCTTGTGCTCGCTTTAAAAATTCTCAGGTAAATGCAGCAGCCTACGATATGCATATTTGATATGATTTTAATGTGTCTAGAGCCGTAAGCCTCTTATGTGGAACATTACAGCTGCATTCGCTCAATGAATAAATTATATAAAATATCTATCAGGAGTATGCGGCAGTAAAGCCGATCAGATTGCTTCTTTGATGTGTGGACGGACTATTTGCCATATTTTCTATTTTTAGATAAGTATATAGGTTGAATTTTAACGGGGACTTAACAACATGATAATGATGGGAATTTTCACTGAAATGGTAAAAGCGGTCATAATGTAGATTCCCAAAGGCTTACTGTGTTGAACATGATTTTTGATTAAATATATTTATTTGCTATTAAATACCTTTGATCGAAATTATTTTGGATGGATCTGTCTAATTTCGAATAATTTATTATACACTAATCACAAAAAGTATTGCAAATTTTTGAAACAGAAAAAAAGTTTAAAAATAATTTTTAATTTTAAGCAGAACCTTATAATACTCGTCAATCGTCTCCTTTAGGTGTTTACAAACTCATAACATTTCAAGCTGAATAGCCCGATCAAAGAACAATCTGACCCCAAAAACAATAAAGGAAGGATAAAAATTTGGGAATAGGTAGTTGAAATTGTCTATTATTATATAAGAAAAAGTTTACAATTCTACATCCCCTCCATTTTACAAAAATAGAGAGGAATACCCTTTCTCGAAGATGAAAAAAATACATTCAAAATAAGACCCGAATTAGATAAAATGACTAATTCTAAACAACTTATCTTCTATAGAGTTTTTTCACTAAGTTAATACTTTTCGAGTTATTTGCGAGTGAATAGGTTTATGTTTAACAAAATTAAACACGTTTTTGGACGGATTTTCGGAGATAACTTAAAAAGTAAGTATTTTAGCAAACAAAATATTCTTAGCAAAAATATAGCCCATAAAAAATTGGAAAAAATGGTGTATACATGAGGTCTGTAGACCCAGTAAAAGCAGAGTTACAGCTAATGAAAAGTAGGTTCTTCGTCGTCAAATTCCAAATCGAATATTTCAATGTGAAATAACCCAAAAACAGAGCACTTTTAGGGAAAAATTCATTTTAACTTTTTTTAAAGTGTTTAAAAAGGTTAATTTTTGTTTTTTATAAAAAAAACTTGTAATATTAAAAGTAAGTGAATTACGCTCAAAATATTGTTGGTCCCTTTTATTTTTTGGTAAAAAAATCGCGAAAATCGCCCCTTAATTAACATTACCCCACTTCACAAGTTACTTTGTCTATGTATTATTTATACGATCTGTAAGTTTCATCGGTTCAAAGTGCTTCGTTTTGAAAAAGCTGTAGTTAAAATGGCTTGAAAGAGTAACTAATCACGAGTTTAAGCAAAATTTGAGCAGCCATAGCATAACCAATTTTTGTCTAACAAAAAAAAAAACAAAAAATCAAAAATATTCAGAAAAGCAAATTGTACATTTTATAACTCTTTGAGATTTTTGGCTTTCCTAATTTTTTTTAAGTTAATTCCATAAACAATTACGATTTTTTTCAAAATAAAAAAAATGTTTTAGGGACCGCTCAAGTATTACGTAACGCCGCAGGTTGGGGACGGGGTCAAAAATCTTCAAAAATTGCGTCACGCAATAGTTAAACTCCCATAAAAGTGCGTTACGCAGGGGGGGGGGGGTTAAAAATCTTCAAAAATCGCGTTACGTGATACTTGAACGCTCCCTTATTTTAAACCCATTTTTTTCAAAACTGAGCACTTTGAACCAATGAAACTTGTAGATAATATAAACAATACTTAAAGTAACTTGTAAAGCGGTAACGATTAAGTTTATTTGAGAACCTAATTAAGGGGTGATTTTCGCCATTTTTTTTTTCCAAAAAATAAAAGGGACCAACAATATTTTGAGCGTAACTCACTTACTTTTAATGTTAGAAGTTTTTTTAAAAAACAAAAATAAACCTTTTTTAAACACTTTAAAAAAGTTATAATTAATTTTCCCCGAAAAGTGCTCCTTTTTTTGGTTATTTCACATTGAAATATTCGATTTGGAATTTGACGAAGAAGAACCTACATTTCATTAGCTGCAACTCTGCTTCTACTGGGTCTGCAGACCTCACGCATACACCAGTTTTTCAGTTTTTTATAAGCTATATTTTTACTAAGAAAATTGTTTTCGCTAAAATACTTACTTTTTGAGTTATCTCCGAAAAACCGTCCAAAAACATTTTTTTTGTTAAAAATTAACACGTTTACTGGCAAATAACTCGAAAAGTAGTGACTTAGTAAAAAAACTCTATAGAACAAAAGTTACTTAGAATTAGTCATTTTATCCAATTCCGGACTTATTTTGAACGTATATTTTTTCACCCGCGAGAAAAAAAATTTCAGCCCGTATTTTCCAATTTTTGTAAAATGGAGGGGATGTAGAATTGTAAACTTTTTCTTATATAATAATAGACAATTTCAACTACGACCTATTCCCAAATTTTCATCCTGCCTTTATTTTTTTGGAGGTTTTCGTAAAATTTTGCGTTCCCTGATGGGGCTAGAAGCATGTTTTTGCTGCAAAAAAAAAATAGTAAACAAAACGTTGTAAGAGAAAATTTATTTTGGACATTATTTGTGTTCGAGAATTTGTTCTGTGCATTATGTCTGCTTGATTTTCAATGAGGAAGTGCATTCTTACAACAAATCAGGAATATAACGTCAGAGCAAGCAGTCCAAATTGTAGTTTTAATTGTAGATGGACGATCGCAGCACTATATTGCTGATGTTACGGGAATGTACCAATCCATCGTTTCAAGAGCTTTAAGAAGGTATAGTAAAAGTGGTAAATACACAAGAAGACCAGTTCCAGTGCATGATGAACGTTATTTACATCTGCAGACTTTGCTTCGCATACACATCATGTTACAGCTAGACGACAACCGCGAAATGATCTTCCAACAGCCCGTGGCCCGTGGCCCATAATGTTCGGTTCGTAAAGTGACAATTCGGTTAGAAAAAGATTAAGGGAATTTGGAATCAGATCCAGAATGCCTTTTACTGCTCCACTGTTAACGAGTGCACACCGTATAGCACGTTTAAGTTTTGCACTAGAACATGTCGATTGGGTTATATTAACGACTGGACTAATATTCTGATATAGTATAAGGCTCTGCCCTTATAATATATTCTCTCGATTGTTTCATTTCGACATTTTCATTGTTTTGCGTTTAGGTTTTCTTCGAATCATTCTTTCCACCTCCTTATAATTTTTTGCTTCTCTGTTAATACTTCTCCGTCTTCTCTGTATTTACATAGTCTAGTCCGATTGCAATGACTGTGTGCTTTCTTTTATTTTTTTTTTTGAAGAATTTTCAACTTTCGTGTCTATGCCCTAGGATTTCTTGTAATTGTTTTTTCAAATTGTTTTTCAATTGTTTTTTTTTTGTTATATATACTGCGAGACTGTAACAAAGATGATTAGCATCACGCTTTATTATATGTATATACTTAATTATTGTCTTTTTAATTATTCTCCTATAAGGCTTCCGTGCTATAAGATATTAAGAGCGCAGGCGCAAATATTTTACGGCTATCTCTACTTTTTCTTTCTTTACACGGCAAATTACGGGCAGTAAAATTCACACTGGTTTGGATATGTACATAAACATTACTTGACAATGACATTGTCACCATTAACTTAGAGATGACTTTTAAATGATCTTGGATAACGATTATTTGTATAATCACTTAAATTATTAATTCAGTTAATAAATATGATAATTTTTTCACTAACTATGTATTCAGTGATTATAATAATTTATATACTATGCAATCAAAATTAATACTTCATCTAGAAAAGAAGAAAAGTTATAAAGTGAGTTTCTTAATCATATATTGTTACTTGGAACGTTTAGATAAATTTTGAACATCTTTAACAACAAAAAAATTGAATCGCTGAATATATCTTCCATACATACATAATAATCAATAAATTTTTATTAATTTCACGTCTTAAATCAATTATTTATCAAATACACTATCAATATTATTTAATAAACAACTCAAAATATTCCTGGAGCCGTGTCAAATATCTAAACTTGTCACTGTCTTATCAGGTTGTCAGCACATTCTGTTCGACTGAGTGCGTTGTATGACAAAGATGGCGAATGTTCGATTTGGAAAATATTACCATGAACATGGTGTTAATTTTTTTTTCGAATCTTGAAAAAACAAATAAACATTTTTGAAAAATTTTAACGTAGAATGAAAGACTAAATTATTACCGAGGGCTGAAAGTTCCTCAAAATAAATAAAAAGTTTCTTTTGAATGAGATATTTGAAATTAAAAATCATACTAAATTTTCTTTTAGTTTTTTACCCCTTTAACTTATTAAAATAAACATTGTATAAGTTTTCAGGGACTTTCGGCCCTCGGTAATAACGTAGTTTTTCATTCTGCGTTTAAATTTTTCAAAAATACATGTTAGTTTTCCCAGGATCCGAAAAAAAATGAATCCCATTTAAATAACATTGGAGCCGAAAGTTTGCGTCTATCTTCTTAAGAAATACGTTAGAAATTCCAAGACTTTAATAGGTATAAATAATAAAGATTCAATAGACATAAAAAAGTGAAGTGTATTATAAAATTCTACAGGTAAAAGCTGCCTTCTTAACAACTTCTCCGCCCCTGACTTCCAAATAACACACAAAATACATACTAGTCTCACAACAGGTATAAACTATGTCTAGCACGAGTCTTGAGGGGAATCGGAGGGGAAGGAGGGCCATCAACGCGTGCCCTACACCCTTTACCTTTCACCCTGTGAGTCTGAGAACAAAGCCTTTGCCAGCTGCATCTACTGCAGGCTTGCACCAGGACACATCCGAGGGGAAACTTGTAACAATTTGAGGAACAAGGACATGCAGTGGTTTGAGGGGTCGAATTCATCGAGGGTTTATTGATTTTATTTCCTTTTGTTTGCGTTTACGAATATGTGACATTATAAAAAAATGTTTTGAAATTTTCTAGGACTAGAAGATGGAATAACTCGATAGTTTCCGGTCAATATTTATTACAGTAGATGGATTCCCTTACATTTTTTTTTATTTCCTTCATTTCTAATAACTTTGAGCTCTGAAGGCCCGAGCAAAGACGGCTAGTGTGAAAAGAACAATAACATTAAAGCAAGCAGAGGTTAGACATGAGAAAACTATTACAAGAAAAATAAGTATATAAAAAAATAGAGACAATTCTGTCGGGTGCAGACGACTTAAAAATACAAACATCGAAAACTTACTCACTGATGCATTACTCTAAATAACGCTCACAAAAACCAAAGAAAAACTCTAATAGGCCTGGATCCCGCGTACAAAAAAAGTTTATTAATAGTAAGCTGAAAATGTGTTAATAGCTTAACGGTGTCTAGTCGGACAAATTTTGATGTACGGGCACACTGGAACAGGGAAAGTTTTAATTGTGGAACACGTTACAGGTTTCGAACGTCAGACTGTCAGACTACGAAACCGTCCCATGTATTTTGACGAACAGAACTTCTAATTGATTTGTTACCCTTTCATTAAACTCTCATGTAAAAATCAGACTGCTATTTACCACCAACAAAATTCCTGTCATTTGACATGTTCTACGTGTCGGACTTATTAAAATGCTCAAAATATCTGTCTGACAAACATTTTTTAATATATTATATAAATATTGCTACTGAATAAACTTAAAAACAACCTGCTAGTTTTCGCAATCATAAAAACTTGTCAGGATGACAGGCTCCACAATGAAAATCACAATTAATACTTCCCATGTTCCAGTGTTCCTATACATCAAAGTTTATCTGACTAGACACCGTTAAGCTATCAACAAATTTTCAGCTTGCTATTAATAAACTTTTGTTGGTACGCGGGATTCAGGTCTATAAATATATCAAGAAACAAAAAACTTATGAATAAAACTTGTGAACCTAACCTAGAACAAGAAAAAAAAAAAGAAAAACTGCAAAATTAAAAAGGCATAAAATGGATGATAATCTGTAAGAGGGGAACAGCAATTTGAAAGAATCAGTGTGAACGGTTAACAAATAGAAAGAGTAAAAACATACAATCTTGGTACCAACATCAATGAAAATTGGGATCATTCCGTAGAAATCAAATGTAGGATAGAAAAAGCAAGAGGTGCATTTCAAAAAATTGCCAAGTTATTCAAATGTCATGATTATCAATACCCATTAAAATCAGGTTACTACCATTTAATATTATCTTTCCTATACTGTTGTACGTTGCAGCGGCGGCTCGTGGGTCAATCTTCAGGGGGGTCATTTTGGTTTGAAAACTTCAAACTGTTGATTTTTTAAAGTATTTAAAAGATCTTTTAGCATTTATATTTTAGATAAAAAATACAGACTTAGATAAAACTCAATACTATTTACCCTAGTTTTCCGAAAATTAAATTTGTCTTTTTTTAGAGTAAATCTTTTAAAAAATATAGGAAAAATGGTATGAACAGGTTATTGACTGATATATAGATAGGAATATTTATAGTATAATAAATTGTAAATTTATTAAAACGAAACTTACTTTAAATATTTTTATATTTTAAGTCAATTCTTCTATCCTTTAGTTCTGCAAAATAGTCTATGACCTTCTCATTGAAATTTGGAATGCTCTTGACAAGCGTTTTCTCGATGCTCAGCATAGACAAGGCACTAAGTCTAGGTTGTCCCATCGTATTACGCAGGAATGTTTTTACTCTTTTTAAAGTAGAAAAACATCTCTCACTTTCCACGGTTGTCATAGGGAGTGTGCACAAAATATTTAATAACTTCACTGCTTCAGAAAATGTTTCAGACAAATTCATGTTAATAAAAAGCTGAAGTATGGCTACTGCACCAGCACTATTGCGAAAATCCTCACGACAATATAAGACTTCAAGTTCCGATTTTAGTTTGGAAATATTCACTGTGGGATAATTAGCCGTCACCATTTTTAAAATATTTTGCGGAAAGTTGGTAGTGTATGCTTCAAATTTCTCTATGTAGAATAACTGTGAAATCATGAGATGATCATTGAAACTAAACCTGTGATTTATTTCAGATATAATAATATCACAAATTTCAAGTGCAGTTCGTCGCTTTGGATCCTCTGCAGTAGTTTTTCTTTTTTTTGCTGTTGATGTGCTTGGTACTTCTGATTCCAAAATAGTATTTCTAATTATTTGGATATTGTTGTTAAAAGACAGGATACAATTTTTGACAGATATAACATCAATGTCTCGCATTTGCAATTGTTTAAACAATATATCAACATGGGGCATTATTTTATGGAAAAAATTTAACCAAAATAAAAAATGCTCATCTTCCAAATGTCTTTTTAAACCAGTTGCTTGATTTATATTGTTACCATCTTGCTCCTCATCAATAATTTCCTCTAAGCAAGATTTTAAATCATCTTTATAAGTGTATACAATTTCAACACATTTTGTATTGAAAGCCCATCGAGTAGGCGCAGCTTTAGGTAGCCTTACTTTAACCACTCTATCCAGAACCATCGTACGTTTTGGAGATCGGCCGAAAAAGGACGAAAATCCGTGTAAATTTGCAAAAAATATTTTTATCGGTTTGTGTTGACTCGCCGCTTTTTGGAGGATAAGATTAAATTGATGGGCATAGCAGTGAATGAAGTGTGCATTTGGGTATATTTCTTTAATTTTTGTTTGTACTCCTCCCAGTTTACCGCTCATGACTGATGCACCATCGTAACTTTGGGCAATCAATTTTTCAGGTGCTTCATTAATTTTTAATAATTGAAGTTCTTCCAATATTACATTAGTTAAATGTTGTGCTGTAGTACCTAGGGGGTTAACAAATTTCCAAAATCTTTCATGTACAATACCAGTTAATACATATCGCAATATGATAATCATCTGCGTTTTATTGGAGCTGTCTGTGGTCTCATCTACTTGAATGGCCACAAAATTTGTCTGGCCAATCTCCTTCATGATATGAGTATGCACAATGGCTAACATTGATTCTAAAATATCGTTCTGAATTGTTTTCGATGTTCCTTTAAATACTGTACTTTTTTCAATGTGTTCTTTAAACATTAAATCCAGTTCAGAAACAAAATCGATAAGGCCCAGAAAAATTCCACGATTATTGGAGCTGTCACTTTCGTCATGACCGCGCAATGCAATTTCGAAAACTCCACAAAATTTTACACAGTCGATTAGTTTGTTTAAAATATACCTATTTTTAGATACCAATTCATTAAAGTCATGCACAGATTTACGATATACACTATCAAGTTGCTGTCTTATGTTAACACGTCCTAAACTTGCGTAACTCATTGATGAATTTATATGAGTAGTTGAAGAGGCATGTTTTGTAATTTTCACTTTTAAATGCTTAATGTCAGTTACTCCATTTTTCGCCCATACAGCGTCATTCGAAAACAGTAAACACGGATAGCAAAAAAATGCATTTCTCACACTGCAGCCACAAATCCAATCACACAAATTGTACATTGATTCTTTAAAATATCTTTGAATGTCCTTACCCCTATCCTTTGTTGTTTGTTTTAAATTCATGTTTGGTTTTGGTCGACCACTTTCTTTTTTCTCAAGCCGCCGTTCATAATTTAGTGTTCCAGCAGATTTTAAGGCAATTATTTCGTCAACAACACTCATCTTGTTTTTGTTACAATCACAAAAAAATCCAACAAAACAAAATAAATTACGCAAATACGCCGCGATCGATATAGACCTGCCGTGAAGTGCGGTCAGCAGACGGTAACTAACTAAACGTGAGGCCGTCGACTCTACTAGAGGTATACGACGGAAAGGTCACTCCCACTCTCGCCCACGAAATTGCTATCTGCCGTCTCTTTTCTATTTTACATGCATTTGTCCATAAGCCATAAGAACTGTATATAGACAATTTAAAATACGGCCCAGCCACGGGCTTGTGTATAGCGCGAGGCGCGACGTTATTATATCTATTATATTTGTTTTGCCAATGCAGACTGCTGAGAGAGAATTTTATATTTCAGAGTGAAGTTTTAGATAAAAGATATTTTTAATAAAATTGGTATTTTTATGAGATTATTTTAGGGGGGTCATTGACCAATTGACCCTAAGGAGGAGCCGCGCTTGGTACGTTGTACGTGGTTGCGTCATGTACTCTCACAGAGACCACCTGCAAGAAAATCCGAAATTCGTCTTTATCTTTAAATCCCGAAGATATCTTATATCGATCAGATTACTAATTAAGATGGCTCTTTAGGAATACAAAAATAAAAAGAACTGGAGTAAATAAAAGAAAGATTTGGATTGCTGCAACAAGGAAAGAGTAGAAAAAAGAAAATGGAAAACCAGGAAGGTGAAGGATTTCCTGCTGGTTGAAAAATCTACATAAGCGACTTTCCCCGAGCTTTATTTCTTATTACTTTCTTCAGTTCTTTCCTTAGTTTGTCTGTGAATATGGTTGATCCGTCTTTTTATTGAATATCTAACTTTTCTATTAGTTTCTCGTCATGATTTTGTTTACTTATGTATAATTATGCTACTAACCTTAGTAATTCATATCTGTAAGTGATAATATTTCGATCTTTATTTTTTTGTTTCTTTTTTGTTATTTATTTTTTGCCATTGGTTAATATTCTCCTTACAATTTTGAGGCTCTTGTTATCTTCAATAGTTTTTTGGATTTGTTAACTTTTATGCTTTCGGTTATCCGTCCGCATAAATTTTTGTATTCTTGAAGTTCTTATTTACATTTATTGTGAATTCCTTGTATGGGAGTCACTAACCATCGGAAAGAATTATCTTTTTTTGTATTTTTAAAAATAAATTTAATTTAGGACTTAAACTTTGTAAAAACAAAATTATATAATTTTGGTTCTAATTCTGTCACTTCAAATATTCGATTCATAAGATATATCATACTCCTTGCCGAAACAAACAAATAAAAAATATAATATGTCACCCTATATCAGATTATAATATGTATACCACCTGTTGAAAAAACATGTAGGTAATACAATTGAATTCTTGAATGAATAACCGACTTACAAGTAAAAGGAGGGTTCCTTATCTTAAGACCTACCTTACATTGTTGAAGAAGGTCGTATTGCAAGGTGTTACTGTACTTGTAGTAAACGGTAAAAGATATGTGTAGTACCTAATGTAGTGAATGAGGGGCACTCACCTTCAGAATGAAAGGAAGTTTTCTTTTGAATGGATTTGTTAAGATAACATGTCGAATGGGGGTTTGCTAAAAGGGGGTAATTATCTTTTAGTTTATACATCATATTTTAACCTTTCCGTTTGATATAGAAATGAAGGAATTTAAACATGATGGATGATGATACATTTTCTAATAGTGTATTACAACAATACGACACAATGCAACAAATCCATTTTTATTGCCAGTTATGGATGGTGTAATTATCCATGGTAATATGACTCGTATGCAGGCAAATGGAGAATATAAAATTTTTAATTGTATGCCAAAAAATGTGCAATAGCTACCTAAAACCCATCAAACATTTGCATATTAACCGGTTTTAAAGCAATAAATAAATCGTCAGTTTCTAAGAAAAATTTCAACATCCCGTATCTCGGAAACGAAGTATTTGCGGACATAGGTTTATAAAGCAAACTGTCAATATTTTTTCATGCAGAATTAACCCTTAAAGTTTGTCGCACTTATTTAAAAACACCCTGTATTCATGAAGAACATGGCTAGTTGTTTAAGTATCTAATTTTTTTATTATCCAACATAAGCGAATGAATAAAAAAACAGAATGTTAAGAAAACCTAAGGCTATAGTTGGATTTTAATTTCAGTATTTTATAAATGCTAGAATATGCCATAGGGTGTGGTGAACTTTGAGAAAAAATCACAGTTTGATTGGAACGCCCGGTATACAATGACAATTTTCCTGTCTACCAACAATATTATTTATTACAGCGACATTGTTGTTACAGAATAAGCCTATAGAATATTAAAAAAATCACTTAAATGGGACAACAGGATTAGGAGAATCGAGACATCAAAGATGACCCATTTTTAAGGTAGTGCGTTAATTTCTTGGAATAGCGTATAAAGGCTAACTATATTATACAGTGCTAGTCAAAAGTCCGTACCCCCCCTCGTATCTTTTGAACGGTTATACTTATCATAGTGGAATTTGGAGGGAGGAAATAAACGGATATAGGCTTCTTAACTAGTCATGACAGGTGACGTAATAGTGACAGATGACGTTACAGCGCCACTATGACAGATAATTTTAAATGGGACCTTATGGCAAGTGATACCTCGTTTGAAAGGTATTGAAAATACCTATCCAGTCATACTATTTTTTTTGGGTTTAAGTTGATTTTGATTTTGGTGAATAAATTAAATAAATATAACATTGTAGTTTCGTATTTAACTATTAAAAATTCAAATGTCCGCCTATGATTTTTTTGTCAAAAAAGTTGACGTTTTTCAGTTCTCTAGTAGTTTTTACGTCAACGTCAACCTTTTTGACAAGTAATCATAGGCGGAGGTTTGAATTTTTATTAATTAAATGCGAAACTACAATTTTATATTATTTCATTTATTCATCAAAATGAGCTTAAACTCAAACAAAATTAGTATGACTGAATAGGTATTTTCAATACCTTTCAAACGAGGTATCACTTGCCATAAGGTCCCATTTAAAATTATCTGTCATAGTGGCGCTGTAACGTCATCTGTCACTATTACGTCACCTGTCATGATTGGTTAAGAAGCCTACATCCGTTTATTTCCTCCCTCCTAATTTCACTATTATAAGTATAACCGTTCAAAAGATACGAGGGGGGGGGGGTACGGACTTTTGACTAGCACTGTATATTAAATACTACGGTAGACAGCAGAAGATACTAATTTAAAATATAGTCATGTATTCTTTCTGTAATATTTTTTAAATTGAAACTTACAAATATTAATAGTATTTTCATTGTAAAACTCAAACAACTAATGTGTCTTAAAATGCTACATATTTACTGTGAAATATTAAAAACACACTATTAAGTCTTTCCATAAAAAGGTATATACCATTTGTACTTGTACTACATAACCATTCAATTATACCAGTTTCCGCATGTTACATATTAAAATATTCTGTAATAAGCTGGCATTAGATAATTATACGAGCGGTTGCTATTATAGGTGCAAATTGCACAGCAAACACGTTTATTTATTAAAAAATGTGTCAATATTTTTTCTACCACGCAAACTGGAAAAATAATTTAAAATACGAATTTCTATTTTTTAAGTATTTAGATTTGGTACTTGATTAAGATTTTGACATTTTATTCCGTATTTCACAAAATTATTATAAACCTGTCTCTGTTTCTATTTTGGCCAGACGGGCGATTATTTACGGCGCGATAATTTACGGCGCCCATTGGTTTGACTACCTCCTTCACCAACTTTAGATGAAATCATTTCATCTAAAATTGGTGGAGTAAAATTTGCAACCCTTTTGTACCGTCCGCAAGTCGTATTGTATCGTCTGCATATCTGGGATTATGTCCTAGTGTTCCATTAATTGATGTGCCTTCATTGATGTCTATTAGAAATATCTGAGCACGTCTGAGCACATATTAAAAAGTAAAGGGGATAATAATATATATCCTTGTCTTGGTGTAATCTTAGTATGAAGTATAATCACTATGTATAAGACATGAATAAACAATTTCAAATTAAATTTTTTAATACTGTTATATATAATATAATACTGTTTATTATTCTGTTTAAAATGTTTGCATTAACTGAAATATCACAATGAATACAGTGAAATATAAAGAAAGGGTTCAACTACCTCTTGTCAAAAATCCAAAAAGACAATCCTAAATCAACCCTTTGGGCAGCTGAAAGACTTTCGCTCTCAATAAAAGATCGTATTTTTCACCTTTCGAAATAGGTAGTCAACAAAGAACAATGTTGCACTCCCTTTTCAATAAAGGTAAAGGTAGATATGGGTGCACGCATTGGAATTCTTTCGGCACGTGGCTGTAGCGAACGCATAAAATTTAAAAATATAATAACCCTACACGTAAAGTAAATGAGTCACATGTGATGCCTATCTTGCTTGTATGTTTATTCATTAACTCACTAATTTTGTGTTTATTTAACAAGACTACTAGTCATACTAGTGTATTACCATTTTTAAGCGATATCAGCTGTTGGTGAGCTATGTTCCTTTTTTGAGTTTCTCGTATTGATTTTGTTACGTTAATATACCTACACACATCCAAAACATCACAAAAATGTCACAAAAGGAACCTCATACAGACAATAATAATTTTGATTGCATTTGATAAAGTGATATACTACACTGTTATAATAGCTGATTGGTCAGCAATCCTCTTTCTCATTTATTAAGCCCTTGTAAGGGCTGATGACACTCTAAATATCTGTAAACTTGCTCTCTCTCTACGCCATACAGCTTCCTGAAGGGATTTTACCACCAGTCTTCATCTCGTCTGATCGTGTTGGAGCTCTTCCTATTGATCTTCGGCCTTCTACCTTTCCTGGTATTACCTTCCTACGTATGCTCGGTTTATTTTTTTTAATGGCCTGTCTTTTATATGAAGCTCTTAAAAAATTGACGGGTTGGTTCTGCGTTCTCTTTGGACACGCGTAGAATTCTTCCGTAGACCCACATTTCGAAAGCTTCGATTTTTTTGAGAGTCCATGTTTCAGCTGCGTATGCAGCAATAGGAAAAGATATTGACCAACCTGAGCTAATATTCCTTGTTATTGCACGATATTTCGATATTTTAATTAATTTAGTTATTGCGGTTCGGGCTACTGCTAGTATACGCTTGATTTCTGAGAAGCATTTGCCATTGTTGGCGTAAATTATCTTAATCTCAGTATAATAAGAGCGTTGGAGGAAAGTCGTACAGATTAATTATATCGGTACTCCAAACTGATAGCGAACATAATATACAATAATGCAACCATGACCGTCCGACTACACAACGATACCAAATCTATAAAAATCAAAAGAGGAATTAGACAGGGAGACATGTTATCTCCCAAACTCTTCGGCAGTTCAAGTTTATACTTGAACATGTTTTCAAACAATTGGAGTGGGGCGCCAAAGGAATAAAAAGAATAAATGTCGACGGCGAAAGGCTCTCCCACCTACGATTCGCAGACGACATAGGTCTTATAACAGACAAATTAAAAGAGATTAGAACTATGCTTACGCCTTTTAGAACGTTGGTTTAAACATAAATTTTGAAAAGAGAATACATGACAAACCTGGTACCAAGTGAAAATCCAAAAGTTGACTTCAACGAAATTGTATTGGTCCATAAATATATAAATACTTAACTCACCTTAGCATGGGCAGCATATGGAGCTCGACCAGACATCTTCAAGAGCTTCTTCTTATGGTGCCTATCCGTTACGGATGTTGGACACTAACATGGCTATTCTGACTTTGTTGACTGCTGCCCTGAAAAGTCCGGTAGTGGTTAAGTTAAACCATTTTCGCAGGTTATGCAGCCAGGATATTCTTCTTCGTCCTGGACCTCTTTTCCCATGCACTTTACCTTGAAGTATGGTCCGAAGTAGGTCAACAAGATCAATCTTCAAGATGCCAAATTATCTGAAAAATAAGACGTTCGACAATGTGTGCTTCGGTCGAAACACTATCGTTAACCCAGGCCACAGCAACGAAACTTAGAGTGGCCCGAAGAAGAATGGGACCTACTTGGACTAACTCTCAGAGATAGGGTTAGAAACGAAGAAATCAGAAAGACAGGCGTCACAGATATCATAGAGCGAATAGCATGGCTGAACTGGAATTGGCATTGACATGTAGCCAGAATGAAGGAAGGGAGGTGAACCCAAAAAATTACAGTCTGGAGACCACGAGAAGACAGAAGAAGTAGAGGTAGACCACCTACAAGATGGACCGACTACGTCAAGAGGGATGCTGGGAATTGGTTGCAGGAAGCTTAAGACCGACAGAACTGGAAGAAATTAGGGGAGGCCTATGTTTAACTTTTCATGCAGAAGGCTTTATGATGATGCTTTCTCTATGCTGTAATGATCAAACAAAAGTTAAGAAGTACTAGAAATTGTTAACATGAAAGTCAAATATAAAACATAAAAATCTAACAAAAGATGTGTTTAATAATCTGTGTTTGTGTTTCTTCCAGTTACCAAAAAAATAGAAAATAAATTCAGCCATATCTGCCAGGAGTTCCGCCTTTATCATGCCTCTATATTTTTTCATCATTTACTATTATCGTTATTGTATTGTATTTGCCGTACCCGTTAGTTTGAAAAGACCATCTGTGCAAGTTCTTCTCATGTTCCTTCTATAAGTAGGTATTCATTCCGAAAAATAAAACCAGGAGTACACCGAGTGTAATGTTAATAAATCAAATCGTTGATGGTGGAGTAATTAAGTGAATTTCGAGAGGCCATATGGCCAGAATGTGTTGAGATCCATCAAAATTTAGTCGCTGCGCTTGTAGCGAAAAATTTCTATAAGGAAATTATTGGCGCTTACACGTCACTGTTAGCTATGGTGTCTGTTGTTACTTTAGGATAGACACGAATTGGGTTCTGTAATTTTTTTCTTAGTTCATAATGCATTAAATATAAAATAAATTAGTAAAATAGGAAAATTACCTACAAAATTACAATATTAATTGTTCAAATAACAGAGAACGAATATATTTTTAGTTATACCGGGTGTCCACTTATATTTTCCCCCATTTTAACTGCCTATAACTTCTAAACGACCCAAGATAGAAATATGCAGTTTTCGCTGAAATGTTTTATTTTAGTAAAAGTTTTGTTTGAATGGACTGAATATTTTATAACGCTTTCAATTAAGAAAAAAAAAATGGCGGATTTTTGAAAAAAACGTTGAGTTTTTTAATGGAACACCCAGTATATTTTTTGTAAATTGAAAGAGCGGTCATTCACCTATCCAGCGATATAAAGTTTTTTAAAATCGGTTGTCAAATGACTGAGTAATTAATTTTTAAAATGAGAAATGCAACGTGGAAATCACATAAGTAAATAAATGATTAAAATAACTAAGCAAATTTATTAGTGGAGTCACTGAAGGTGGATATGAGCTATTACCTCCGATTTCGTTCAACCTCCATCGATTTGCACGAAAATTGGTGTGGTTAGAGTATATCTCAAGAAACAAAGGTGACATGGTGTCAACTTGCGCTTTTACTATGGGGGTGAATGGGGGGGGGGACCCTTTTCGGGGTGAAAATTATTTTATTAAAAATAACCCCATAATTATTTAGGGGGACAAATTTTAAGCAAAATTTGTTATATAAAGTTATTAAAATAAATCAAAACTTTTTAAGTTATTAAAGATCAAAAATTTTAATTTTTCGTAAGAAAAATTAAGATAAACTCAAAAACTATAAATTTTTACAAAAAATTTATTATTACCAAAATTGAAGCTAATAAAAAATTAAATAACCTCCTTACTAGAAAAACCTTTTAGTACTAACTAAAAGTGAGTTATAGGTAATTGAATGCATATTTTTTTCGGCGAGTACCCAAATCTAAGTATTCAAGCTTAAATTACGAAAAAATGATGCATTTTATAACATAAACTTATTTAACATTTGTGAAAGTACTTAGAAATATCTATCAAATGAGATACCGAACAAGTTAATAGCATTAAAATTTATGCTTCAATAAATTTTCAAACTTTATCTTTTAAAAAATTTTCCAAAAAATGTTATCGGCTTTTTTTAATAACTCCGTTATTTTTTAAGATGTCAGATTGACTTAAAAATGTCGATAATTTTAAAAATTCTGATTTTTTTAAATTATACCTTTTTTTTCAAAAATATGCATTCTAAACCGGTGACAATTGTTAAAATCATTACTTATGCTCATACAAAGAAATTTTTGTAAGGATTACTATAAATTTTAATATTTGTGAAAATGGCGTATGTTATATTTTTCACTTTTTCCTAAAAAACTCGAAAAGGTTCTCTTAGTTTCATCATAACTTGCTTAATTTTGATGCTATTAACTTCTTCTGGAGCTCATTTGTTAGGTATTCTGAAGTACTTTGGTAAGTCTTTAGCAGGTATATTTTATAAAATGCATCGTTTCCCCGTTATTTAAGCTTAAATACTTAGATTTGAGTACTCATCGAAAAAAATATACATTCAATCACCCATAACTCACTTTGAATTAACATTAGTTTAGTACTTTGAGTGAATAGTGTCTTCAATTTTTTATTGTCTTCAATTTTGGTAAGAATAACTTTTTTGTAAAAGCTAATAGTTTTTGAGTTGAAAACATGCATTATTTTTACGAAAAAATAAAATATTTGATCTTTAATAACTTAAAAAGAATTGATTTATGTTAATAACTTAATATAACAAATTTTGCTTAGAATTCGTCCCTCTATCGATTTATGGTAATATTTTTAATAAAATAATTTTCACCCCAGAAAAGGGGTGGCATCCACCCATAGGGTAAAAGCGCAAGTTGGTATCATGTCACCTTTGTTCCTTGAGGTATCTTCTAACTGTTCACCAATTTTCATGAAAATCGATGGAGGTTCAACGAAATCAGAGGTGAAAACCTTCAGTGACTGCAATATATATTCTGTTATTGTTTCCACATATTATTGCATTTCTCATTTTAAAAATTAATTACTCAGTCATTTGACAACCGATTTTAAAAAACTTTATATCGCTGGATAGCTAAATGGCAGTTCTTTCAATATTTATAAAAAAATGTACTGGCTGTTTCATTAAAAAAAAGTCAACAACGTTGTTTTCAAAAATCCGCTATTTTTTAAAGCGATATAAAAAATTCAATCCATTCAAACAAAACTTTTACTAAAATAAAATATTTCAGTGAAAACCGGATATTTCTATCTTGAGCCATTTAGAAGCTATAGGCAGTTAAAATGGGGGAAAATATAAGTGGACACCCGATATAAAAAAGGGATATTTCATGTTTGCTGTATGCTGTAGCACTTTTATCACGCTTTTTCTGTTTATCGTTATATTTAGAACTCAAATTCTATATTTTGAAATTCTGGTTCTAGACTTCTACTTCTTCTTCTTCTTCTACGACACAGCCTAAATGGAGCGTTGGCTTCCTTTATTTTTTGCCTCCACCCTTGTTTGTCTGTGGCTGCTCTTCTCCATACACGGAATCCTAAAAAGGCTTGTCCTTGGCTTTCCAACCGGTCTCTTTCCCTACATTCTAGCGTTCAGTGCTTTTGGTAGCCTATCCTCTCCCATTCTTATCATATGTCCGGCCCATTGCAATCTTTGTATTGTAATGAAGTCTGACAGGGGTGTTTCCTTATAAAGTTGATAAAGCTCGTTGTTGTATCGACTTCTGAGGATTCCGTTTTCCCTCACAGGTCCTAGTATTAATTCTCCTCAATTCTTTACTTTAGAACGTGTCTAGTTTGTTTTTTGATGTTTCTTTTAGGACACATGCTTTACTGCCATGGCATGCTATTGGTTGAATTAAGGTTTTATAGATTCTCATCTTTGTATTTCGGTGGACACTTTTAGACTTAGGTTCTAGACTAGGCATCTAGTAAATCTCATAATTTTTTCATAAGATTCTATCTTTATCAATCCCCTTTACCGACATGTCGTACCCAAGCGTCTCCCCAGGTAATCTGTGATCTTTCTCTTTTATTCCTTCCAAACACCCGCAGATGATACATAATTTGAGTTTGGCAAAGGCCTAAGACTAAGAACGCGTGAAGTTTTTTTTCACTAAATATAACTACACAGGCACTACAAAGGTGCCTGATTGCCTGATATATGCGTGTTTTATTGACTAGAATAAAGCTTTCGATAAAGTACGGTATGAAAAATTAATGAATGCCCTGAAATCAAAGATGACCTCAGGATCATATCGAATTTATATTAAAAGCAGTGAGCAAAAGTACATGTTAACAACAGCTGCCAGAGGAAGTCGAAATTAGACGTGGGGTGAGACATGGATGAGTGTTGTCGCCAAACTCTTTTTAATACCTATTCGAGTATTTAATAGAACTTGAGAAAAGTTCTTAAAGGTGAAATAGCTGGAATAAAGGTAAATGGAGTTCCCGTGAACAACATTAAATATGAGAATGACACTGCCATCTTAGCCGGAAATATTGAAGATATTCAGAGACTGGTGACCAGAATTTCGGGGTTTGGAAAAGACTACGGTCTAACAATGAATGTCAAGGAGACAAAATTTATGAGAATATCAAAAACTCGAAAGAAATAAAAAGAATCTTCTAATAAACGGAACTACTGTCAAACGCTGGACAAATATGCATATCTTAGAACAATGATTAACTCCACAAAGGATTACTTTCAGGAAATCAAAATCAGAATAGAAAAGGCTAGAGCAAACAAAATGAAAAGAATGCTCTGCACAAGAGATTTAATTTGATTTTATTTTATGAAATACAAGCTTGGACCTTTTCTGAAATGAGAAAAAACTGGAATGATTCGATTTGTAGGTGTATAGAAGAATTCTGAAAATATCATGGACAGAACACGTCACAAACAAAGAGGTTCTGAGAGGTATAAAGAGGAATAAAGAACTAATGGAAATCTTGAACACAATCTAAACAAGAAAATTGTAGTATCTGGGATATATTACACCTGTAGAGAGATACAACGGATTATGTAGGGAAAGATTCAATGAAAGAAAACCATAGGGAGACGTAGAATACCTATTAAGTATAGCTGCGCAATCTGAGAGCACAATACGAATGTATATCAAATTAACTTTTCAGAGGAGCGGAATCTAAAGTGCAAATACCTATGATGATTGCCGGCCTCCGTCGCGGAGATGGCATTTGAAGATAATTATATAATTGGATAATATGAAATACATAATATGGATATTACTTTTGATTCTAACAATGATAATCTTTTCTAAAACATATCTTCTTCTTCTTTCTGCTTCCTGCCTGTTCCATCTTCAGATGCCTCCTCATCAGATATCTAGGTTGTCACTCCATCTCTTCCTTGGCCTTCCTATACTCATTCGGCCGTTTGGTGATCTATATTGTGCTATCTTTTACCAGTCTTCTTTCTCCGATTCTGCTCATACGGCTATACCATTATGTTTTTCTTTTCAGTGTCCAGTCATTTATGTTCTCTATATTACAGCTTTGCCTGAGGTCTGTGCTACGTTGTCTGACCCATAATGATTTTCCTGTGATATCTCGGACAATTTTCATTTCACACGTTTCCATCAGTCTTTTTGTCCTTGTGGTTGTCAGGTCTTGTTTCTGCAGTGGAAGTCATAATTGGCCTAACTACTGTCCTATAAATCATGGCCTTTGTTTCTGTCCGTAGATGTGTGTTGCGCAAGATAGGGTGTTTAAAACACCCTACTATTCTGTTGGCTTTGTTTATTTGTTGGGCAACTTCCGCTTCTGTATCTCCATAACTGTGCATTAGTACTCCCAGATAGCTGATACTTCTTTCTTGCTGGATTATTTTGCTGTCCGCTTCCAGCTTGCATCTTATGTTGAAACATAAATTGCTTGATAATATCTGATGGTATGTTTCGTTTATATAACAGGTGAATTACGTCATTCAGCTCCACACGGTCAAATACCTTTTGTATATCTAAGAAGCAACAGTAAACCGGAACGTTGAATTCTAGTGATTTTTCCATGAGTTGCCTGACGTCAAAAACTACATCGTTACAGGATCGTCCGGACCTAAAGCCTAGTTGTTTATCAAAACATATCTAAATTTACATAATATTCTATTTTTGAACTCCTCGAATCCAACTAACCTACTACAAAAATGTGGAGTTTTTTGACTTAAATCCCTTGCACTATCAGTTCATGTGGGTGCGCCCTCATTACACGCCGCTCCGCGCCGCGACGTTCACCGACACTTTGCCTTGCGGACCTTCAAAGACTTCCTATGGTCGATTAATTGCGTTTAAATATTGACAAAGTTCAGATTGGTATTATTTCCAATTACTATTTCGGGATATACTGATAAGTGTTTTGTTGTATGTACATCGCAAAAAGTGCCGATATAATATATCTATAGAGATTTATTGAATTACCTTGATTTAGTACTTATCTGCTTGTTCATACAAAAACTGTCGGAACATTAAATACTAAATTAATTTATATTATGTAATACTGTGAGCAATGACATATTATGTATTGTAATTATATTTTTGTACTTATGTTTAGTATTTGTTTTCAATATTAGCTACAAAATATATTTGATCTGAGCCCAATATTAGTATTCGTCATTTCGCAGATTTCTATACATAAGAATTATATTTATTAGAGCCTTTTCGTTATCTTTCACACTCTCTATTAGGCAAACATTAGACAGTTAATTGTCCTTGCTAATCCCTTTCAACACCTCGACATTCGTGAGTCAAATCTACCTCATAGTTTATTTTCAATATTTTTCATCAGGCCCATAGTTCAAAGGTCTTCATATATAGCACCAGGCTGGCTGAGACATCTAATCTACATCGCGCTATCTGCGCAGTAGATGACACAACACCAATCAAACTGAGGGAACCAGAAATTTGCATAAGCCACCTTATTAAGGACGAAAAATTGCAGAACCTGGATGGGTAAACCTCTGCACGGGCGACATTCCAATGATTCCAAAAATTACCTGAAATATATCGTCAAAGACCCTCAGGTAAAAAACGACAAATGCCGATATGGATGTCAAGACCAAGAAACCATTCAACAGCTTACACGGGGCTGCCAGGCATTTGCTGCAACTAAATACAAAGAACGCCATGACTCAGTAGGAAAAATCCTTCATCAATAGGTAGCTATCAAGCTGAGACTTCTTTAAACGGACCATCTCCCATATTTTCAATAGGTTCCTGAAAATATGCTTGAGAATGACAACTATAAACTATACTGAGACCGTACTGTATTCACAGATCAGACAGTGTAACATAATAGACCAGATCTCGTACTAGTTAATAAATTAACAAGACAAACAACACTAATTAATGTGGCGATACATAACAACAATAATCTACGAACCTACTAAATTTAGTGAAAAGATCGCCAAATACAGAGATCTGGAAATTCAAATACGAAGACAATGGAAAATGCAAAGCCGCAGCCATAGTTACCTAGGGCTCGACAACATGGAAAGAGTCCCACCAGAGCTCAATCCTTTTGATACCGTAGGTATCTGGGATGAGTCAATTTTCCACTTAGAGGGAGTGTGAGCCGTATGGCTAAATCTGGATAATGATCTTATTTCAAGATCATTAAGAACACACAAGAAGGCTTTAGAAAGGACAAATCTACTATACATAGTGTTGGATATTGTAATTATAGTTTTAGTAGACCACTCTGTAAAACCTAACAACTGTTATCAGAGTAACACATTTCTTATTATTGTAAAAAGTACATTCGCCAAATGAGTATTAAATGAGCCTTCTTTGTAGAAAGATGTGTTTTATTTTAGTAAATTATAGTTTGTAATATTCACCCTCAAATTAGGGCTAAAATATATTACACATAGACGAAATTCTTAAAGGAGATACAGACAACTTGTTATGAAGGTAAAATTACTTTGCTGATCAAACTATTAAAAATAACTCTAATAAATAACTCTACCTGTGAAATTGGTCACATTTCAGATTATTTTATGGGTGCATAGGGTTTGAGACAGGTTTGAGATCCTTTATCCATTACATTATTCAACTAAAGTTTTAAAAACTGTAAGCAGAAACAATCATGGAAAGTGAGCACCAGTGTTCAGATTATAGCTAAATGAAAACAAAACCAAATATATCATCATGGGAGGGACAAAGGAAAATGGTCAAGAAGACGGAAGACGAAACAGGCAGAGCCTAGACCCTCTATGGAAGACAATGAAGTAAATTTTTGTGTTTTTTTAGTTTTTCTCATTAATAATATCTTGTCTAATATTATTATCTAGCTTTCTCATCGCACTACTTTTTCCTTCGATGTTTCTCAACCCATTTTCCTTGTCCTGGTTTTTGTTTTGAACAATCTACACTATTTCTTTTTTCATTATTTCGTTTATCTTGGCGACTTCCGTCCATTTATTTGTAACTATTACACAATTATCTGAAAATATTTTTTTATTTGATTATCAACATGACATGTATTAGTTTTTTGTGCTCATCAATTTTTTAATGAACTATACTAAAAGCGGTTCATTTTCCAAATGGCTGAACACATCAAATTAAAAGTTCTATATAGCCTAATTAAATATAGGACGACTGGCTATAGGTAGCGCAAGAGTTACATGAAAGGGTGACTAAGGGGTTTGAATTATATTATGCCCTTGTTAAGAATAAACCCTATAATTAACAAAAATAATTAGAAGACCATATATTTGTTATGCGTTAGGTATATTTTAATCCAAATATCGATTTATTGGCAAAGACAAAATAATCAAATAATCATAAGAATAAACTGCTCTTCAAAAGTTAGGGATAGAAAATTCTGCTGAATTTTTATAGCAGATTTTTTCGTGAACAGATTAACGGATTTCGCTAATTTTTTTTATTATTTTAGACTGTTCTTTAGTATTTACACAGTTATGCAAAGGTTTATTTAAACTTTTTTTTGTACTTATACCGGGTGGAAAAAAAGAAATGTTTTTCTTATGTTAAGTTTGAGACGCCCTGTAGGGAGGACGAGGTACAAATGGGAGTATATATCGAAATCGTATTGTAGTCTTATGTTTTGTGAACATTTTGTTTTTTGAATGTCCCTGATATCTTAAGAAATAAAAAAAATGGGCGGTTTGGTAATTTAACATGTGTTTTAACTTTTAACCGAAACAAAAGTTTGAGACACCTTGTAGAGAGAAAAAGGCAGAAAGGTGAGTATACCTCGATATTTTGTTGTAGTCTCATATTTTGTGAATCTTTGGTTTTTTTAATTTCTCTGATATCTTTAATAACAAAGAAACTAGATGATATTACTCTTTAATATGTGTTTTAACTGATGACATGCGTCACATCACACATGTGAAACATAGAAAAACATATTAAAGAGTAATACCGTCTAGTTTCTTTGTTATTAAAGATATCAGAGAAATTAAAAAAAATAAAATATTCAAAAAATATGAGACTACAACATAATATCGGGGTATACTCACCTTTGTGCCTTTTTCTCCCTACAAGGTGTCTCAAACTTTTGTTTCGGTTAAAACACATGTTAAATTACAAAACCGTCTATTTTTTTGTTTCTAAAGATATCAGTGACATTCAAACAACAGCATGTTCACAAAACATAAGACTACAATCTTATTCTGATGTATACTCACATTTGCACCTCGTTCTCCCTACAGGGTGTCTCAAACTTAACACAAGAAAAACATATTTTTTTCTTCCACCCGGTATAAGTACAAAAAATAAGTTTGAGTAAACCTTTGCCCAACTGTGTAAATACTAAAGAAAAGGCTAAAATAAAAAAAATAGCGGAATCCGTCTGTTTGCGAAAAAATCAACTACGAAAATCAGCAGAATTTTCTATATCCCTAACTTTTGAGGAGCAGTTTAATAAAAATTTATCTGAAGTAAAAGACTTCATTTAAAATGAAGTATTCTAAAGTTTAGACTTCTAAAGTACTTCATTTAAAATGAACTCTCACATGCATCCCATTCAACATTTAAAAATTTATCTGTTACTAAGGCTGCACCTACATTGGATCCGTATTTCTCCAATCCAATATCGGCCGACGTCGAACTGCTTCTCTGCTGTAGCTTCTCCTATCAATCGCCCGATATCGGATCGGAGAAATACGGATCCAATGTAGGTGCAGCCTAAGAAGTAAAATAAAGTTAGAAAGAAATGAGAAGTCCCAGATCTAAACAATAAATCTGAAAAATCTCGTGCAACTACTTTCTGGTAACATCCTTAATCTCTGCCTTTTACAATTTATAAGGTAAGGAGACGACGAATAAAGAAGACGGAAGGGACTCTACAATATGCAGTCACATTCCGTCATTCGTCTAGGAAAAATTCCAACCAAAGTTGATTCCGTGTATTCAAAATATGAGTAAAATGAAAATTGAAAACAGCTTATGTTTAATTTCAGTTCATAGATGATCTACCATCTCCATACATCCGTTTCGGTCTCTCCAGACCTCTTCAATGGGGCTACATGAACACCTTTGAATCGAAACGAAACCAAGCTGTCTATTTAAGCAGAATAATTATGAAAATAATTCTGCGTATCGGACGCTGTAGCGGTGAAGAGGTGGCGACATCTATTAGAGAAGTCGAATCCGCTTATTGAAATAATTTTCGTGCCAAGCAAAATTATTCTTATAACCTTACGATCATTGGTTGCTAGTAGAAACGTTTCGGGACCTCCAATTTCTATTCCTTAAAGCGGGATATTCCTATAACCGGTATTCTAATAAGCGGGTTCGACTGTAGTAAAAATTATAATTTTTTTCCTTGAACATTGCCTTGCCTGTATTGTCAATTCTTTGGGTTTTTTATACGTATTGAAATAATTTTTAAAAAAAATTAATAAATTTGTTAGATTTGTTGAAATAAATGACATTAAATGATTGGTTTCATAATATTTATTTAAAGTACACGTTTAAGGCACGCATGTGAAAGTTTGCAGAATGAGCGATAGCGAGTTCTGCAATTCACATGAGTGCCTTCAAAATGTACTTTTTAACACGCATATCATACAATATTTTTTCTACAAACGTAATTACAGGACCATATCTACAAAAACTTTTACTTGAACTTGACTGACATTCCGTTTTTATATTTTTTTGACATTACATCAAAATTTCCTATACGGTCAATACGAATTGCAGTGCCATAAAATTTTTAAAGCACTAGTGCCTTAAAGTAGCATTTTTAACGCTCGTATGGAGTGCAAAAAATTGCATTTCTAACACGGTTGTAGAAAAAAGTATCAAAAGCTTACTTATAACATATTTTTTAATAACTCCAATCTTAATTCAGTCGACACGTGGCTGGAAGGTGTAGACGAATAATTTTCTGCTTGGACAAACAGAAGATAAGAAAACGCAGCGTGCTACCACTGATCCATGATCAATGCAGGTACCAAGTGGTCGCGCTTACTACATATCGAATGCAAGTATGTAATCACAGGGCGATTGTTATTTTCAGATCCCTTCGGCCAGGTGTATCTTCGTCTGCGAAGGGGGACCACGCGTCCTACAACGCGAGCAGCTGCCCTAGGGTAGCACCCCATCAAAAACCGGCTATTAAGGGCACACATGCCATGACGTATGCGTGCGTATGTGTCGTATAGGTGCGTGCACATTGTTATGGCTCTGCAAATATGTAAATGTACTACGATTGTGTTTCTACACTAAAAAACGTTTTTTAATTTTGGTACACTGCTTATTAATTTATTCTACCACGTAAAAAGTAATTGTATAAATTCTGTATTGTGATAAGTTTGAGATAGAACAAACAACATTTTAAGGATCAAGACTGACAATATTTATAAACTGACCAGATTTAAACAGCGAAATAAGTATCTTTTTTCTTTTTTCACTGCCGTGTATCATGTGTACGATTTCCTGAAACCTTTTTTTTTATATATTTATTTACAAACTCGCATCAGCCTGTACGGCTATTAGCGAAAATGATAGTTTTATTAACAATAATAATAACTATAGAATACTACAATTAAATTTTATATAAACAGTTTATTGCTTTTAAGTATTGAAGGATCACTTTGGAACCGCACTTTGAGAATAGTATTTTCAAATCGTCCGGGATTCCGAATTGAACTCTTTCCGCACTGTGTAACGGGCACTCCACTAGAAGGTGTTTTATTGTCAAGGAAGAATCATATTATCCGTTCGGGCACGTAGCGTTTCGTTTCCGAAAAATATAAAAACCTGATTTTACAAAGAGTTGTCTGATACTATATGCTCCGTATAGTATGAATTGTTCATATTTAAAACCATAAAAACAATATTTTTCGGAAACGACACGCTACGTGCTCGAACGGATAAATATGAATCGTCCTTAAGAGGGGTCTCACAAGCATAACACTCCTGTTGAGGATCTCGTGTCATCAGATGACCATGCGTGAGGCGGCTATGACCAAGCCGCAATCGAGAGATGATCACTTGGGAAAATCGATTTGTGGAATTAGCAGACCATCGTTGAAATGTTGGTTTTATCTCAAATAACTGCTTCTGGTTTTCATGCCATCTGCTATTCCATATATAAACTATTTTGCTGTGGAAATATGATTTGAGATCTGACGCTGGAGTTGTGGGATAGATCTCTATAGTTGCATCCTCTAAGGCTTCTCGAGCATGTTTATCTGCCAGTTCATTTCCAGCGATTCCAATATGAGATGGAACCCACAGGAAAGCAACATTTTTGTGATTTAGATTGTGCAATTCTTGTCTTACGAGTTTGGCCGCAGGGTGGGGAGAATATATTTTAGAGATGATTTCTAAAGAATTTAAAGAGTCCGTAATTATGAGAAAGTTAATTTAAGAACTTTTTCTAACATGACTTAGGGCTTTATATATCGCAAAGAGTTCTCCTGTTAAAATAGTGTTTGTCCCCGCTAGTTTATATTTCTTTATTTCATTCTGTGTTACAAAGGCAGATGCTACACAATATTTAGTCTTTGGTCCATCAGTAAATAACTGTTCGAATGAGGAAAATTGAGAAATTAAGGTTTGATATTTAGAAATAATTATATGACGATTGGTTTCTTTCTTATTTTCTGACACTAGATCCATTGTTAAATGAGGAAAAGATATTAGCCAAGGCGGGGGAGTTGGTATTTTGCTAGGATAGATTTTGGGGAACTTTAAGGTGTAGTTCATATATGATTCGTTTGCATTTTTCTTGAAAGGGAATGTGAGTTTTTGTATGCTGAGTACTTGAAGAGCAAATAGTTTGGTCACATTGTGAAGACTACCGCTTCACTGCATATG
This sequence comes from Diabrotica virgifera virgifera, assembly GCF_917563875.1. Lineage (NCBI taxonomy): Eukaryota > Metazoa > Arthropoda > Insecta > Coleoptera > Chrysomelidae > Diabrotica > Diabrotica virgifera. Next base: position 215,368 of record NC_065448.1, on the reverse strand, counting down.
ATAGTATTAATTCCTGTCTTCTTAAATTTAAAGGAGTTCGGCCTGAAGACTTATAATAGGAGTTGTTCTAAATGCACCACATATTATTCTAAGAGCATTGTTTTGTACGATATCTAAAACTTTTAGAGTTGTTTTTGAAGCAGATGAGTAAGCTTTGCATCCATAATCAATCTTGGAACGAATCAGATTTTTATATAATGTGAGTAGAGTCCTACCGTCCGCTCTCCAGTTTGTACCAGAAAGACATTTCAAGAGGTTTAGTCTTTTTTGACATGCTGCTGAGATATATTTAATATGTTCTTTCCAGGTTAGAACTTGATCAAATATTAGACCTAGATATTTAATTGTTTCTACATGTTCGAGTCTCTGACCTCCAAATTTTAAAGTAGGTATCTCCTTTATCTGCTTTGGTCTCTTTGAAAATAGGATACAGCGAGTTTTGGGTGAAGCAAATTGAAAACCACTCTTTTCAGACCAAGATATAAATTTATCGAGTTGATCTTCTAGTAATTTGGCTATACTCTTTATATTGTTTCCCTTTAACAATATTATGAGATCATCAGCATATAATCTGGCTTGAATGGGTTTATTCATTGATTTGATTATATCATTAATAGCTATAAGAAAAACCTGAAACCTTTCTCTATCGGCTGCTGCGCGAAATCGTTCTTCTACTGTGGAATCACACCATTACGCAGACATGAAAGTTTCTATCGACCAATCCATCTCTTTCTCTTCCTTGTATTCTACGACTATTTCCAGTTTGAATAGAGGCTACTTGATTGTAATATAAGTATTTTCTTCTTCTTGCTGTGCGTATCTGTGACGAATGTTGACGCCATCATGGCAATTTGGCTCTTCAACAAAACCCCATCCAGTTGAAGGAGGTTCTAGCTATTACGATGCGTGCGCTCTTATCTCTTGGTCGTTGGTCCATTCTTAATTTATTATGATGCTGAGGTAGTTGTGGTGCGTCACTCTTTCTACAGGGGTTTGGTTGACGTAGAGTTTATCCTCGGTTATCTTTTTCTTGCTACTTGAGATGTTGGCTAAACGATAAATGAGATCCTGGTGATGAAGTCAAAATTGGAATCGAAATAGACAGGAGAATACTATTCTGTAACAGAGAGCTGAGTCTGACTACTCGATGACGTACTTTGTGGCCATTGAATGCTCTATGCACTACGTACTGTCTACACTGTTATACGGAGATGAGGGGTGGACGATAAAGGCAAGAACCATATCACGTCTGGATTCTTTTGAGATGTGGTTGTATCGTCGGTTATTGAAAATACGATGAATCGAGAGACTATCGAATGATCTAGTGTTGTAAAGACTGCAAAAGGATAAGGAAGTAATGACAATAGTTAAGCGAAGAAAACTAGCTTATTTTGGCCATATCTTTAGAAAATGTATGTATGGTTTTCTGCAGTTGATCGTTGAAGGAAATATTGGGGAAAGACCGACCTTACACCAATGGCTCGACATTAGAGAGGCTAGCACAATTATACGATTAGCACAAGATAGAGAAGAAGAATTCAAATTGATGGTCGCCAACCTTCAATAAGAAGAAGGCACATGAAGAAGAACGTCTTTGTTCATTGCTACACGAAAAAGCAACAAGCTCTACATATATACATATAATAAGATAACTACAGAGACTAGTGATAATACAGTAAGTGCAGAAAAAGCAAGGAAGTCCTAATTCATCATAATAAGTGTATTCAATAAATATCTCTGATGATGAATTCACATTCATCATCCACTGAATAAATGGAAAAACAGACCAGAAAATGATCGCTTGAAAGATGGGCACTATTAGGTATTGATGATAATATATCAATAAAATAGCTACGTGAAATTTCGCATATTTTCTTCTATTATTTTTTTATTAAGAATGTTTTGGTGATTGGTTTAAAAACTGTTTGCGTATCTCTATCAAGCCCCAAAACACAGCCTTGGAAACATCTTATATTTTAGTAAATGTGTATAAAATGCGTGTTTTGTAGATGCGATGTACATTTCTCAGTGTAGCACCACGCATTATTACCAGCTTAGAAATATGTAAATGAACTTCTATTAGGTCTTTTGTGAGCTCTTATTCATCCCTGACGACCCCAGATATTGCACCAGCAATTATTCTGCGAGGGGTCGAGAAGAGATTGTTAGATTTGGCACAGTTCAGGTTTAACTGCTGCTATTTTGATTTAGGTAGGTATGTACCTACTTGTATGTATCAATGTATCAACAAGTAGGTATTTTACAGTTTAGGAATTTTAAGTATTTCAAAATCGTGGTTAGCGTTTATATTGTTAATGTGAATTAAATTTAGTAATAGTTAAACGTAACTGATATGAAAACATCGAATTAGAAAATTATAAAAGACACAAACACTAAAGAAATTGTGAAAAATAACAAATTTCCAACAAATCACGGACAAAATAAAAATGGAAAAATGGTACTTCGATATGTTTTAAAATACGTAGTTCTAAATGTTTTTTACGATAAAACTCGGGAGTACTAACATAGTCCATAGGGAGTCCATAACAAATTATTATTAACTCATAGTTTTACCAAAAATTATTCATGAATATTGTGAAATGTGCAAAAAATAGAAAACATTTTTATTAAACCGTCTACACACGCCCTGACAAATTGATCTCCTGACACGATACCTCCTGACCATTTTTGTCGGGGTCGGCTCTACACAAGTCCTGACAAAAATATCTGACAAAACGTAAAATTATTATTTTACTTAAATTTTATCTAAAATGTGTATAAGCCGTATTTTTTAAATTCTAATGTCATAATTGGGAGTACAAAAGTTCAACGATTTAAAATATACAGCTCCAAATAGTAAATTCTCATAGTTAACACGTCATTTGTGTATAAAAATACATCATTCACGAATACGGGAAGAACGAAATAAACAACGCATTACGAATTTGTATGTCAAACTATCATTTTACTTACATTTTTTCTAAACCTAATATGTATATGCCGTATCTTTAAATTTCTAACGTCATAATTGGAGTAAAAAAATGCAACATGTTAAATTATACAGCACCAGGTAGTAAATTATGTAATCTATATTATAGACCTTAGCATAGTTAACACGTAATTTGTGTCCATCGTCTTTCAAAAGCAAACCGTATTACACCAGGGAAATAAGGCAAAAATATACCATGTTCGGGACACTTGAGCAGCCAGGTTGCAAATGGTTTTTTTGGTTACTATCAGTGGCGTGCGGTGACTTTTTCGAAAGGGGAAGCGATTCAATAAGGATATAAAAATTTTTTCTTAAGGGTCGAGGGTCGAGCAACTTTCCACCTGATAACACTCTGATGCGCAGGGGCTCTCTATCAGCAAAGTACTTAATTATGTGAGACGTCCTGGGTACAAGGACTCATACACTAAATCCGTGACGCGTGAATGCGTGAGGCACTCTATTCCCGCTGTTTCTAGTGACTAGTGACCTATCATTGATCTGTATTGCTAGCTCGGGCATTGATTCCTCGCGCCGGGCTTGGTTTTCTAAAGAAGAATCCTATTTAAAAAAAAATTATACTCCGAGGCATTTTCCACAACACACAACTTTCACTAAAATGAGACTTATTTATACTCGAGGTCTATTCTCCTATCAACTTCTGATAATTGTTGAATGCAGTCTTTTTTAATGGATAATAGGGCTAACTTTCAAAGTCTGTCTTCGCTTGTTGAATTTCTTTTAAACTCTTAATTTGAAACTTTTAATGCATCTTACTGCAAAACTTCGTTCAACTGATGCACTTGTGGCTGGGATAGTTAGTAGTACTAGTTCACACAACTTGACCACTTCACACAGCGACTTGTTTAAACCAGTAGTTATAAAGAAATCCCAGATTTCTGGGTATTTCTTTATCACTCATGTCAGTTGTTTCATAAATGATACTTAACTGAGAATGCATAGGCTGGGATATCAAAAAATTTTCATTATTTGATCGTAATGACATAAATTCCTCTGTGGGAAATTTTGATGAATTATAATTAGAAATATTAAGATTATATATAATTCTACAAATTTTAAATCGTTAAAATTTTGAAAGCTAGAATTCATTTGTTGTAGAATATTATCAAAAGGTCTCTTTGTTTCCTCTGTTTTCTCTGTCTCTCTGTCTCCGAAATTATCAATCTTCATTATTTTTCTTTCATGTTCAAACCCCATATGTTCATTTTTATCCCAAATATTTTTAAACTGCTCTCGTTTTTTAATTATCGTATTAATAAAGTCATCAATTTGTCTTATACAAAATGCAATACCATTTGATTTCTGTAAAATGTCAAATAAAAGATCAGTAAAAGGAAATATCTCTACAAAAAATTTAAATCGAAATATTCTTTAAGCGAATGTATGTAATACCTAAGCACCCCTTGGCAGCAGTAACAGTCGGAGCATCTCACTTTCGGGAAGGCGATACGACGAGCGCTTCCATGGCATACCAAAATTCGCGCGACTAGTGGCTGCGGTCATTGAACCCTGACCAATTTTAAAAGGGACAACTGCATGACAAGCGGCGATTTTAAGATGCGCTTCTGCCAGGAGTGGACCAAATAGTTGAATTGTGTGCATATTGAGTTCGTTCGTACGCGATTAATTTTTAATATTTTTCAATGCCTATTGGCTAGGTAATATGTAGATTATTTGGATTAGGGAAAAATTTTATTATTAAATATTAATTAATAATATATTTTCTTATATCGACGAATAAATAGGGAAGCGGCGCTTCCCCCGCTTCCATGGACCGCACGCCTCTGGTTACTATATACCTACACTAGGTTCGCTTTCAAGATGCAGTAGAAATAAACAAACCAAGACACGTTAAATGCTACTAGGAGCACTCCCGAATCATAATTTACAATGTATAAACTTTGGAAATCATGATTTGGGATTTACAATGTATATACATTGTAAATTATGATTTAGTTGTGCTCCTAGTGGCATTTAACGTGTCTTGATTTGTTTATTTCTACTGCATCTTGAAAGCGAACCTAGTTTTTTTTGGTAATACCATTGTTTATCTACACAATGCTAATACATTATAAATACAAAAATGCCCGTCACAGTTTGGACGAGAAATTTAGTTATTAACAAATAAGGGTCAAAATGAGAGTTTTTTCGTTTAAATCGCTACAGGTAAAAATAGGGTAATTAAATGTCTTATTTATAATATTTTTCTTTTAGTAGATGAGCCAAGGTTTAAAATAGCGTTTTTTGAATTTTGGTCCAATTATTTGTTGCTTCGGATATCGCAAAATAAAACTAAAATTTCGAAAATAAAAAATTTGCTATAACATTTGAGAAAATTAATTTAGGACTTTCATATTGCATGAAAAGTGGAATCAAACAGTCCATACAATGCACAAAAAAATTTTAAGACGATGCGTCAATTAGTTTAAATTTTATTCAATTTGTTTTTCCCAAAGAGCTTTTTTTTTCGGAATGTTATTGTTCAGAAAATAATAATGATACAACAATTCTGTGAAAACAACGTGAAAGAAGAATAGTCATTTTTCAACCAGAAAACATTTTACTAAAATAGAGTAATTTTTGGCTAATTTTAGTTACGTTAATAATGAAGTTAATAAAATACCTCCAACTCTCCAACAACAAGGGCTGAGATGAAAAATAGAATACACAGTGTATTTCGATGTGTTAATTTACAAATGCTCCGTATAGTATAGTATAGTTGATCCAAAAGATGGCATAACCCAGACATCCAAAGTGAAAGTTATCCTTCAACACCAAATTGTTCTATATGGTCCACACAATGTCCAGAAAAAAGTCACACCATTTTGAGCGTCGGGTTTGGGGGGGAGAGGGGGAGAAATCGGTAAATTCGTAGTTTTTTAAGTTTTTCGCCAATATTTCTAAAACTATGCGGTTTAGCATAAACAACCCTCTATACAAAATTGTTCTACATTAAATTTGAAATAAAAAAGGCCCTATGCATAATCTTTCTAAAATGAATGGTTCCAAAGTTACGGAGGTAGTATAGTATAACTGGTCCAAAAAAAGGCCTAACCAAAACATCCAAAGTAAAAGTTTTCCTCCAACATCAAAATGTTCTATATGGTCCACATATTGTTCAGTAAAAAGTTACACCATTTTGAGCGTCCGGTTTGGGAGGGAGATGGGAGAGAAGCCGGTAAATTAGTAGTTTTTTTACGTTTTTCGTCAATATTTCTAAAACTGTGCTTTAGCGTAAGGAATGTTCTATAGAAAAATATTCTACATAAAATTTAAAACAAAATATGTTCTATACATAATTGTTATAAAGTCAACGGTTCCAGAGTTACAGAGGGTGAAAAGTCGAAGTTTTCGATACTTTTTATATTTTTTGGGCAATATTTATGATGTAACTATACCAAAAACCCAGACATCCAAAGTGAAAGTTATCCTCCAACACCAAATTGTTCTATATGGTCCACATAATATTCAGAAAAAAGTCACACCATTTTGAGCGTCGGGTTTGGGGGGGGGGAGAGGGGAGAGAAATCGGTAAATATAAAAAGTATCGAAAACCTCCACTTTTCGCCCTCCGTAACTCTGGAACCGTTGATTTTATAACAATTATGTATAGAACCTTTTTTGTTTTAAATTCTATGTAGAATATTTTTGTATAGAACATTCCTTACACTAAAGCATAGTTTTAGAAATATTGACGAACAACTTAAAAAAACTACTAATTTACCGATTTCTCCCCCATCTCCCCCCCAAACCGGACGCTGAAAATGGTGTAACTTTTTACTGGACAATATGTGGACCATATAGAACAATTTGGTGTTAAAGGAAAACTTTTACTTTGCATGCCCGGGTTAGGCCTTTTTTTTGGACCAATTATACTATACTGCCTCCGTAACTTTGGAACCGTTGATTTTAGAAGGGGTATGCATAGGGCCTTTTTTATTTCAAATTTAATGTAGAACAATTTTGTGTAGAGGGTTGTTCATGTTAAACCGCTTAGTTTTAGAAATATATAATATTTTTGACGAAAAACGTAAAAAACTACGAATTTGCAGATTTCTCCCCCCTCTCCCCCCCAAACCCGACGCTCAAAATGGTGTGACTTTTTTCTGAACATTATGTGGACCATATAGAACAATTTGGAATTGAAGGATAACTTTCACTTTGGATGTCTGGGTTTGGGTCTAACTATACCATACTAGTAGAGTAAGTAGCTCATTCAATGATCGTTTTTAGGCGTACATAAATGTGTTAGGAGATGATTTTGAACACCTTATGTAATTAAATATTAAAAATATTTTATTAAAACTAGCTTCTAATTTTTTCAAACATGTTTTTTGCAAAATTTATTACTGATAAATTATGTTTCGTTCTTTATTTGTTACATTGTTACATTTACATACAAAAGTAGTGTTTAATTGTCTTCACAAAATATTGTATTTTGTCTTTGTGTGTTTTTTTGTAAAATTTATTACTAATTTTCTTTGTTTATTTGTTGCATTTACATAAAGATAGTTTTTAGTTGTTTCAAAAATGTTGCATGTATTGGTTGTGTTTTTGTTTGTAAAATGTATTACTAATAAATTATTTTTATTTCTTTATTTGCTACAGTGTTACATTGATTACCGGATTGATAATCGGTAATCTTCAATTGTCAATTCAGTCATGGCTTACTTAAAATTTAGATAAATTTAAACACTTAAAATAATTTGCTCTGAAAAATGAAAATATCTCGAAAATTAATAAATTTGGGCATAGGGAATGTTATATAAAAATTAAAGTACGTTAATGTTACTTTTCAATAATGATATAAAATACAGGATGTTCCATTTAACATTACTGAGAAAATAATGTACTTGCGTTTTGACTCACCCTGTATTTGATATAAAGAAAATTAGCACTATCAATAATTCTTAAAAGTTTTGACAATAAATAAAAAAATATGGCATTAATAAACCATTGCTGTTGTGCTTATTTTTATTTATACAGGGAGTTAAACTTGTTACGATTTTCATACCAAATTGGTTATAACTTTGTAAATACCCTGTATAACATTACAAACCTTTATATTTTTGTGATGGAGAAGTTAAGAGGATTTCGAATATAAAATAAAATATAGGGTGTTCCATTAAAAAAAAACATAAGTTAGGTCTGCCACTGTGTTATCGAACACCCTGTAACATTCTAACTAATTTTGTAATTGAAGCTCAAAGGTGGCTAAAATTTTTGTTATTAACTTTTATTGCTATCTATTACTATAGCGGAGCTATTGAGCTTTACCCTACTAATCAATCACCCTGTAGATTATTAACAATTATTAATCCGTGTTCTAGTCAGAAATCAGGCCAACAACGCTACACACGTCCTGTCACGACAAATTTGTCAGAATATTGGAATAGCAATACCACTCGACAAAATCGGTCAGCCGGACTGTCGGACTGCCTCATTTTTTACTTGCGACAGGGCTACACATGCTCCAATAGTCAGATCCAACGTTGTCAACACCGACAGTCAGTTGCTTTTGTCAGAGCGTGTGTAGACGGTTTTAAAATAAAATAAATACATGCATAATTAGTTTTTATAAAAATCTTGTTGGAAGATCACTAGGAGTTTGTCGCTTCACTCTTCGGTTTGGTGTTTTACGAATGGAGTTGATATAACTGATGATGATAGGGAAATGAAAGATAACGTAGTAGAAGTTGTAAAAACGAGTTCTAGACTCATGTTTTACTTAATAAAGAAGCAAGTGTGTGTATCATCATCATAGGTGCTACAGCCATAGCCCTATTGAGACCGTGCAAGTTCGGAAAAGCGACACCTGCTTTCATAGCTCGGCAACATTTTTCGCACTTTTAATTATATTGGCTAATCATATTGGTCCTGGTTACTGGACAATTGTTAAGGCCATAGCCCAAAAAAAATTGTAAGAAGAAAAAGTAAGATTAAGGTTATGTTATTAAAAGGTAAACAATTGTATGTAGTAAATAAAATTAATTATTAAAATGCACTACTACAAGCAAAATACAATTAATTAAATTTACTTTTATATAATAATATTAATAATTGCATATCATAGCAATATTATGGAGCAACATATATTTTTTCTTCTTCATTGACAGTAGATATGAAATATAGGTACGTCAATTTGACAATTTCAATTGACAATGAATGATTTAAGAAAGTTGCAAGATTTCTCCGCTATTCGCGCACGATCGTTTCTCGTAGCCCTCCAAGTACTTGCACACGGTGAATAGTAGAGCCTCGACACGCCTCGCTCTTCCCAAGTCTATTTCGCCATTCAGCTATCCATTACCAGATTGATGCACTTTTTTCAAGCATTTTCATCTACCTACAACATCCTTACATCTAAGTTTTGGCCTACCTCTTCGTCTACTTCCCACTAGCTGTGACAAGGAATCTTTTAGTAGGGTTGTTTTGCTCTGATCTTGCTAGATCATTTTCCCTTCTTAGTTCTCCTATTTTATGAGAGATATAACGTCTTCACCAGCAAATATCTGTTTGTATTTGTGGTATATCTCATAGTTGTACTTCTCCAAGTACCGTTTTTACAGATGTCACCGAAAATTCCTCTCAGGATTCTTCATTCAAATATGAGTAAAAGGTTTTCATCTGCCTTTAAGATGTTCCTTGTTTCCGATCCATATCTCAGCCTGGTAGTATAAGCGTTTTGGTATATTGTTATCTTTATTTTCTAGTTTAAGTATCTACTTTTCATTCAGGTTCTTACGTCAATAATAGCACTTGTGTGCCATAATTTTTCTCAGTTTGATTTGAAAGACCTACATCGGGAATTCCGTATAGTAACAATAAAAGGAGAAAGAAAGATTACGAAGAGTCACGAAAACCGACTCTATCGCCATACAAACAGGGAAAAGTTAGAACTGCTGGATAATTAAGTCAAGAGCTAGTCCGCAGGACTAGCTTTCTACCAACTGTGATAGTGATAAATGTATAAATGTTATAGTGCATATTAAATCGTCCAGTGAACCTAGTCACAACATTCAACACTGAAGGGTACAACAATAATTATCAGATTCCAAGGCGAGATCACTGCCAATAACCTAGGACAGTAAAGTAGCAGATCAGGTGCAATATAAAATTCTGGAAAGTCATAAGGATTAATTCATTGTTCCTCTAATACATAAAAAAAACTCTAACACAGGAGAAAAATCATTCATCTCAGATCTCTACGATATCAAAATACCTATTCTTACGAAGGATAAATGATAGAAAATGAGGATTTGACAGCACTCATAAATTCCATAAATAAAACGATCTAAAAATATATATTTTCAATTTTAATTATTTTTTCCATCAAATCCTTTTTATCGAGTCATAGAATATTTAATTATCTACCATTAAAAATTTGCCAAAGTAATGATCTCCCTTCACGCTAACACAGATAATCTTATTACATACACCTCTTTAAACCGGTAAATCACATTCCACGTCCTCTCAAACGAGTCTCAAGAATCAGGTGGTTGTTTGTAAACAAACGAAGAAAAAGGTCTTTCACATTTACCCTCTGCCAGGAGGGTTTATTTTGAAAGAAGTTCACCTTAGAGCCGATCTTATTGTGTGCCGGATTTAGCATAATGTGTGTAGCACCTGTTGCTCCAAGTTGCATAATTATCGTCTTTGGAAATCGCAAGTGGTATTGTTACGATTTATGTCAAGGGCATTTCGGCCGACAGGGTGGTACCATGGCGCAAAAGATGCTTGTAAAAAATAGTGGCCAATAAATACATAAGTTGTTTTTCTTTAAGAGGTTATTATTATTTTCACACTTTTTCATCATAAATAAGTTCCCTTAGCGCTGTTTCACATTATAAGAATTTAAACGTGCGGTGCGAGGGTTAGAACGCACGACGACATTCCAATGGTGGCTCATGTAATCATATGGAGCCTTTCTCACTAGACGGTGGTTGGAACGTTCGGTGAAGTCGCCGTGTTTATGTCGTCCCTTGCTACAACAACAGACGGCAGCCGTGCCGTGCCGTCTTTACGCACCCAGCAGCATAGCGGACTTAATGCATCCTTTCATACACCAGTATGGACCTATGGAATCCAGTTATGGGGAAGAGCATCTAAGTCGAACATTGCTATCATCGAGAGATTCCAGTCAAAAGCCCTGCGCAGTATAGTAGATGCTCCTTGGTTCGTAACAAACCGAGACATTTATAATGATCTAGAGATGCCAACGGTTACTGCAGTGACTACACAGCTTAGCACAAACTACCTAAGACGCTTAGAGCAACATCCAAACACACTAGCAATTAATCTGCTTGACAACAGTGAAGAAACCCGAAGGCTGAAAATAAGAACACCCTTGGATCTACCATTCCAACAGCAATAATTGTACATATGAAATCAATTTTAAATTGTGATAGTTTTATTTTATTTTTTAATATCAATGTAATAATGTAAAGTTACAAATTTTTATTGTTTTTTAACATAAATGTAAGAATGTAAAAGTGCATACAGAGAGTGGATCATTGGATAAACTATCTCTCACGACATTGTACCAATCAACATGTATGCTTATTGTTATTGTATGATGTAACAGATTGCAAAATAAACATTAAACAAAAAAAAATCCTTTCATATGATACTGTCGTTCAGTCGCACGAAGGTAGTGTTCTTGGTTGTTTGGTACATTATTTTCATTTACACTATGTGGCTGTTTAAAGTAGATGCATATATTTAATATTATGATGTCTCAGAATATTGAAGCGAGACCTGTTCTTTGGGACAAAACAACAGAAATATATAACGATAGAAACTTGACGAGAAATGCTTGGAATGGTGTATGCCGTGCACTTAACAGTGAATTTGATGAATTAGGTGAAAGAAAAAAACACATTTGGTAAGTACAGCAAAATTAATTATATGCTACTGATAACAGTAATTAAAACTAAATAAACTTTATTTTACATAGTTGCAATTAACGTTGAGTATAGAGGGTGTTCCATCAATATGTGTGAATATAAAAATAAATCGTATCTTTTTGCGTTCATAGGATGGACCGAATGAGTTCGGTTCCTCTTATTTCTCTTTCTTCCACGATAAAGTAACCACAACGCTATAATTTGATTTCGCTCCATATAATATAACTATACCTGTTATTCTACGAATTTATATTTAATTTAACAGGGTAAACGACTCGGTGAAGACTGGAGTAGGGCGACCGTCACGTCTTGTGTAAAAGTATCTAAAAACAACATTTAAAAACGAGTGGATGACGGAGGGTCTTTTAAATTCTGTACACGAAAACATAGATTGTAATGTTGTTCTGAAGCTATTTCCTTGTGGCATTTTAGTAATAAACTATTCTAAATGGGAAATAAGCCATAATTTTATATAAAAAAATGATTTTATTAACGTTTCGACGCCCAAATCGGATGTCGAAACGTTAATAAAATCAAATGATGAACTAGCTGCTGGTATGAGCACATTGTGAAATGTTAGGTAATAGTCCATTCTTTAACGGTAAAATATTGCAAAACCTCTAAATTTTAAAGACCGCTTGGATTGACATGAAATTTGGCATACACACAGCTAACAAGTATTGTGCCGATATGTGCTTTTGCCCTGGGGGTGGTTTTCACCCACTCTTGGGGATTAAAAAATATTCGTCCAAAGAAAGTCAGGAAATGGATAAACTCGCTAATTTTAAGTAACTTTTGTTCTATAGAGTTTTTTCTCTAAGTCAATACTTTTCGAGTTATTTGGCAGTGAATATGTTCATTTTTTTCAACAAAATAACCACGCTTTTAGACGGTTTTTCGCAAATAACTCAAATAGTAAGAATTTTGTCGAAAAAGCATTCTTAGCAAAAATATAGCCTATAAAAAATTTAAAAAAATGGTGTACATATCACGTCTTTTTATTTAGTAGAAGCAGAGTTATAGCTAATGAAAAATAGGTTCATATTCGTCAAATTCCAAATGGAATACTTTAACGTGAAATAACCAAAAATGAAGCACATTTCGGGAAAAACTCATTAAAACTTATTTAAAGTGTTTAAAAAAAGCTTCATTTTTGTTTTATAAAAAAAAATTATAGCATCAAAATTAAACAAGTTACGCTCAAAATAAAGTTAGTCCCTTTTGGTTTTGGTAAAAAAATCGAGAAAATCACCCCCTAATTAGTATCTTAAATGAACTTAATCGTAACGACTTCACAAGTTTCTTGACTCGTGTATATATTGTTTATATGATCTGTAAGTTTCATCGGTTCAAAGTCCTTATTATTGAAAGGGCTGATAAGCACTTTGAATCGATGAAACTTACAGATCATATAAACACAATATAAGTAAAATAATTTGTGGAGCGGCAACGATTAATTTCATTTAAGTTGCTAATTAGGGGGTGGTCTTCCCGATTTTTTTTTGCAAAAACAAAAGGGACCAACTTTATTTTGAGCGTAACTTGCTTAAATTTAATGCTAGAAACTTTTTGTAAAAACAGAAATAAAGCTTTTTTTAAACACTTTAAAAAAGTTATAATGGGTTTTCCCCAAAAAGTGCTTAATTTTTTTGGATATTTCACGTCGAAATATTCTATTTGAAATTTGGTGAATATGAATCTATTTTCATTGGCTATAACTCTGGTTCTACGAGATCCAGAGACCTAACGCGTACACCGTTTTTTTTTTAGTTTTTTATAGGCTATATTTTTGCTAAGAACATTTTTTTCGACAAAATACTTACTTTTTGAGTTATTTGCGAAAAACCGTCTAAAAATGTGGTTATTTTGTTGAAAAATAAACATATTCACTCGCAAATAACTCGAAAAGTGTTGACTTGGCGAAAAAGCTCTATAGAACAAAAGTTACTTAAAATTAGTCAGTTTACCCATTTCCGGACTTGTTTTGGACATATATTTTTTCACCCCCAAGAGGGGGTGAAAGTCACCCCCAGGGCAAAAGCACACATCGGCACAATATCACTTTTTTTCTTTGACATGTAAGCTATGCGTATGCCAAATTTCATGTCAATCCAAGCGGTTCTTTAAAATTTAGAGCAAAAACCGTGAAAGAATGGACTATAATAAGGAGTCTAATGCTCATAATCTTTTTTGAGGTTTTATTAACTATAGTTTGTGGGCGACCGATTTCGGCGGTTAACAATTTGTACGCCATCATCAGGTCCTTACTTCTTGTCTGATATCTTTGTTCAGTTTCTAAGGGCCTGATGATGGCGTACAAATTGTAAACGCCGAAACCGGTCGCTCCCAAACTGTAGTTAATAAAACCCTCAAAAAGATTATGAGCATTAGACTCTTTATTACCTAACATATTTTTTGTTAATAAAATCATTTTTTTAGTTAAATTGTGGCTTATTTCCATTTAGGATAGTTTATTACATAGATTGTATGAGCTAATCGAAGATCCCACAAATAAATTAGTAGAACAACGATTATAAAAACAAATTAAGACTTTTAATTAAAAACATAAGAAATAAATAACTGACGAAATAGAAATTGCAAATGAATTAAATACGCATTACAGTTCATTAGGACAAAAGTATGGACAAAGAAATACCCATTTGTAATGATACATCGTAATGATACATATCAGACATCGTATCATGTATCTACCTCAGCCAGAAAGTGTAAATAAAACTAATATACCAAACAACACAGCAAAATATCTTCGTGCGACTCAATTCTTATTGTGTGAAAAGGACAAGTGCGTCAAAACTACCGCACGAGAAAACCCTCTCACGTTCAAAATTCTTATAATGTGAAACAGCCTTTAATATCGTCCAATTTAGTCCATTCGGCATCATTTTCCATAATACATTCTATTATAGCATCGATATCTTTTTTTAGTAGATAACCCGTTATGTATTATGATATCACGATTTCAAGAAGTAATTATTAATAATAATTAAAGAAAAAATATGCCAGAAGACGCCATAACTCGTGGATGAAGGATTTGAGAAGATGGCTTGAGCGCTCATCCGCAGAAATTTTTCGTACAGCAGTTTCTAAAGCTACAGTTGCCATTTGGATCGCCAACCTTCGAAAAGAGACGGCGCAATAAGAAGAAGAAAGAAAACATTTGCTTATTCTATAAAAACACAGAATAATATCTTTTTATTCAAAGAAATTTGAAAAGTAATCAATAAATATAAATATGTTCTTTTAATTTTTTTTATTATATTATTTTTTTATTATAAAGTTTGTTTCTTTATTATCATTAGTTGGTTTGATTGGCGAAACAGGAACGAGCGCGATGAAACTTTACTCAGTTTCCCGCTGGAAAATAAACTATTCCAAATGAACAGCTTCTTCTACAAAAAAGAACACATCGGATATGGTATCTTTAGAGATGTTATACATTAGATGACTGCAATATTAGAAGAAACTGGGCAATAAATATGATAATAATAAACTATATTATATGTATCAGTAACATTTTGATTTCTCTAATATTTTTATAAAAAATTAGAAGCAGGTAAATTTTGTATTGGACGCGTCTTTCTATATTTTTGTATTTATAGTGTTTCTTTGTGAGAGATACTATAATCAATGGCGAGAGTAACATACGTTAACTGAAAAAAGGGAACACTTAGACTATCTCAAAACCCCATACGACTTTTTTTATTAAATTAAATTATTAAATTAGAGTCTTATATACGACTAGTATTTTCGTTGCACACAATATTTTTCCAATTACCTACTTATTCCTGTAAATGAAGCTCCTAGTAGTGACCATCTTACTAGAGATGAGTCAGAAGCCAATTGTTAACTATTGGAACCAAGCTAACTAAAGCAGTTATCTACATTCAGTTTTAGCTTTTCTGAGTACTTATTTTTTTGTTACATGATCAACCTGTAATATACGCAGTACTTCACAAAATGTCGATATTTCAATGCTTCTTCGCGATTCCTTGATTTTAATATAAAGGTACGTATCCATACGTGGGTGCTCCGTGCTCGGTGTAGCTGCTCAAATGGACACGGCATGCGCTCCCTTACATATAAACCGCAAACCGGTTGGATCGAAGAGGGTGAGCGCTGAGTTGCGAGTACCAACGTATCCACTATGTGGAGCTACTACACCGAGCACGGAGCACGCACGTATGAATACGTACCATAAAATATCATGTTTCAGCCCAGCATATAGACCTGGATCCTGCGTACCAAAAAAAGTTGAATAATAGCAAGCTGAAAATTTGTTAATAGCTTAACAGTGTCTAGTCGGACAAACTTTGATGTACGGGAACACCGGAACAGGGGAAGTTTTAATTGTGGAACAGGTTAAAAATTTGGAACGTCAGACTACGAAAACGTTCCATGTGTTTTGTCGGACGGAACTTACAACTTATTTGTTACCATTTCATTAAACTCTCATGCAAAAATCAGACTGGTGTTTATTATCAACTGGGCATTTTAATGAGTGGAACACGAAGAACATGTCAAATAACAGGAATCATGCTGGTCAGTAATAGCAGTACGATTTTTGCATGAAAGTTTAATGAAAGGGTAACAAATCAATTGGATGTTCTGTCTGACAAAATACATGGGACGTTTTCGTAATCCGACGTTCCAAATTTTTAAACTGTTCCACAATTAAAACTTCCCCTGTTCCAGTATGCCCGTACATCAAAGTTTGTCCGACTAGACACAACGGCGGATCCAGCAACCTTGCGAGGTGGGAGCAATGAAATAAAAAAGTTCTCGTCACTGGCGTAGACAGGATTCTTTTTAGGGATGAGCTGTTATTTTCTTCTTCTTCATGTACCTACCATATTCTTTCAGAGAGGTGGTTACCGTCATAGCTATCTTAGTTTTATTCACTGCCACCCTAATCAACCATGAAGTTCTTCTTCTTCCTGTACTGCGTTTGCGTGCTACATATTTTCCCGAGCTTATTATTTTGTAGCAACCTATATTTGGGACCTCTCATTACATATACGAAATACTCCAGCTTTCTCTTCTTGATGCTTTTTATAATCGCACTAGTCTTGCTAAGACGTTCTAGTATTGTGGAGTTTTAAATCTTCTCCTCCCAAGAAACTCTTAAAATTCTTCTATACTCCACATCTCGAGGGCCTCAAGGCGATTTAGATCGATTTTATTCACATTCCAAGACTCGACACCAGACAGTAAGAAACGTAGGTGGATCCCTAACGCCAATTTTAAGTCTCTGTTGCATGATACTTTGGAGATCCTTCTAAAAGTGGATCTTATTCGGGCTCTTTGTTTTAGAATTACAATTTTAGAAAATAAGAAATTAATATTTATTAAAAGTAACGAAAATGAATAATTTTCCTACGGCGTGATGCTGTACGCAGCCTACAGCGTCTATTGGAGACCACCGGCTTACTTTATTGCAGTCAACAATACAAACCTTTCTAGAAAACAAA
The DNA here is from genome assembly GCF_917563875.1 of Diabrotica virgifera virgifera. Lineage (NCBI taxonomy): Eukaryota > Metazoa > Arthropoda > Insecta > Coleoptera > Chrysomelidae > Diabrotica > Diabrotica virgifera. Next base: position 197,966 of record NC_065448.1, on the reverse strand, counting down.
TGACCATAACATAGCAGCGGCAATTACTATTTTTATCTGGTCTCTGGCATTGAATTGAATAGATGGTAATAAACAGATTTATTGTGGGAATTTTTCATTTGTTATGTTCCAAAGTTTTTTAATAATTTTCGATTCCAAGGAATTCTGCCATATTTGGGTATGTTTCAGTTATTCAGTTATCAACAGAACACAAAACTCACTATTTTTTAAAATTTAATCTCGTAAAAAAAGTGTCAGTAGACACCAGGCGAAGTCTCAAGGAGGGGGCAATTGACTCCATTGACCCCCCCTTGGATCCGCGCATGACTAGACACCGTTAAGCTATTAACAAATTTTCAGCTTGCTATTAATCAAGTTTTTTTTGGTACACGGGATCCAGCCTAATATTATTATGGGACTGGCGGACTGGCCTAAAAATCGTCCGCTGGCATAAGTGTTTTTGGAATTTAATCATTGACTGTTTCTGATGTACTATATACAGTGGAACCTCGTTAACACGGATTAATCGGGACCGCGGCCGATCCGGGTTATCGATAATCCGGGTTAGTCGGAGAAAATGGTAAAAATTAATAAAATACGGTATACTTACAGATAAACTCCGTTATAATTGAAATATGTATGCTCAGTACACATCTAAATTACGTATCAATTACGCCTTTATCAATTTTACCTAATGCTTCTAATTTTTTTCCATTGTCACTACAACGTTTTTACGTTTTATTGCCTTTACGTAGATAAAAAAACACGCAAACACAAAATCTGAATAGATTTACGAACGATTACAGAACGGAAGCGAACAATACGACTGTACTACACACAATACGGTCTCAATTGCAACGATGTTATGTTATTTCATAACAGTGAAGACTAGACCATTGTTTAAAAAAGGATTTTTTAATAGTCTTTTAGTCTTTTTTAAACAATGCTAAGACAGTTTGAAATAAATAAAGTATACTACAGGTTCCTGTTGTTTCCGATAACACGACAATGAACGTCGTGTGCCATGAGTCATTTTTACTATCGTATATGTAGTTCAAATTACACAAATATCTATTATCTCTCAAATATTATATTACATACATTTTTATTGTTGAAATGTTTTTCTGATAAAAATCGGTCCGGGTTAGCCGGACTTCCGGGTTATCGGGGGCCGACTTATCGGGGTTCCACTGTACTATGCAATGTTTATTTTTGTTGCACTCATAGATTATAGGGGAAGGTGTTGTACGTCGGACACATTTTTACTAAATTAGGGTTTGGGAAGTTGTTATATGCAATAAAGCAACCTCACTTCTGTAGTGTAATATTGAACTATGACATAACAATATAATTTTCCTTAGATGCTTATAACATATGTATTTAAAAAAATTAGGTCACTTCAAAAAATTGTGACGAATTGTCCAAGGTACAACATGGGTGTTGTACCTTGAACACAAAGATGTTGTACCATGGACACAGTATATGATGAATATAAAAATTAATTTTATTTGAACAAACCTTTATAAAATGATAAACGCAAAATTAAATGAATTAAAGTTAGTAAAAAATAAAACTGTTATACATATTAATAAAAACAGAAAGTAGTTTAAACTAATTTTAAAAAGCTTAACATCTCTGGAACTTCATAGACCTCCCTAGAGCAACGAATTTTTTTTGGAGGTCCAATTTTGCGTTTAATATCGCATGCTGGGTATAAGTTCCGATCTTCCCTCTCAGGCCATTTCCAATTTTTTAGCGATTTTCCATGGACGCTATTACAAATTCTTGCTCTTTAATATCAACAATTTTTCCAGGAAAATAATTATTTCCGTAAACGAAAATCACGAAATCGCCTAATTGAAATTTCAAAATTTCGGAATTACTGTTTGTGTTTTCAATTTCGTTATCATAAATTTCAAAAGACATTTCAGACATATCTGATTCTTGTAACGAAAAATTATCATCTGATATGGAAGATTCAGAATCAGAGACGATTTTTCTCTTAACGGACTTCTTCTTGTTTTTGCATTTAGTTGAATTTTGTTGCGAAACTTTAACATTTGTTTTTCTCTTTTTTTGTTTTATTAGACTCGCCATTTTTAACATTTCAATCCTGATTTTCTCTGGCGTATCTGTTAAAATGCGCGACTTTCCTTTCTGTCTTCCCCTTCCATTGTTTTTCCTTGGTGCAGCTTTAGGATGAGGTCTAATCATACTTGGTGTAATAATATTTTTAACTGCAGAAGTGGATGGAGTATCGGCCTCTGGGACTGATTGAGATGAAATATCAGCTTCTGCAACTGATTGAGACGAAATCTCAGCCTCTGTAGCTAATTGAGGTAAAATGTCAGAATTAGCGGCTGTATTTGTATCTTCGGTTTTATCAGAAGTAACATCATATGGACGATCAGTTACCTGTGCTGATAAATAGTCCGAATCGTCGAAAATGTTTTCGTTAAATGGATAAATTCCCGTAGCTTTAAATCCTTGCATAATATTATTGGGAGTAAAAGCTAGTGGAAATGCTTTCCCAACTAATGAGGCCACATTGTAAATAGTGATTGGTTTACCCACATATCCTGGAGTAAGCATCATTTCATTTGTTGCAGTGCTATAATATTTTTTAAATGGACCAAATACCCCTTTGTCTATTGGCTGTAGCTTGTGGCTTGTATGTGGGTGAAATGTCACTAAAGTAATACCGTTTCGCTTAGCTAGATCTATAACAGGCACACTCATGTGACTTTCATGATTGTCAAAGAGCACAATACACGGTGCGTTAGTAGAAGGCCTTACATGTTTAATAAAGTGTTCCATAAACTGAAAAAATAAATTTTCGTTGGACCGTCCAGAAGGATTTGCACCTCCAATTGTACCAGGTGGAGCATTGGTTATCATGAAGTCTTTATAGTTGACTCGCGGGAATATTAGCAAAGGAGGTATGAAACCTCCACCAGCATTAATAGCACCTATCATTGTGACAGTAGAACCTCGCTCAGCACTTGTCATTGAACCGATTTGTTTAGCGCCTTTAGGTCCTAAAATTTTTGGTGGAGCATGTACAGTGGAGAGTCCGGTTTCATCAATATTCCATATAGCAGAAGGTAAAATCTCAGAAAACTTTGACAATGCAGTCTTATTTGCAGACAACTACGTTGGTTTTATTGAAAGCAGTCGAACGGGCTAAACTTGTGGCTTCTGGCTTTCGTAAACTAAGTTGTGGATGTCTTTTGCGAAAAATGCGTAACCAGTAATCTCCGGCCATATTGTGCTCATCCCATGTTTTCGGATACTTTTTATTATTATGCTTTGCAAACTGATAGGCTACAATTTGAACGTATTTTAGGGTCAATCCATACTGTAAATCTGCAGCCTCTTTAATATAATCGCACAACATTAGCTCTTCTTCATCTGTAAAGACTTTATGGTGCATTAAATTATCGTGTAAGGTACTAATTTCCTTTCCTGTATTAGTACAATGTTCAAAATGACGCCTCAGAGTAGTTCTACTAATATTAAAATGTTTAGCTGTCGCAAATAAAGACATTTTCTTTTCTCGTAACATCTGAACGGCCTGCCGCAACTGCTCTTTATCAAGTGGTGTTCGTTTTATACCTTGTTTACTGCGTGGCATATTTTCTAGAGCCTGCAATTATTAAGAAAATAAAAAATAAATATAAACGTTCGACAACTGATTTTAAATATTAAATCAATAAGTTGTACCTAGGACATGTCCTAGGTACAACTAGTGTGTTGTGTCCGAAGTACATCTACCTTACTAAATTTGGTAAAAGTGGCAACATTCTTAAAACTGTTGGGTACAACCTCCTAACCTTCAAACATTTGCAAGCTAATTAAATAATATGGTCTCCGAAATACTAATGTTTTCATAAAACCAAAGCTATAGATTAAAAACATGACTTAAAGATTATCAAAAAAACTTACTTTTTAACGGAAAAATATAAAAATTCCTTGGAAATCTTAACAGGTTTAGTTTGACGTGTTATCACTATGCACACTTTATAGACTTTGAAACACAGATTTTAGCAGCGTTGCCAATTGATTATGAAACAAACAGAAATACTGAAAAGTTTGTTGTGACCAAGGTACAACACTGTCCAAGGTACAACACCTTCCCCTATAACTATGTTCATAGACTAAATAAATTTATTTTGTTTTAGGTAAGTGGTCAGTTCCAAGTAGATGCTAAAATGGTTCAGGGTGAGTTGAGTCTTACATTTTTCTTAAATACTACAACTTATTCAAATTCTAATTTAATCGAGCCACCTCCGTGTTGCGGAGGGCACGTATAACCCTTGGGCCCGGTCCCGGCTACGTAAATAGTCCTAAGGTGGTGGATGCAGGATGCAGTGGCGGATCCAGAAATTTTTTTTGCGGGGGAGTGCGTGATGGATCTTGAGGGTGATTTAATGACTTTTCTCTGATGTAAGGTCACTTAGTCTTACCACCCCTAGAATAAGTGGGTTTTCAATTATTTTTTGGATGCGCCTAAATTTTTTTTGTTTGAAGGCTCTCGGTTTTTCTTTTTTTAGAATTATTGAATTGATGTTTATTTTCGTCTGGGGGAGGGGGTCGTGACCCCCGTGACACCCCCCCCCTTGGATCCGCCACTGGGTGGATGTAAAAAACGTCTCAATGTACGTAAAAACTTAAAAATGAGGCACTAAGAAGTGAGGTGAGAAGTGAAGTGTTCTGAGGAACTAAGAAGAATGTTGTGAAGCATGATTTTACTCACATACAGAACTTAAAACCTATTTCATCTAATATTGCAATAAGATGCAGTTATACAACAGTTTTCAATAGCAACCACAGAAAGGTGAAACCGTCGAAAGAGAGATATCGCATGAACAAAACGAAGTCTACACCTACCTGGACAAAGATTAATAATATAAATGCATATGAACAATCCATCTACAGCATTATCGAAATCAATAACAATACAGATTTAAATGTTAAGAGGGCATATTTATAAATTCGCGAGCGCCAGTAGTGACAAGTCTGTAAACGTTTACCGGAAATTTGACATAAATGTCAAAGTGATTAATTTTTAAAATTAAAAAAAAAAACATTTGTTATAAAAAATATTAGTTGGTCAAAAGCTGTGGTATATATTTTTACCTTAAATATACTTACGTTTTAAATACTGAATTTACGTTTTTTTAATGTTCCGTAATATGTAATTATAAATTAATCTATTAATCTTAGCGCCATCTACACGATAATTGTGAAAGTATCCGAAGTAAGAAATTAATATTTCATCAATAGAACGTCAAAATGATTAGCAAAATCTTAAAAATCCTATTACAATTTAATTACTTTTTAGCGTTGTAAATATTAAGCGATAACAATTAAATAATAAATTTAAAAATTACCGGTGAAAGTACTCGGTGAATAGTAACCCGCTAGGAGCGACACCAGCGAAGCTCAGAGCGTATACGCTCTGAGCTTCGCTGGTGTCGCTAACTAGCGGATTACTAATGCGACTCTCGCCGGAAATTTTTAAATTTATTATTTAATTTTTATCGCGTAAGATTTACAACGCAAAAAAGTAATTAAATTGTAATCGATGTTTTTAAGACTTTGATAATTATTTTGACGTTCTATTGATGAAATATTAGTTTCTTACTTCGGATACTTTCACAATTATCGTGTAGATGGCGCTCTAAGATTAATAGATTAATTTATAATTATATATTCCGAAATATTAAAAAAACTTAAATTCAGTATTTAAAACGTAAGTATATTTAAGGTAAAAATATATACCTACCACAGATTTGACCAACTAATATTTTATTCCTATTAATGTTTTTAATTTAAATGTTTTAAATTAATATCTTTGACATTTATGTCAAATTTCCAGAAAAAGTTCACTGACTTCACTACTGGCGCTCACGAACTTTTAAATATCCCCTCTACGTACGAGCTCACAGCGTATAGAGGAAAGCCAGACACTGTCAAAGGAAAACATACATACAATAAAATAATAATACAAGCACTAATGGAAGAGAGGAGAAAAATGTAAAGTAATAGAAGCAAAAAACTCCATGAACTTAAGAGTCATGTCATGACAGACAAGCAAACGACAGAGTAAAAAAGTAGAGACATGTAAAAAATCTATTAGGAAGGACAACAGAAAGCATAAAAGTGAACAAATTCAACAAACGATTGAAAATAACAATATCCTCAAAATTCTCAAGAGAAAATTAATAAACGGCAAAAAAGAAATAATTATAGGATAAAAACGGCGTTTTAATAAAAGCAGTAGAGGATTGATATAAGGACATACAGAAGTCAACAAAAACATGATGAGCAACTAACAGAATAATTATTAGAAAATTCATAAAAAAAGATTAATTTGAAATTGATGTTTGATACATATGTCAACAGACGAAATAAGCAACGCATTGAAGAAAATGAAAAGAAATAAAGCTCCGGCAGAAGCCGCGAAAATTTGAGGGCACAGTTTAACTTAATTGTTAAACTGTTTAACTTATGTCTGCAGCAAAGTGAAACACTTACAAGATGGTACAGTGAACTTACCATTTTATTACACAAAAAGGGAGATCTAAGCATATAATGGAGATTTATCAGACATCTTCAAGAGCAACACGCCACAATATGTGAAAAAGAAGACGTTCGACCAATGTGTTCTTCCAACCATAACTTACGGCATTGAAACATTTTTTTTTACACAGGGCATAGAACCAAATTTAGAGTGGCCCAAAGAAGAATGGAATGGTAGTTACTTGAAATGACTATCAGAGACAAGTTAGAAACCAGGAAATGAAAAAGACAGGCGTCACAGATTTTATAAGGCTGCAGTGGAACTGGGCATACCATGTGGCTAGAATGAATTACCAGCGGTGGATCCAAAAATTCGTCAACTGATCTATTTCGAGCTGCTGTGAATAGAATAAGATGGGTCAATTTCGTTGCCAACATCTCTAGAAGATAGCACCTTTAGAAGAAGGACCCAAAAATAACACTGTGGAGACCACAAGCAGATAGAAGAGGCAGAGGTAGACACCTATACGATGGACAGACGACTTCAAAAGGAAGTCTAAAAGAAATTAGGGGAGGCCTATGTTAAACTTTGGATACAAAAGGCTAGACCTGATAACCACATCTTTTGATTGATACGTTAATCATACTTGTATACATATAATAATATTAATCTCTCTAACCCGAAATTAAATGTATCATTGACTTAACAACATTTATTCACTTTAATAAACAATAAGAAACAATCACAAGAAATAAAATTGTAGAACGTATTTAAATCTTCTAACTTATTTGCTTCTTTACTCACATTCATCTTCTTCCATATTTTCGTCTTCTACGACTGATAAGGACTTTTCTTCTTTAAAGACTTTCTTAAAACTTCTCCGAAATTCTCTACCTATATATTTATCAGCATCATCTTTCACTTTTCTGATGTTGTTTTCTCCTCTTCCCAGAATCGGCCTAGGGGTGGACACATAGTTGCCCAGAATAGGCCTTGGGCTGTTTTCGTTCTCGATCATCGACCTAATGTTTTTCCTGGAATACCTTGAACATTGAGGTTCTTTCGAATTTGAACCCGGGCTTGATTTTGTTGAAGAAGGGGACGATTTTGGAGTAGCATTTCTTAATGGTGGTGGAATGTATATCGGTGCTTCAGGACTCAGTTCGGATTTCATGGAAGGCGACTGTGAGAGGAATTATTCGCGAGAAATTATGTACGCTTTTTGATGTTAAAGTGACGTTTCTAAAACTATTATTTTTTCCAAGGAAACAAGGATTCCATGACAAAATTTGAAAAGTACAATAGTCATAATTTTAGTGTTAGTATTTTAGTCTAGGCTAGAAGTAAAAGAGGTTTCGTGGCTGATTGAGATCCATCAACTAATTTTTATGTATTCTTATCAGCTAAATCCGAATCTTCAATACGACAATCTGAAGAATTTTTGAGCAGGAATTTGTTATTACCAATTTAATCGTTTCAATGCTTAAAACTAATAAATTAATAAAGGTAAATATACTTTATTTTTAAATCATGTTTCGTTTCTTAAAAAAAAAACAAAGCAAACAAACTTAAATTAAAATCGGTCCATTAAAAGCCGAGATATTGTAAATTTATTATTAACAATTAACAAATTATCGACTGTATTACACATTTTTGCTTATAACTTTGCTTTTCCTTAACTTGAAAACATTTAAAGCAGCTCATTTTAAAGCTATGATTATAAGTTTTAAAATGAATTTTGAAAAATTTAATTTTACCAATTTTTGTCGAGGTTATATAAGTTTAAAATATACAATACTTAGACGATAAAGACATCCGAATTGTGACAAGTCTCTAATGGAATCAGACAGCCAGAATAAAGTTGGTATGGTTTGTTCAACAGTAAATGGTTGAGTTCAATTAATACGGTCGTGAATATTATTAAATTTATCTGACCTGGCCCATTGTTAAGACCCACCCAGAGCGATAAGCCACCGAGGTAGACAGAGTTGGTATTTTGCAATTAACACTGACTAGACGGTACTCTCATAATAAAGCCTGAAATAAATTTTACCTGAAACCGGGCCTTTTATACTATTATCGGTTAATCCAGGATTTTTATAGTGGTAACTAATTGAACTCAACCATTTACTGTTAAACATACCATAATTTGTGTTCTCTCCCCTCTCTTTTTTTTAATATATACTCCGAATAATTTTTTAAAAAAGCAAGTTGACTCATATGTATACCTTGAAACAGTCGTCAACTCGAAATAGTATCAAACAACCGAAATACGATCTAGAGTTGTAAAAGCCAGGGCAACATTTAAAAACATCAGAAATATATTCACATATTGCGACATATCTCTCCCACTAAAAATACGGTTGCTACAATGCTGTGTATTTGCAATCTTAGAGGTATTGCGCCGAATGGGAAAATAAAAAGAAATCCCTTTCACAATTAAGAAACAGAAACCTGAATACTTACCTCGGTTATATGATGAGACATGATAAATATAGTACATTCCAACTGATAATACAAGGTAAAATAGAAAGCAACTGCAGACCCGAAAGAAAAAGACACTCATGGCTTAAAAACGTATCCCAATGGTTTGGACTAGCATCGATCGAGTTATTCACAAATGCTGCAAACAAAATTAAAATTGCTATGATGACAGGCAACGTCCGCAACGGACAAGGCACATGAAGAAGAAGAAGAAGAATACAATTTAGGCATAAAAGAACAATCTAATTTGTTTATAACATATTTTCGGTAGTATGAGATCAAAAAATTTTGTATCATGATAATGATGTATTACAATGGACAACAAATACATATTTTAAGCATTACTAAACTCATTTTGATACATAATATTTTTAGACGCAGTTGCGATCTTTGTATTATTGAAAATACCTATAAAACTATTTTGTTAATCCCGAAAAGAATTTTTATTGGAATAACTCAATTTGTTCAGCTATTTCCGGGCTATTTATTTTATAACCTTACATTATTTTTACTGTCGACAGAGCTCCAACCCCTCATCCTGAGCTTTGTTTGATGTTTCTATTAAATTTTGCACACAGTAAAGATGCTATTAGCCACCCACATGGCGAAAACGTAATAATAAAGAGCTTCTGGTCATTTAGATTATTTAATTTAGATATTGAATATTGATAATTTTCCGTTACCAATTATTTAAATGTAAGTAACTCTTTATCAGTAGGGTTAGTTTAACTATTTAATGGTGACTAAGTACCCACCTGTGCTTTTAACCATAGTTTTATCTTGAACTCCGAAGAATCTTCTTCTTCAGGTGCCATCTCCGCTACGGAGGTTGGCAATCATCATAGCTATTTTAATTTTTTAGGCAGTAGCTCTAAATAGTTGTTTTGAGCTGCATCCAAACCATTCTCTCCGGTTCTTCAGCCATGAAATTCGTCTTCTTCCGATGCTTCTTCTGCCATCTATCTTTCCTTGCATTATGAGTTGCAGGACCAGGATGCCATACTTCTCGCCCCGCATCGCATGTCCGAGATACTGTAACTTTCTTTCTTTAATTTTGTAAGTTTAACTTCCTTCTCTTTACCTATTCTTCTCAGTACTTCATTGTTCGTAACTCTATCTACCCGAGGAAATAGTTCCTCGATGTACTCTTTCCATCGTCGTAGTTTTTGGTCTGTCTCCATCACAATAGTTCCATTTTTGTAGAGCAATATATTTGAGGTTCTTCTATTTCCTATTCCGGCTAGTTTTTGACTTTTTTATGTATGTTGAAGTTGTCATATCTGTTTTGCAGTTCTTCTATTTCTTTACATTTTTCAGAGAAGTAGGTTTCTTTAGCCTCCTTAATTTTTCTTCTTATTTAGTTTTAAAGCTATTTATAGCGAGTTTTATGATGGTTTTGTTTTTTCGCCTTTCATTTATCAACTCTAGAATTTCCTCTGTCATCCACTCATCTTTCTTACATTTGGTTGTTGTATTACGAAGTATATCTACTCGTATTTTCAAATTCTCAAAAAATTTCATAAAATACTTTTTTTAATTATATCAAGCTGACTAAAGTGGTTGTAAATTGTAATAGATCAATAAAAGAGGAGCTGGTTAAGATCATACTCGTATACCGTTATAATAGATTAATTTTCCTAAATCAAGTATAATCACCCATAATGACTTTTACTATTTAATCTCTAGTGTTTCATTTGATTAATAGAGCGCTTTGCTCTAACATTTTTCGTGATTTAGAGCAATCACACTAAAATAACATTCCATAATTCGAATGTAATCTACTTTTACAGAAGACAATAATACCGCTAATATTTGTGTTTTATAATCATAAATTTTGCTTAAGCTGTCTCAGGGGTCTTGTATTTATCCCTTTATTTTCCTCTAATTCTTGGATATAAAGGGCTTTGATCTTACGATTGGTATCTCGTGCTATTTGGTAATACCAATTTCATTTAAAAAAGTGATAATACGTGATATACAGGGTGTCACCATTGATGCGACAACCAACCTGTGAGTATTAAAAAAATGATGCATACGTCGTGATTAGTCGTATACTGGCCTTATAGATTCTTGATTTCATCTCACAGTTAACGTATCTTTTGCGCCATATAGGTTACAGGGGTGACAGATGCCATAGAAAGAATTATGACCCTTAAGTGGAATTGGGCGGGATACGTAGCTAGAATGTCGAATAACAGATGGACACAGCGAATAATACATTAGAGACCAAGACAAAAAGCAGATCAGAGTAGAGGTCGTTCGCCAACAAGATGATCTGATGACATAAAACGGATCGACAAAAATTGGATGCAGACAGCACAAGACAGGAATACATGGAGAAGACTGAGAGAGACCTATATCCAGCAGTGGATAGATTAGGGTTGAATAATGATGATCATGAGGGTTAAAGCATCTTGATAATCTATTTGCTCTTTGTACTTGATCTCTTACTTCTTTTTCGACGTCTTCATAGCTGGACAGTGTAGCTAGAAGCTAGAACACTTGTTTAATGATAACTACATGGACTTCTAGTTTACATCTTATTGGTTCTTTCTTCTTTTTCACGTATCAGAATTATCCGACGTCAGCGATCACCATTGCGAAGCAGGCTTCTCGATCTTCTGTTGCGTGAAATAATTGTCCTGCATTTGGTATTCATTCAGGCGCTCGGATCATATACCACCGGAATGAAAGACATGGAAATGAAAGGTATACAACAATTAGCCGAAATATTCAAGGAAGCATGTAAACAAGAAACAATACCGAAGGACTGGGAGATAGGAGTAATATTGCCGATATATAAAAAATATTGTAACAACAATCGAGCAATTACACTGTTATGCTCTGCACTCAAAGTCTATGAAACAATACTAGAACAAAAGCTCAAAAACATTACAGAAACTACTTTGAATGAAACACAGAGCGGCTCTATAAAGGGGTGTGGCGTAAAAGATCACATTTTCACGGTAAAACAAATAATTGAAAAACCTTTACTGTCTAAAAACGTTATATATAAACGCATATATGGCCTTCATAGACCTGGAAAAGGCATTCGATAGGGTGAAAGGACAAACTGTGTGGGACAGCTTAATAAGAAAGGGTGTTGACGAAAAATTAGTTGACATCATCAAAAGTCTACATAAGAGAAATAGGAACTACATAATCCATAAAAACATGAAATCAACAGAATTCGAAACAACTCAAGGACTAAGGCAAGGAGGAGTCATGAACCCAACCCCTCTTCAACGTCTTTTTGGACGAAATTATGAAAGAGTGTACACCGTAACTAAAGAAATTACATGTAGGGTACAGGAATCTTCAAAGTGTAACCATTTCGGAATGTGCATTCGCAGATAACGATATTGTGGTTTCAGAAAAGAAAGAAGAGGTTGAACAGGCGGCAATCCAAATCTTCGCGCGGACTCCCACTCTAAGGCCACGTCATCGAACGCCACGTCAGATGGCAGAATTACCCCTTAAAGTTTGCCATACTTATTTAAAAACACCCTCTATTCCGTCGGAAGAGTGGAATCTTTAGTACCTGTATGTTAAATTCCTTTGAACCGTGTCATTTTACCGATAATTCACCGCACGGCCGCTTCACAGGGGCCATACATTAGAGTTCGGTATTAGCTTAAGGATCATAAATAACAAATTTTGAGAGAAATTTCGCTACCTATTTCAAGTTGCGCTGATTCCCGTCTTCAGTTATTTGTCTTTTGCTGTTACATTTTCCTGTTCCATCGGAACTCTTTTTTATATTGTTGTTAAGTTGTTAATTACCAAAAGCTGGGGTGTAAACTAATATTTAAGTGAATTAAAAAGTATATAAAACAAACAGTATTGAGGAATAAACGGGGGACTATTATTTAAAGGAAAATATTTAGTTTAATATTAATGAAAATATGAATAAATATATAGATAATTTGAAAGTTACTTGTGATGTTACGTACGATATACAAATATTAATAAAAGTATTTATTACTACAGCACTAAGACATCTTTCTTTTTATTAATATATTGATTAAAAACATAATACATATTTTTGCCAAAAAGATATGCATCTAACAAACCAGTCTTGTTTCATATTCCTTCTATATTATTATTAAAACATCTTTATATAATGACAGTAATAGCGTCCCTAATTGCAAAATTAACTGCACGAAATAGAAGCTCAACATGTTGTAGTAATGAACAATAAATCAACAATAATGAAAATATAGTTAATTTGGAAATTTTTGAGATACTTTACTAATAAATAAATGTTGGAATTAAATTCCAGTCTAGCGGAGCATGCGAATACCTCGCAAATGTTTCAAAGGACTTGTTAATTACTACAACATTTTCAGCGTAATACTTTATAGGTGTACTCATCGGTTTGTCCTCTCCATTCTTACGTTAATATACATCACATCATATTAAAAAACGTTTATCTAGAATCTAGAATCATAACAAAATTAGACGATTGAACATTCAAAAAGTTTTATAAAATATAATACATACGCTTCTCTAAGAAATAATGCCCCACCTTAAAAGTGTTATAGCCTTATTCTTTAGTAATATCGCTGTAGTCATATTTTTGCTAGACAACTAAATTGACATTGTATACCGGGTGTACCAATAAAACCGTGATTTTTTCTTAAAGTTCGCGTGACCCTATGGAGTATTCTAGCATTTATAAAATACTGAAATTAAAAACCAACTAAAGTATCATGTTTTCTTACCAATCTGTTTTTTGATTCGTCCACTTATGTTGGATAATAAAAAAGTTAAGTACTTTAACAAGTAGCCTTGTTTTTCGTCAATAGAGAGTGTTTTTAAATAAGTATGGCAAACTTTAAGGGGTAATTCTGCATTAAAAAAATGACAGTTTGCTTTATAAACGCATGTTCGCAAATGTTTCGTTTCCGAGATAGGTGTTGACATTTTTCTTACAAATTGACGATTTATTTATTGCTCTTAGGGAGCATTCAAGTATTACGTAACGCAATTTTTGAAGAATTTTGACCCCCCTTCCCCCCATGTAACGCACCGTAACGTTTTTCTGTACCCTCCTCCCCCTACCTAAATGTTACGTACCACTTAAGTGACCATTTGAACCTAAATGGAAAACTAGGTTGCGAAAAATACCGGAAACTCGGTAAAAGAACTTTGTTATTATTTTAATCTCATTTGAGGTAATAATAAAAACTTACAATCATCATCCAGCCTTAAATGTCCACTGCTGAACATAGGCCTCCTCCCCTCGTTTCCAACCCCGTCTATCCTGCGCCGCTCTCATCCAGTTTTTATTTAGCTTTCTTAGGTCGTCAGTCCATCTTGTAGGCGGTTGACCAACGCTTCGCTTGTCTTCCCTTAACCTCCATTCCCATAACCTTTTTGTCCATCGTACATCTGTCATTCTGGCTATGTGTTCTGCCCATTTCCACTTCAACCTGGCTATCCTTTCGATGACGTCAGTCACCTTTGTTCTTCTCCTGATTTCTTCGTTTTTGATTTTGTCTTGCAGTTATTCCTAACATTGACCGCTCCATTCTTCTCTGCGTTACTCTTAGTTTGGTAGCCGAGGCTTTAGTTAAGGTAAGTGTTTCTGATTCGTACGTCAAGACTGGCAGGACGCACTGATCAAATACCTTTCTCTTTAGGCATGTGGACAACTCACTTTTAAAAGTTTCTCTCAGTTTTCCAAATGCTGCCCACCCAAGAACGATTCTTCTATTCAGTTCATGTGTCTGGTTATCCCTGCTAATCATAATTTCATGTCCCATGACATGAAATATGTTAAAAACTTACAATATAATATAAATAATAATCTTTTATTACTAATTTTACATTTACATTTTCCATACTTGGCCCCATCCTTACATACATTTTTGGCTTCATCCTTTATTGTTCTTTTCATGCATTTTTCTATTTTATCTTTTTTAATAAAAACTTAAAATAAAATAACATATTTATTATTTCAACATTTTATTTTACTTAGTAAAAATGTTTGTATAACGAATAATATACGATCTTGCCAGTAGTTTCGGAAAAATAGTGAAAAAAATGTGTAAAACTTTTTGTTCTTCAACGCCGTTTTGTATCGTGAAAAAGCATGCCGTTACAAAAACGAATTAGTAAGCAAACCCCAATTATTTTTAAATTTTTCACCTATCCTAGAGATCGTGTTACCTTTTTCTGAAACACCCTGTATATACATATAAGAAGGCACTTATGGAATAAAATTATTTCTGTCCTTGTTTAAAACAATTTTAAAAAACGATGAGACCCGTAGATTTTCATATATTAAAATGTGTGCTATTTAAATGTACAGGGTGATTCACGCAAGCCTACCGTAGTCCATAAGCTTTATTTTTAATGGAACACCCTGTATAGTTTTATATTTGTAAAAGCTGCTTAAAAGCTGATTTCTTGGTCTTTATGAATAATACAGGGTAACCATTTAAAATTATAATGTATGGAAACCACTTATGGAATAAAATTGCTTGTGTCATGTGTCATTATAAAATTATAAAAACGCTAGGATACGTCAACTTTTAAATTCAACTATGGACTATTTAAACATAAATTTGAATATACAGGGTGATTCACTCAAGTCTAGCATAGTCCATTATCTTTAATTTTAATTAAACACCCTGTATATTTATTTTTAGAAGCTGCTTAACAACGTCATCTCAAAAATGTGTATTATGTAGGGTCTATTATGAATAATGCAAGTGAAATTTTGAAATTATGTATAATTTTCGTCAAGATATTTCACATAAAACTTTGAAAATAATAATTCAGGAATCACACCTTAAAATAAGGGTATTATTTTTTAAAATATCTATCAATTTTCTAAACTAAGTATCAATATAGTGGGTTTTGTATTTAATGCTTTTTATTTAAAGACATTTTTAAATAATTTAACCGCATTTGCGGTAATAATAAAAACTTTTTAGACTTTTTGCGGTAATGATAAAAACGACATTTAATTTAGTAAAGTATGAATTAATTCACTTTAACAACACTGACAAGAGCAATACATAGGTTTCTCTGTATTACGTATTTAACAGTTGCGTAACAAACTCCGTCGGGCCCCCCCCCCCCCCGCAGAATTTGAAATGGGGCCCCTTTTAACCCGGGAGCAGTCGCGCCGTTAGAAAAAATCCAACTTTTTATCATTTTCCGTGATAACTTAATGAAACATTTTGCAACATAACTTTCCACTTGTAAGTGCCTCGAAGAAGATTGTAGTAATGCGTAGGATTTTTTTTAAATTTTTTAATTTCATTTTTATTTTTTTTTTGTGGAATTTATGGCTTTGGTGGGAATCAATTAGTTTTAAAATTGTTAGAAATAGATATTTTTAACATAACAAGCAAACAAAATATTATAAAATTGAATTGTTAGATTTTGTTCTACGCGTGACTGCTTACGTGACAGAAGTGAGCGCGACTGCTCCCGCGTTAAACAATTACTAAATACGACTTATTTAACAAAAACTTTTTTATGTTAGCGTAACAACTTACATTTCTCATCTTTATTGGTATACAGACCCATTCCAAATAAACAACTTCTTTTGTACCCAACTTACCTACAATACATTTAATAACCAGCTTTAAAAATAGTAAATGTTAAAACAATTCTTTCTTGATTTCTTATACAGTGTGTTTGCGTAGCTTGGAACCTATGGGAAACTTTTTTATTACATATCTATATTACGAACAAAAAGTTATTCTTTATAAAATGCTCTGCATGGTATAAAACTTAAGTTGCAATAATCAGATATTAAATTTTAACAGATTTTTACATAATATCAGATGACAAGATGGAGCTTTTAAGCGATTGGGGCCCCCCCGCAAGCTTCATGCTGCGGGGCCCTCTGTTACGCCCCTGGTATTTAAAACACTAATGAATACTGCAGAACACTGAGAAAACTAGACTGCATATGGACTTCAGAAAACGAGTAGACAAACGAATTATGACTTTCTCTTAAAATTTGTTTGGTCTGAATCCCATCTGTAACTGTATCTTTTCAGCTTTTGTTCTCCAAAAAGGTCAATTATTGCAAACATGTGTTACTGTTCTTGACCTGGTGACAAATTGAAAGATTTTTCACTTGAATAGATACTATATTGTCCTATTGTAGTTGTAGAAGGGCCGGTGCATGAGAGGATCATAAGGGGCAATATAATACAATCTAGGGGTTCTCCGTAAAATATAAACGAAAGTTGCAAAGTTGGGAGATTTTGATTCCGTAGTCTTTTTTATTTACATAAGTTAAAAAACAATGTTACGTAACGCGCTATTCGAACCCCTCCCCCCATGTAACGCACCGTAACGTTTTACAAGACCCCCTCCCCCCAAGCTGCGTTACGTAATACTTGAACGCTCCCTTAAACCGGTTGAGATATGCAAATGAAATTTGGTGGGTTTTAAGAGATAGTTATTGCACATTTTTTTATATACAATTAAGAGTTTTATGTTCATCATTGGCGCACATAAGGGTTGTATTACCCGTATGCGCACAAATGGTGAATATTAAATTCCTAGTTGTACCTATATCAAAAAATGCGCAATAACTACACAACACACTACTTACTACTCACTACAGTACTGTTGTTGTCGATGTCGGGGTGGTTATTTATACCGTGATCTGACGTGACGTTCGATGACGTGGCCTTAGAGTGGGAGTCCACGCGAAGATTTGGATTGCCGCCTGTCCAACGTCTTCTTCCTTTTCTGAAATCACAATATCGTCATCTGCGAATGCACATTCCGAAATGGTTACACTTTGAAGATTCTTGTACCCTACATGTAATTTCTTTAGTTACGGTGTACACTCTTTCATAATTTCGTCCAAAAAAACGTTGAAGAGGGGTTGGGCTCATGACTCCTCCTTGCCTTAGTCCTTCAGTTGTTTCGAATTCTGTTGATTTCATGTTTTTATGGATTATGTAGTTCCTATTTCTCTTATGTAGACTTTTAATTATTTCAACTAATTTTTCGTCAACACCCTTTCTTATCAAGCTGTTCCACATAGTTTGTCCTTTCACCCTGTCGGATGCCTTTTTCAGGTCTATGAAGGATATATATGCGTTTATATATAACGTTTTTAGACAGTAAAGGTTTTTCAATTATTTGTTTTACCGTGAAAATGTGATCTTGTACTCCACACCCCTTTATAGAGCCGCTCTGTGTTTCATTTAAAGTAGTTACTGTAATGTTTTTGAATTTATGTTCTAGTATTGTTTCATAGACTTTGAGTGCAGTGCAGAGCATAACAGTGTAATTCCTCGATTGTTGTTACAATATTTTTTAGATATCGGCAATATTACTCCTATCTCCCAGTCCTTCGGTATTGTTTCTTGTTTATATGCTTTCTTGAATATTTCGGCTAATTGTTGTATACCTTTCATTTCCATGTATTTCATTCCGGTGGTATATGGTCCGGGCGCCTTTCCGTTTTTAAGTTTGTCTATTGCTTCTATTGTATCTTCGATTGCTATCTCGATGCTTGTTCTCTGTTCTTCACTACCTGTCTCTTTACTGTTTTCTTCATTCCTATTCTTTTTTGTGGTAGTTAATAATTCTTGGAAGTGTTGTCGCCATCTTTCAATCATTTCTTCTTCTTCTGTGACTATTTTTCTGTTGTTAGTATCTATTCTTGTGATTCTTACCTTAAAGAATTACCCCGCACATAATCTACACACACTGAACAACGATGCCTTTGAGCCTATTGTGTACCGGTGTTCTAAAATAAATTCTTCATAATCTAGATCACTAGGTATGATAAAATGGTTTATGTATGAACGCCATTCCTTCGTATACCAATAATGTAATGTACTGTTATAACTCTTTCCCCTTCAAATCATATTATTAACCCTACCTATAAACTCGTAAAGTTTGCCATCGTCTGGTGTTTATATAATATTAAATATTTCCAAGTTTAGATATAGGTATGTTTAAATTTAGTACCAGAAATGCATTACGTAGTGAAACAGGAATATTCATTCAGAGGAATTTGTTTTGGTAATTGGATAGCAATCAGTGCTTAGGGCTTAATGCATTAAAATATCGTATATCTGAAATATCAACAATTCTAGTTTTGATGTAGCTATAAATTTTATGAAAATAGTTTTATTTGAAATTAATATTTTAATGTTAGTCGCTTAGGGCTTAGCGATTTGTATAATTTAAGCGTTTCAATCTAAAAATATCTAATTAATGTTATGAATGGATTCAATTATAAAAATATACCTGTACTTTACATTTTCTTCTGATGTCTTCATTATTTATCTTTCGGTCTTTTGTATTTATTAGTACGTTCTTTAACGGTAAAATATTGCAAAACCTCTAAATTTTAAAGAACCGCTTGGATTGACATGAAATTTGGCATACACATTCATAGCTAACAAGTCAAAGAAAAAAAGTGATATTGTGCCGATGTGTGCTTTTGCCCTGGGGGTGAATTTCACCCCTTCTGGAGGATGAAAAAATATACGTCCAAAGTAAGTCCGGAAATTGATAAATTAATTAATTTTAAGTAACTTTTGTTTTATAGAGATTTTTCATTAAATCAATACTTTTCGAGTTATTTCCGAGTGAATATGTTCATTTTTCAACAAAATAACCGCGCTTTTAGACGGTTTTTCGCAAATAACTCAAAAAGTAAGTATTTTGTCGAAAAAAAAACATTCTTAGCAAAAATATAGTCCGCAAAAAATTTAAAAAATGTGTATATTTTAGGTCTTTATACCTGGTAAAAGCAGAGTTATAGCTAATGAAAAATAAGTTCATATTCGCTCAATTCCAAATGGAATACTTTAACGTGAAATAACCAAAAAATGAAGCACTTTTTGGGGAAAACTCATTACAAATTATTTAAAGTTAAAGTGTTTAAAAAAGGTTTTATTTTTGTTTTATAAAAAAAATTTCTAGCATCAAAAGTAAACAAGTTACACTCAAAATAAAGTTAGTCCCTTTTTTTGGTAAAAAATAGGGAAAATCACCTCCTAATTAGTATCTCAGATGAACTTAATCGTTACCACTTCACAAGTTTCTTTACTCGTGTATGTATTGTTTATATGATCTGTAAGTTTCATCGGCTCAAAGTCCTTATTCTTGCAAGAGCTGTAGTTAAAAGGGTTTGAACGGGTCACTGATCACGAGTGTATGCAAATTTAGAAACACCAAATCCTAATCAATTTTTGTCTTACAGATAACCAAAAAAATATAAGATATTCAGAAAAGTAACTTTTTTGTTTTTTGAGATTTTTGGTATCTCTATCAATTTTTAAGTTATTTTGAAAAAAAGCATATTTTTGAAAATTAAAAATTTTAAAAATTTTATTTTAAAACCAAATTTTTTCAAAAATAAGCACTTTGAGTCAATGAAACTTAGATATAATATAACCACAACATAAGTAAAATAATTTGTGGAGCAGTAACGATTAATTTCATTTAGGTTGCCAATTAAGGGGTTATCTTCCCAATTCTTTTTGCCAAAACAAAAGGGAGCAACTTTATTTTGAGCGTAACCTGCTTAAATTTGATGCTATAAACTTTTTATAAAAACAGAAATAAAGCTTTTTTAAACGCTTTAAAAAAGTTATAATAGGATTTCCCTAAAAAGTGCTTTATTTTTTGGATATTTCAAGTTGAAATAGCCTATTTGAAATTTGGCGAATATGAACCTATTTTTCATTGGCTATAACTCTGGTTCTACGAGGTACAGAGACATCAAGCGTACACCATTTTTTTTTATTTTTTCACGGGCTATGTTTCTACTAAGAACGTTTTCTTCGACAAAATACTTACTTTTTGAGTTATTTGCGAAAAACCGTCTAAAGTGGTTATTTTGTTGAAAAATGAACATATTCACTCGCAAATAACTCAAAAAGTGTTGACTTTGCAAAAAAACTCTATAGAACAAAAGTTACTTAAAATTAGTCAGTTTATCTATTTCCGGACTTATTTTTGACATATTTTTGCACCCCCAAGAGGGGGTGAAAGTCACCCCAGGGCAAAAGGCAAAAGTACACATCGGCACAATATCATTTTTTTGTTTGACATGTTAGCTATGCATACGCCAAATTTCATGTCAATCTAAGCGGTTCTTTAAAATATACCGCAAAAACCGTGAAAGAATGTACTATATCAGTGTTTTTATGTTTAAAGAGAGTAAATATCGTGTTGTGGAATACGTATGTCTCCTATTCTGACATTTAAGTCACATGTCACCTCTCATATTCTTACGATGTTTTATTGTATTTGTTAGCTATTTTTTGAAGTGATTTGTTTAGATATACCTACCTACTTTTTTCCTTTTTACTTTCCTCTGTCATTTTCTGCGTAACACGGTTAGAAATGGTCGCATTCAGGAGACGAAAAAGTGAGGGCTCAGTTTCCGATGGAGCGGTATCTGCTCAATAAATTGTTTTTTACTTCATAATCATGGTCAATTCAGAGAATGAATTCCCGACAATTGCGAAACCGCTACGTCACTTTTCCGTCTCCTGAATGCGACAAATGATTCGCTACGTTTGTCACAATTTATTTGGAAACTAATAGTGTAAAATATTTTCCAAATATTCACAGTGCAATCTTGTACTATTAAAATATCGAACAAAACCAAATACAAGTCCTCATTCTGAGTGAGAACATCAACACAGCTGGAACTAATAGATATAGAACAAACATCAGTATACAAATATCTGGGGCACGAAATTCGTTTAAGTAGAGACAACCAGACCAATGAATTAATACGAAGAATAGGGTTGACTTGGGCGGCTTATGGAAAACTAAGAGACGTGTTCAAATCAGCTCTTCCCATATGCTTAAAGAGAAAGGTCTTTGATCAATGCGTGCTTGCGGTTCCAACTTATAGTTCGGAAACGCTAACGCTCACTAAGACGTCCGATGGACGTCCGCAAACAAAATTCGAACAACACAGAGGGCAATGGAACGGTCCATGTTGGGATTAACCCTAAGAGACCGAATAACCAACACAGAATTGCGCCGTAGATCAGGAGTAACCGACGCAATCAAAAGAATATCGACCTTGAAATGGAACTGGGTAGGGCATACCGCGCGAACGAAGGTCGGCAGATGGACGAAACGTATTCTCGAGTGGAGACCCAGACAAATCGCCTTTCGAAGAAGAGGACCAACGAGATGGACAGATGACCTGAAGCGGATATGCCAAAATTGGATGCAAGCGACTCGGGACAGGAATTTGTGGGGTGAACTATTTGTGGGAGGAAACAAAATTGTAGAGAAAATCAGGTCAGAGAAGATATCAACAGAATCAAGATACCTAACTGGAGAACAAAAATATGTATGCAATAGAAAGGAAAGGAGCTTAATGACCAATGAGGCGAGATCAACAACCTGTCACGGAAGACGATAAAGAACAAGAAAACAAGGAAAAGGCGGAGTGATACCCCGCAAAAACAGATCAAACAAGCAATGGGCAGCTTATACTCCTGTCTAGGAGGAGATACACCTTCCTCTGAAGAAAAGACGCCAATAATTTTGATACTATCTCTATCAAATTTCTATCTAGGAATCTTTCTAGAAAAATTTCCATTTTTTGCTCTCTTTATTCTGTTTTCTCTGTCGTATGTCATTGTGCAATGGCCCACCTTTTTAATTCCGCGAAGTTTCCTTTTTTATTTCCAGCTTGTTTATCTCTTGCCTGATACCAAAAAGTGCATAGAAGCCTCAACCGTGTGCATTTACTGATTAAAAAAATTATTGAAAAATCGTTTGTAAAAGGTAGAAAATTTTTGATTAAAATCGCTTTAAGGGCTACATCACAGCACGTCTTCGATTTTTTTACAAAATCATCATCAATGTTAAAAAATAAACACGTCAAATGCTAGCTGAGCCACCAAAGAAATACCAGGGTGACAACGCTTTAAATGGTATATAATAATGTTATAAATGCATATCTGCTTGAAATTCCATGATGGATAATATTTATCAGGAATTATGCCCTTCGGTAAAGTATGACATTGTCATCACGTGGGATGTAAAGTGAGTTGATGTTTCTCTACATGACGACAGTTGAATAGCAACTGAATAACAACATTAGCAACAGTTAGCTGGTATACAGCCCAGCTACAGGAAAAATTCTGTCTTTTCCTTGTGGATTTTGATTTTAAAAAAGTACTTAACACATTATTTATAATAATAGTTTTTGTTTCAAGGGGGTGTTGGCAACGGAGTAGGTATCTACCAACAAAACAACAGACCAACAATTTGTTTCCGTGTCTATTTAGAGGGATTTATATTTTACATGATGCATAAAGGTATTTTTAGGCATGTTACGGTAGGGTGATTTTTCTGAATCATAATACTCAAGGGTGGGTGATTCATTATCGATTTAACAATACAAAACTTTAATGGATTTGATATTAGTTTCCAAAGGATTTTTGTGAAGTTGAAAAATGTATCTGTATACGACAATATTTTGTGGTTTTTGTGGTACGATTGACAACATAATATATGGTATATAGTATATAGAAATATAGTTATATAGCAAAAGTCAAACAATAAGGAATGCACGTAATTTTACCCTTCTTGGCAACTTTAAATTTGAAAAAAATAGATATAGAGAATAATCAGATTTTTGACATGCCATTCCTGTTACATTAATGACGAGTTTATATGAAGTCATTATTAAATTTGGTGGGATTTTAAATGGTAACTGACGTCTGTCATAATATTGGAGGTTAAATATAATGTCAAATTATTGTTTTCAAATTATATGTAATAGTATGATATATAATTGATTCAAAAAATGACATATGACATAACCCAGACATCCAAAGTGAAAATTATCCTACAACACCAAATTGTTCTATATGGTCCATAATATAATGTTCAGAAAAAAGTCACACCTTTTTGAGCGTCGGGTTTGGGGGGGGGAGAGGGGGGAGAAGTCGCTAAATTCGTAGTTTTTTACGATTTTCGTAAATATTTCTAAAACTATGAGGTTTAGCATGAACAACCTTCTATACAAAAATGTTCTACATTAAATTTGAAATAAAAAAGGCCCTATACATAATCCTTCTAAAATGAACGGTTTCAAAGTTACGGAGGTAGTATAGTATAATTGGTCCAAAAAAACGGCCTAACCCAGACATCCAAAGTAAAAGTTTTCCTCCAACACCAAATTGTTCTGTATGGTCCACATGTTGTTCAGTAAAAAGTTACACCATTTTTATTGTCCGGTTTGGGGGGAGATGGGGGAGAAGTCAGTAAATTAGTAGTTTCTTTACGTTTTTCGTCAATATTTCTAAAACTATGTTTAAGCGTAAACAATGTTCTATAAAAAAACGTTCTACATAAAATTTAAAACAAAAATGGTCCTATCCATAATTGTTATAAAATCAACGGTTCCAGACTTACGGAGGGTGAAATATGGAGGTTTTCGATACTTTTTATATTTTTTGGGCAATTGATGATGATTTTGGGTGGTGAGGTTGACGTTTCTTCAAGGGCTTATCACTAACATACCATCGGCCACTGAAATAGCAAATCCTGTTAAAGAAAATTTCTTTCAATCAGTAAATAATTACACTTTTATAAAAAAGAACTTTTTTTATAATAAAACCTTTTTATTATTTACAGGAAAGAATATAAAATTAATTAACGATAAACGATTTAACGATAAAATGCTTAAAATTCCAAAAATTATACTCTAATAAAAATAGTTATTTTATGAAACCGTTCGTTAAGTATGCTTTTTGCGAACGCACGCGATATTTAGAGTACGAGCGACAACGGAGTGAGTGCTATAAATCGCGTAAGTTCGCAAAAAGTACTTCACGTACAGTTTCATACAATATTTTATCTACGATAAACAAATATAAAAACTGTAACTCTTCGTCACTGCAATTCATTTCTATTCTACAATTTTTAGAACTTTGACATTTAAAAATTCTAACTACTTTCAAACCACAAAACTGTCAAAACTTTTGTTGTAATTGATTGGTCATACTGTCATTACCATGACAACGCGAAAGATAAGGATTGCGACCATGACAACGCGAAAGTTAAAAACAGTGCGAAAAAGTAAATCCCATTTAAAATACATTGTTACTTCACGCACACTTTAAATCCTTCACGCACTGCTATCTATAATGGCAGTTTTCACAAACTAAAAACTTATACATAATATGACATAGAGTAGAAAAAGTACTTTTTCCGCAAATCGCCAGGAAATTTTGACATTCCTGTCAAAATTTCTTGAAGAAAAAGTCAGGACTTCCTTACTGTAAGGAAATGTCATTTCCTTACTGTAAGGAAATGATATTTCCGTACAGTTGTTAGTGTTCTACATAAATGATAGAAAACACATTGCTATTAAAACCTTGTAAATTACCTTAATCATTAAATTTTCTTTATCTGGAGCTTCCTGGATAAATTTTTCAATTTCTTCCTTCGTTAAAATCTTAGATTTCTTTGCCCTATAACCTTGAGCTTGCCGTTTCAATAAAGAACGAAGTTTTGAGTATGTAGATATATCTACATTGTGTTTAAGTGCAAGGGTTGACTTCAGCATTGAATAATTGGCCCATAATGTTGAAGATTTCATCTTTAAACAAAGGTCTAGGAAGTATGCCATTACAACATTTTCTGAGAAAACGTCTGTATGCATTTTCGTACTTTTCTCTTGATTTCTTTGGCAATAATTCTAATGAAGCAGTATTCACTGCCTCAACCAGCTCTGGAGGAGTCCCAGGAATGGAAATTTCATCATCACTTATCATTTTACTTTCGAGAACACCAGCAATTAAATTTATAAGCGTCAAGTTTGACAATTCAACCTCAATACGTTTCCATAGTAACCCAAGTAATTTTATTAGGAATTTCAAAGCACCATTTATTTGGGAATAAAATGATCGCGTTTTTTTTAAATCAATCAATATCTGTCGAATTTTAAACGATTTGCGGAAAAATAGTATGTTTACCTCGTAGGAAAAGCCACATTCCTGGACTCTGTGTTGCTAAGTCTCGGCTTGCGCCTCGACTTAGCAATCTTCACAGTCGTCCAGGAATGTTAAGCTTTTCCTACCCGGTAAACAATGTACTATTTATAATATCACGGTTTTGTTATTGTACACGTACATATTTTATGTAGGGCACAACATATTTGAAAAGAATAATTAACATATAAAATATAAATTTTTAGTAGATGTATTAACTGTTATTTATAATTATGATTCCAAAAATTACACTAGTATAAAATAGTATTTTTTAAAATACCAAATACCACTGTTGTTTAAAACGGTATATATAAACTGCGCGTCATAGAAAACGGGCACCCTAAAAAATGGGTCATTTTTGATGTCGCGTATCTCCTAAACCAGTTGTCCGATTTAAGTGGTTTTTTGAATATGTTATAGCCCTATTCTTTGTCAATATCACTGTATTAATATTTTTGCAGAACAGGTAAATTTTCATTATATACCGGGTGTACGAATCAAACTGTGTTTTTTTCTCAAAGTTCGCAACACCCTGTGGCATATTCTACGGAATGGGACGTTTCGATGCCGCCGGTTCATCGCCGGCCGTTTCGATGCCGCCGGTTCATCGCCAGTCCATTTCATCGCCGTCATATCTCACATTTCCTAGAATTCCTAATTAATACTAAAAATAACTAATAATTGTAACTGTCGAAAATTCGGAAATATATCAGATAGCGATTAATTGACTGGCGATGAATCGGCCGGCATCGGCATCGAACTGGCGGCATCGAAACGGCGGCGATGAAACGTCCTAGACCCATATTCTAGCATTTATAAAATACTGAAATTAAAACCCAACTATAGCCTCAGATTTTCTTAACATTCCGTTTTTTGATTCATTCATTTATGATGGATAATACAAAAGTTATGTACTTTAACAACTAGGCATGCTCTTTATCAGTACAGGGTGTTTCTAAAGAAGTACGACAAATTTTAAGGGGTAATTCTGCATGAAAACATAATGACCGGTTGCTTTATAAACATATGTCCGCAAATGCTTCGTTTCCGACATACAGGATGTTGAATTTTTTCTTAAAAACTGACGATTTATTTATTGCCCTAAAACCGGTTGAGATATGCAAATGAAATTTGGTGGGTTTTAAGACGTAATTTTTTAACATTTTTTGATATACAATTAAGAATTTTTTATTCACCATTGGCGTACATACGAATAATATGATCGGTCATATTACCCGTATGCGCTCCAATAGTGAATATAAAATTCTTAGTTGAATGTCAAAAAATGAGCAATAACCATCTCTTAAAACCTACCAAATTTCAATTGCATATCTCAACCGGTTTTAAAGCAATAAATAAATCATCAGTTTGTAAGAAAAAATTTAACATCCCGTATCTCGGAAACGAAGCTTTTGCGGATATATGATTATAAAGCAAACTGTCATTATTTTTAATTCAGAATTACCCCTTAAAGTTTGTCGAACTTATTTAGTCTCTAAAACACTTTAGACTTATAACACCCTGTACTGATGAAGAACATGGCTAGTTGTTAAAGTACATAACTTTTGTATTATCCAACATAAGCGAATGAATCAAAAAACAGAATGTTACGAAAGCCTGAGGCTATAGTTGAATTTTAATTTCAGTATTTTATAAATGCTAGAATAATCCACAGGGTGTTGCGAACTTTGAGAAAAAAACACAGTTTGATTCGTACACCCGGTATACAATGAAAATTTACATGTTTTGCAAAAATATTATTACAAAGATATTGACAAAGAATAGGGCTATAACATATTCAAAAAATCATTTAAATCGGACAACAGGTTTAGAAGATACGCGACATCAAAAATGACCCATTTTTTAGGGTGCCCGTTTTCTATGACGCGCAGTTTAATTTTAAGTATATAAAGTTTTAATTATTTATCAAAACAAGTAAAAAAAGATACGCAACAGCGGGGTTCCAACTGGGGACCTCTCGATCTGCAGTCTAATGCCACTTAGGCACCATCAATTTGTAGATATCGATTTATTAACGTACTTTAAAATATCATTACAGTAGTCACATTTTTAAAATAGTTTGAAATTAAAAAAAAAATGATTTATCCATACAGCGTGATTGGTCAGTAAAGCTTTGTAGATCCATTATAAGTAATAGATAGTAATAAAAGTTAATAACAAAAATTGTAGCCAACTTTGATTACATATTGATAATAATCAATAATCGTAAATTGTAAGTTTTAAACAATTATTCAGTCATTGCTTACTTAAAATTTGGAAAGATTTAGACCCGTAATTATTAAAAATTTTGCTCTGAAAAATGAAAATATCTCGAAAACTAATAAATTTACACATAGGAAATGTTATACAAAAATTATAGTATGGTAATGGTACTTTTCGATAATGATATAAAATACGGGGTATTCTATTTAAAATTACTGAGAAAATAATGTACTTGCGTTTTGTCCCACCCTGTATTCAATATAAACAAAATTAGCAAAACAAACATTTACGAAAATTTTGACAATAAATAAAAAAATATGACGTCAATAAACCATTGACCTTGTGCTTGCTTTTATTTATACAGGTAGTTAAACTTGTTACGATTTTCATATAAAATTGGTTATAACTTTATAAACACCCCGTATAACATACCAAACCTTTACATTCCTGTAATCGAAAAGTTATGAGGATTTCGAATATAAAATAAAATACAGGGTGTTCTATTTAAAAAAAAACAAGTTTGGTCTGCCACTATTTTATCGAACACCCTGTAACATTCTAGCTAATTCTGTAATGTGAAGCTCAAAGTTCGCTACAATTTTTGTTATTAAGTATTATCGCTATCTATTACTATAACGGATTTATGGAGCTTCACCCCACTAATAATTAATCACCCTGTATAATAGCAGTTAAATATTGCATTGTTAGCTAGTTCTAAGCTATCCTGAAAATTTCAGGTGTCTAGGTAGCCTAGAACTATGTTTAAAATGGATTACAAAATTTGCGGAGTCCGTGACACCAACCAAACCAAGTATATAAAAAGATTTTAAAAAAATATTATAAATTGCCCAAAAAATATAAAAAGTATCGAAAACCTCCACTTTTCACCCTCCGTAACTCTGGAATCGTTAATTTTATAACAATTATGTATAGGACCTTTTTTGTTTTAAATTTGATGTAGAACATTATTTACGCTAAAGCATATTTTTAGAAATATTGACCAAGAACATAAAAAACTACTAATTTAGCGATTTCTCCCCCATCTCCCCCTAAACCTGACGCTCAAAATGGTGTAACTTTATACTGAACAATATCTGGACCATATAGAACAATTTGGTGTTAGAGGAAAACTTTTACTTTTAATGTCTGGGTTACGCCTTTTTTTGGACCAATTATACTATACTACCTCCGTAACTTTGGAACCGTTTATTTTAGGATTATGTATAGGGTCTTTTTTGTTTCAAATTTAATGTAGAACATTTTTGTATAGAAGGTTGTTCATGCTAAACCGCATTGTTTTAACATTGACAAAAAACTTAAAATACTACGAATTTACTGATTTCTCCCCCCTCTCCCCCTTCTCCCAAACCCGACCCTCAAAATGGTGTGACTTTTTTCTGAACATTATGTGGACCATAAAGAACAATTTGGTGTTGGAGGATAACTTTCACTTTGGATGTCTGGGTTTGGATCTAGTTATACCATACTATAACGACAGTTTATTTTTTAACCAACTTCACTTTCCCTTCTATTTCATTGATTGGTCGATTAGGTTCGTAATAGTTTTGTTGTATGGTATGGTAGGTTAAGTTAGGCATAAATTTTAAGAAATGTTGCTGGATAAATGGGCATAGCTCCTAAAGGCTATAATCTATCTATCTATTGCCCTTCATTTGTCCAAAGTTGAACGTAGGCCTCCCCCTTTTTTATCACTCCTCTCGGTTCAGTGATAATCCTGTCTATATGGTCCCTGCGTATATTTTTAGGTCATCCGACCATCTCATCTATGGTCTGCCCTTTCCTCTTTTACGGTCCCAAGGTCTCCAGTGGGTTATCGCTTCATTCCATCTTCCCTCTCTTTGTCTGCTGTTGTGTCCTGCAAATTTACATTTGAGAGTAGCTGCATGTTTGTTTACATCTTTCACTTTGGTTTTATTTCTGATCCATGTATTTTTCTTTTTATCACTTAGCTTGATACCCAGCATCTGCCTTTCCATTGCCCTTTGAGTCTTGGTCATCTTTTCCAGCTTTTCCATATACTTTTGTGTGGAGGTATTGGGCATATTTCTGGTTTTTCAGGATATAGCTCATTTTTTCGAATGTCACCCATGCGAGTCTTGTTCTCCTTTTTAATTCTGCTGTTTTATTTCCTTTACTGTTTCTTTATTTGCCCTAGGTATATGTACCTAGTCCTTGACTTTCTGTATTGTACTTGTTCCTATTTGCATGGTTTCGTTGTCCTCTTCTTCTTTTGTCATATATTTAATTTTTGTGCAGTTCATTTTTAGACCTATCTCGTTTGCTTCCTTGTCCAATTGTGTCATTTCGTTAAGATCTTTCATATTGTCGGATATCACCGCTATGTCATCCGAATATCTCAGGTTATTTAGCAGTTGTTCATTAATGTTGATTCCTCTGTTGTGCCATTCAACGTAAGATAAGAAAAATACAAAAATAAATTGCCTGATGATAAATATATAGGTCATTCAACCTGTTTCATGACTCGAACATGTCGCAAAAACGACTGTGGCGAAATTCATACACAACGATCTAATTATTCAGGATACTTTCATTATTAGCAGCAAAACTACTTCTTATATTGAATGGAACTTGTTTTCTGACTTTCCTGTGTGAAGGGTAAAAGTGGTTGATTTTGTGACTATCAAAAATTTGTTAATAACCATGTCTTCCAAATATGTTTTGTTAGACTTTCAACCGAAACTAATGGTGTAACTTTACTAAATCTATCCATAATTTGTAAATTTAGCATTTTATTGAATGCTACCATTTTAGAAACAATATTACAGTTAATTTGGACCTAAGCGAGGGTTATTAAACGAACAAGAAATTAAAATTAAATATTAAAAACGTTTTGAGTACCCTTCAAAAGTTTCATAAACATCTTTATTAAGCATAAATCTTATGCAGTTTTAATATTATTTTGAAGGACTTCTTTAATTAGTGCTTCTTCGTTCGAATATTTTTCATATCTTAGTACAGTCACTCGAGCATTTGGCTACCAATTTTTTCGGATGGGATGGATTGACGTGAAATTTGAATGTTGCTAGGAGTAGCAAAAAAAAAAACAAAAGTTATGTAGTATCGATATAGGTTTTTAACCTATACTAAAATCACAATAAAGATGCACTAGCTATAAACAAACCAAGACACGTTCAATGTTATGCGGAGCAATCCCGAATCATGATTTACAATTACAATGTATAAACTTTGTAAATCATGATTTGGGATTTGCAATTTATATATGTACATTGTAAATCATGATTTATGAATACTCCTCGAACATTGAACGTGTCTTGGTTTGTTTATTTCTATCTAGTGCATCTTTATTGTGATTGTAGTATAGAGGTGTTTGCCACCACTTCTAGGGGTTGGGTGGTAGTGGTTTTAGAAACTTAAAACGCGCGTTAGCATGTGAACGGTCTCATGTAAAATGTATGTAGTTGTAATGGCGCGTTATCAAAAGGCACTTTAATCGCTTGCCATAGGAACGGGGTCTAAAAGTGTAGGATCAGTCGAGGTGAAGTACTAATTTTTAGAAAAATTCATACAATCCGAAAAAAACTTTTGTCGCATTTTCACCTTCAGTGACTATACTATCTAGAGTTTAATGAAAATTAAATTAGGCACCAACGCATAATTTTTTGTGAACGTGTTTATTCCTTGACGGTTTTTATTTGATATCTACTTATTTGATACTTGAAAAACAACTTAAATAGTACCAGAAATATAAATGTAAAAATATACCTGCTAATGCACTTCTCCAAGAAATTATCGCACCGCCTTAAAAATGGGTCATTTTTGATGTCTCGAATTTCCTGAACCTGTTGTAGGATTTAAGTTATTTTTTAATATATTTTAGCCTTATTCTTTAACAATATCGCTGTAATAATATTGTTACTAGACAGATAAATTTTCATTGTATACCGGGTGTACCAATCAAACTCATTTTTCTCAAAGTTCGCGTGACCCTGTGGAATATTGTAGCATTTATAAAATACTGAAATTAAAACCCAACTATAGCCTCATGTTTTCTTAACATTCTGTTTTTTTTTATTCATTCGCTTATGTTGAATAATAAAAAAATTAGGTACTTAGGTAAATAATAAATTAGAACTGGTAATGTTTTTCATCAATTCAGGGTGTGCGACAAAAAAAGGGTAATTCTACATGAAAAAGAAATGACAGTTCGCTTTATAAACTTATGTCCGCAAATGCTTCGTTTCCGAGACACGGAGTATTGAAATTTTTCTTACAAACTGACGATTTATTTATTGCTCTAAAACCAATTGATATATCTAAATGAAATTTGGTGGAATAAGAGGTAGTTATTGCGCATAACTATGTTGCGTCATATGGATCCAACAGACACTTTGAACTGTCGGATCCACAAAGTGCAAATCTTGACTCATAAGTAAAAAGAATATTAGTCTAGTTCTTAATATCCCAATCTACATATCCTGGTGCAAAACTTAAAGGTGCCATACGATATGCTCTCATTAATAGAGGAGCAGTAGCAGCCATTCTGGCTCTGATTCCAAATTCCTTTAATCTGTTTCTAACCGAATTGGCACTTTACGAACCGAACATTACGGGCCACAGGCTGTGGAAAGATCATGTCGCAGTTGTCTAGCTGTAAAATGATGTGTACTTAAAGTCTGCAGATGTAAATAATGTTCATCTGCGGAGTTCGTGCACCTGGGACGTCCTGGAACTGTTCTCCTTGTGTATCCACCACTTGCTCTATACCTTTTTAAAGCTTTTGAAACGCTGGTTTGCTGGATTCCCATAACATCAGCAAGATATTGCTGCGATCGTCCATCTACAATTAAAACTACAATTTGGGCTGCTTGTTCTGACGTTATATTACACATTTTTTGTAAGAACGTACCTTCCCATTGAAAACTCAAGCAGACATAGTGCACCGATCAAATTCTCGAATACAAATGTCCAAAATAAATATTCTCCTTTAACAACGTTTTGTTTACTGTTTTTTTTTTCGGCAAAAAAACGCTAACGTGAAATAGTACGTTCTTTAACGATAAAATATTGCAAAACCTCTAAATTTTAAAGAACCGCTTGGATTGACATGAAATTTGGCATACACATAGCTAACAAGTCAAAGAAAAAAAGTGACATTGTGCCGATGTGTGCTTTTGCCTTGGGGTTGGTTTTACCTCCTCTTGGGGGTGAAAAAATATTCGTCCAAAGTAAGTCCGGAAATGGATAAACTGACTAATTTTAGGTAATTTTTGCTCTATAGAGATTTTTCACTAAGTCAATACTTTTCGAGTTACTTGCCAGTGAGTATGTTCATTTTTTCAACAAAATAACCACGCTTTTAGACAGTTTTTTGCAAATATCTCAAATAGTAAGTATTTTGTCGAAAAAACATTCTCAGCAAAAATATAGACTGTAAAAAATTTTAAAAAATGGTGTATATATCACGTCTCTATACGTAGTAGAAGCAGAGTTATAGCTAATGAAAAATAGGTTCATATTCGTCAAATTCCAAATGGAACACTTTAACGTGAAATAATTAAAAATGAAGCACATTTCGGGGAAAACTCATTACAACTTATTTAAAGTGTTTAAAAAAAGCTTCATTTTGGTTTTATAAAAAAAATTCTAGTATGAAAAGTAAACAAGTTACGCTCAAAATAAAGTTAGTACCTTTTTTTGTAAAAAAATTGGGAAAATCACCCCCTAATTAGTATCTCAAATGAACTTAATCGTTACGACTTCACAAGTTTCTTGACTCGTGTATGTATTGTTTATACGATCTGTAAGTTTCATCGGTTTAAAGTGCTTATTTTTGAAAAGGCTGTAGTTAAAAGGGGTTGAACGAGTCACTGATGACGAATGTATGCAAATTTAGAAACACCAAATCTTTATCAATTTTTGTCTAACAAAAAAACAAAAAAATACAGTTTTTAAGTTATTTTGAAAAAGAGCACATTTTTCAAAATTAAAATTTTTAAAAATTTTACTTTAAAACGAAATTTTTTCAAAAATAAATACTTTGAATCGATGAAACATACAGATCGTATAAACACAGCATAAGGAAAATAATTTGTGGAGCGGCAACGATTAATTTCATTTAAGTTGCTAATTAGGGGGTGGTCTTCCCGATTTTTTTTTGCCAAAACAAAAGGGACCAACTTTATTTTGAGCGTAACTTGCTTAAATTTAATGCTAGAAACTTTTTATAAAAACAGAAATAAAGTTTTTTTTAAACACTTTGAAAAAATTGTTATGGGTTTTCCCCAAAAAGTGCTTAATTTTTTAAATATTTCACGTAGAAATATTCTATTTGACATTTGGTGAATATGAATCTATTTTTCATTGGCTATAACTCTGGTTCTACGAGGTCCAGAGACCTAACGCGTACACCCTTTTTTTTACTTTTTTACAGGCTATATTTTTGTTAAAAACGTTTTTTTCGACAAAATACTTACTTTTTGAGTTAGTTGCGAAAAACCGTCTAAAAATGTGGTTATTTTGTTGAAAAATAAACATATTCACTCGCAAATAACTCGAAAGGTGTTTTCTTGGCGAAAAAGCTCTATAGAACAAAAGTTACTTAAAATTAGTCAGTTTACCCATTTCCGGACTTATTTTGGACATATATTTTTTCACCCCCAAGAGGGGGGCCCCCCAGGGCAAAAGCACACATCCTCACAATATCACTTTTTTTTCTTTGGCATGTAATTAAGTATTTTCTATGGGAAATAAGCCACAAAAAAATGCCACAAGGAAATAGCTTCAGAACAACATTTGGCATGTAAGTTATGCGTATGCCAAATTTCATGTCAATCCAAGCGGTTCTTTAAAATTTAGAGCAAAAACCGTGAAAGAATGGACTAAAATGTTAAAGGTTTGTAGACAACAAAAGGAGACGATAGACGAGTATTATAACATTCTGCTAAACATTAAAAATTATTGTTAAACTTTTTTTCTGTTTCAAAAATTATGCGATACTTTTTGTGTTTGAAATCCACAAGGAAGAATTTCCTGTAGCTGGCTGCATAATATCATTAATTACAAAAATTGAAGAAAAATCTTCTGCGTAAAAGGTATATTTATTTATTTATTTATAAATTTTATAAATTTTTCTTAAATTTTTTGTGATTAGTGTATTTACAGAGTTTTTAAGCTCGAACATTACCACTTTTAGAAAGTGTGCCGTTCTCTTCGGCTCACGGTCTTTATGAAAACAAAAGGGGCGCAGCACAAAAGTGTCGAAGAGCATAATGGTATTTCCTGCTGCAAAGTAATTGAATTTCCCATGGTCTACATGGGAAACGCAAATAATTCCCAGGCGATGAAAAATTTCTCCATGGGAATCAAAATTTTATTTCGTCGCAATGAGCTAACTATTCGGTGATGGGGTCTAGTGTATCACTATTGTGATTGGCATCAGTGGTGGGGTGGGTGAAAAATAAAAATGGGGAGTAGTTAAAGGGAGAAATACTGTTAAATTACACTAATCACAAAAAATATCGCATACTTTTTGAAACGTTTTTTTTTTTGAAAAAAAAAAGTTTATAAATAATTTTTAATTTTTAGCAGGATTTTATAATACTCGACTATCGTCTTCTTTAGGTATCTACAAACCCATAACGTTTCAAGTTGAAGCGTGTTTTTGCCGAAAAAAAAAACAGTAAACAAAACGTTAAAACAGAACCTTTTATTTTGGATATTTGTGTTCGAGAATTTTATCTGTGCACTATGTCTGCTTGAGTTTTCAATAAGGAGGTGC
Organism: Diabrotica virgifera virgifera; assembly: GCF_917563875.1. NCBI lineage: Eukaryota > Metazoa > Arthropoda > Insecta > Coleoptera > Chrysomelidae > Diabrotica > Diabrotica virgifera. Next base: position 161,992 of record NC_065448.1, on the reverse strand, counting down.
GTTCTTACAAAAAATGAGTAACATAACGTCAGTACAAGCAGCCCAAATTGTAGCTTAAATTGGAGATGGACGATCACTGCAATATCTTGTTGATGTTATGGGAATCCACCAATCCAGCGTTTGAAGAGCTTTAAGAAGATATAGAGAAAGTAGAGGATACACAAGAAGACCAATTTCAGGACGTCCCAGGTGCATGAATCACGCATATGAGGGTTATTTACATCTGCAGACTGCGTACATATCATGTTAGAACTAGACAATTGCGAAATTATCTTTCCACAGTCCGGGGCCCATCCATAATGTTCGGTTCGTATAGTGCCAATTCGGTTGGCCTGCTACTGCTCCTCTGTTAACGAGTGTACACCGTAAAGCACGTTTAAGTTTTGCACCAGGACATGTCGATTGGGATATTAACGACTGGACTAATATTCTTTTTACTGATGAGTCAAGATTTGCACTTGGTGGATCCAACAGAAACTTTGCACTAGCAGATCCACAAAGTGCAAATCTTGACTCATCAATAAAAATAATATTAGCCCAGTCGTTAATATCCCAATCAACATGTCCTGGTGCAAAACTTAAACGTGCCATTCGATGTGCCTTCGTTAACAGTGGAGCATTGTGGAGATATTGTATCTGATTCCAAATTCCCTTAACAAGGAAGTAGTCGCGCTCACTTCTGTAACGTGAACAGTCGCGTGTTAGATTTCATCTCACAATACGAATTTACAACAAATTTTTATTTTATAGTATATTTATTTACTTGCTCTATTAGAAATATTATTTCTAACAATTATTAAAGCTAATTGCCTCTCCCCAAAGCCATAAATTCCACAAAAAGAAGAAGAAAAAACAAAAAAACCTACGCATTACTACAGTCGTACGGTTTTCGCAGTCTTTCCATATGCTTTATTATTGCACGGTGTGGACCCTGTTAATTTCTCGCGAATTACGAATTCTAATGTAAATTGCAGCACGAAACGTCTCTACCGGTGCTTTTTCTAAGACTACGTTAAAAACACGAATTTCTTTAATTCGAGTTTTGGTTGAAGTTTTTTTCGTATCGTATTTAAATTTGACACGAATAAGCGCCGATGTTTATATAAACAAAGATATGAGCGTTCAAAATCGTCTTAGAATGTTTATAAACATGATGTACAAACTTGAAAAGTAGTCGGAATTAGTGATGTTAGAAGAGAATATTCTCGAGAACGAGAATATTCTCGGCCAGAAAATTTCTCTCGAGAATATTCTTTGCAAAAATTTTCTATATTTTCAAAAACCGAAACAAAAAGATACGGGTCAAATTATTATAATTTAAAAAATATGTAGGTATATTGTTTTTGCCAATCCCATGAACCACTAGCAAGGGTGTTTACAGTGTCAATATTTATTGTTTTGGTGCAATATTAACGTGCAAATATTTTGAATGGTGTTCATTTAAGAAGAGAAGAACAAGTTGAGGAAACTGAGTTACTAGATAATTAATTTAGCAACTTTAAAATATGGTGATGAGTCGGCTGAAATAATATAGTATATTATATTATATATTAATCATAAATATAATGGCAGATTTGGCACTTTATCGGTCTAAGGAGAGATTTTTTGGAAAACCATAGGTTGTAAAATCAATTGAAAAACTAGACTTCAGTGATCATATGGTGAAAAGGTACATGTTTCGGAACAAAATTAACTAAAATAGTAGTTGAAGTATTAAGCATGCCTTCATCCAGTGCAGTGACTGAAAGAAGTTTCAGTACTTATGGTTTTATTGTTTTATTGCTCACAATTTAAAATTGTGGACGTAGACCAATCCATGACTGAGCTGGCCACTCGTGAAAAACAAAATCCCACAACTAATCAGTACATTGAAATGCAGATTGTTGATGAGCTAATGATAGAAATAGATTCTGAATCTGAGGTCTCATCTTTTATCATACCACATCGATTATTTGCTGTTAAGAAGAAAATTACATTTTTTTATAAAAGAAATTTTGTGTTTTCTGTTGTTTTTGTATTTTTTATATACAAAGAACACTGTTGTTTCGTCTAATAATTTTTTATATAAGATCATGATTTTTTAAAACCCTATTTTTCATCTTCAACAATATTCTTAAGTGCGTCATAGGGTTCATTCTCAGAAAATTCTCCATATAGAGAATATTCTCGAGAATATTCTTGAGAACATTCTTCGATTTTTCATTCTCGAGAATTTTACAACACTAGTCGGAATCGGCAAAAAATTTGAAACTTTATTGTTTATTTATGAAGCATAACGTAAACAATTAACGTAAAAAGTGAAATTATGTATAGTTCATATAATTAGCTACAATCTTTAAAAGTTTCAAGTTTGTACATTGTAAAAAACAAGAGAATTTAAGCATTTCCGTTAAAATCATTTTTTTTATTTAAACAATTAATAAACATAACAAAAATTTATTGACTATTCGTTTATTGTTCCCGCGAATGCATATGTCTGCAAATTTTCATTCATTTGCATTGAAGAAAAGGCAGTCAAATAAACGTCTAAAGATTTGACCCAAACGATTGAACTAAAGAAAAGCTTTTAAAATACTAACAATTTTTAAAGACACAGTTATAATAACTGTTTACATTATTTCTCGATTCCTTTGGATCTGGATTTAAATTTTCATATAAATAAACTGACTTATTAAATAAACAAAGCTGTTATGTTGTTAGTATGTGGTTGCCAAATTCAACAATTAAAATCAAGGCAGCGCAATTTTCGATTTCTACTATGCAAGTACCGCTGTAATCAAGCAATAATAATTGTCGAGTAGACAAATGGATGAGTGTAATCTTCGTGAACATTTTCGGCACCTTATATCAATAACCTTTCTATATCAGAAGTGGACAAGAGTACGTTGAAAAAGTCTTAACTTCTGTCGAGCCGGAGCAGGGTCCCAACATTTCAAATTATATTACGCGCCACTGATACTTCAGCACCGCTTTGTAAAAATCACATTGTGCGTCGTCAACGAGAAAATAAGCCGGAACGCGTGTTGGTCGCCGTAACGACGCTGTAGACGTGGCCACGTGCGTCGGCGTCCCCCGAGCTTTGTAATCTTCGTGAACGGCTGCTGAAAGGCCCGTTCCCACACTTTATAGATATCGGCATTGCCCAAGGATGGATTGTTTGACTGTTTGGCCAGCTACTTCATTACGTTCTTCTACTACTGATGACGACAAGTGTTTGGTGTGCAGTTTATGGCTGACTCTAATGAATTTTGATGAGATCTGGAGGTTGTTTGGTTAAGTTAATGTCACTAAAGGGTCCGATATATTTTCTGTCACAAAGATTTGATTATAAATATGTTGTAGCTTAACAATATTAGAATTTTAATTATTGATAATAATATTAAATTCGGATTGGTAGTAGTTGGGTATAAATAAAGCTTGGCTGTAGTTCATGTACATTAATATACATATTACTTTTTTGAGAAATACAAGGAGACTACAGCACCAGAGAGATATCAAAAGTCATGGAAGAGAACAAAAGTTTAAAAGTCTTCATAAGGAAACAGCCAGCAGGAAAAAAATATTTACAAACTGAAAAACACAAAAGACGAAATTCTTTTTAAACCGTGGTAGTCTACTTGTACTTTGTCGGTATCGTCACAAATCACCTACCTCTAGTCTAGATTCTTCATGATAACGCTTACGCTTTGTTTGGATATGAAACGTCTAGTTTACATTCGGTTTCTGTACATTTTCTGGTGTTCTAGACGTCACTAGACATAAAAGTAAACAGTGCAAGTGAAGGGACCAGGGCTGTATTAGCTCAATGTGTCTAGTATCGTGGCGGTTACGGTATAAAAAGTTTTGAAATTAATTTGTCGGACTGGCTATCTAAATTTTTGTCGGACAGGGCTATATTTAGATAAAGGACCCTGCAATCGATCACTTGTTATGTGCGTCCGAAATTTTGTAGTCGCAAAACATGACCTTCCATAATTAATATATTTACGTTGTCAGACTAAAGAAACGAGACTGTAATTTTGTCGGACAAGAGATCAACAATATTTAGTAATTAATTATATCAATACTTCAATTGAAAATTAAGAGTTTTGTAATAACAAAACTATAACGCGCTGGAGTGACATCTTGCAGGTGTCGGACTCGACGATCTCGCTTTTTTGTCCGAAAAAAAAAATATTTTACTTTAACGTATAATCTTTTGATTAAAATTAAAAATTATAGTTTTGCAATAACAAAACGCGTCCAAGCTGCATTCTGAAATTTTTCCGAAATGAAGAAATTAAAGCCATTTTTAAGACATTAGTAATATAGTCCATTCTTTCACGGTTTTTGCTCTAAATTTTAAAGAACCGCTTGGATTGACATGAAATTTGGCGTACGTATAGCTTACATGTCAAAGAAAAAAGTGATATTGTGCCGATGTGTGCCTTTGCCCTGGGGGTGACTTTCACCCCCTCTTGGGGGTGAAAAAATATATGTCCAAAATAAGTCCGGAAATGGGTAAGCTGACTAATTTTAAGTAACTTTTGTTCTATAGAGTTTTTTCGCAGTCAACACTTTTTGTGCAACAAAAATACATTTTGCAACAAAATAACCACGCTTTTAGACGGTTCTTCGCAAATAACTCAAAAAGTAAGTATTTTGTCGAAGAAAACGTTTTTAATAGAAACATAGCCCGTGAAAAAATAAAAAAAAATGGTGTACGCTTGAGGTCTCTGTACCTCGTAGAACCAGAGTTATAGCCAATGAAAAATAGGTTCATATTCGCCAAATTTCAAATAGGCTTTTTCAACTTGAAATATCCAAAAAATAAAGCACTTTTTAGGGAAATCCTATTATAACTTTTTTAAAGCGTTTAAAAGAGCTTTATTTCTGTTTTTACAAACAGTTTCTAGCATTAAATTTAAGCAAGTTACGCTTAAAATAAAGTTGGTCCCTTTTGTTTTTGCAAAAAAAAAATCGGGAAGACCACCCCCTAATTAGCAACTTAAATGAAATTAATCGTTACCGCTCCACAAATTATTTTACTTATGTTGTGTTTATATGATCTGTAAGTTTCATCGATTCAAAGTGCTTATTTTTGAAAAAATTTGGTTTCAAAGTAAAATTTTTATAAATTTAAATTTTAAAATATGCATTTTTTTGAAATAACTTAAAAATTGTTAGAGATACCAAAAATCTCGAAAAACAAAAAAAGTCAGATTTGCTTTTCTGAATATCATGTATTTTTTTGTTTTTCTCTTAGACAAAAATTGATTAAGATTTGGTGTTTCTAAATTTGCATACATTCGTGATCAGTGACTCGTTCAACCCCTTTTAACTACAGCCCTTTCAATAATAAGGACTTTGAACCGATGAAACTTACAGATCATATAAACAATATATACACGAGTCCAGAAACTTGTGAAGTCGTAACGATTAAGTTCATTTAAGATACTAATTAGGGGGTGATTTTCTCGATTTTTTACCAAAACCAAAAGGGACTAACTTTATTTTGAGCGTAACTTGTTTAATTTTGATGCTAGAAATTTTTTTTATAAAACAAAAATAAAGCTTTTTTAAAACACTTTAAATAATTTGTAATGAGTTTTCCCCGAAATGTGCTTCATTTTTGGTTATTTCACGTTAAAGTATTCCATTTGGAATTTGACGAATATGAACCTATTTAGCATTAGCTATAACTCTGCTTCTACTAGGTGTAGAGGCGTGATAAATACACCATTTTTTTAAATTTTTTACAGGCTATATTTTTGCTAAGAATGTTTTTTCGACAAAATACTATTTGAGTTATTTGCGAAAAACCGTCTAAAAGCGTGGTTATTTTGTTGAAAAAATGAACATATTCACTGCCAAATAACTCGAAAAGTATTGGCTTAGTGAAAAAACTCTATAGAACAAAAGTTACTTAAAATTAGCCAGTTTATCCATTTCCTGACTTTCTTTGGACGAATATTTTTTCACCCCCAAGAAGGGGTGAAAAGCACCCCCAGGGCAAAAGCACATATCGGCACAATATCATTTTTTTCTTTGACTTGTTAGCTATGTGTATGCCAAATTTCATGTCAATCCAAGCGGATCTTTAAAATTTAGAGGTTTTGCAATATTTTACCGTTAAAGAACGGACTATAATTAATCATTTTCAAAACAAAGGACGATGTCACTGTGGACGACTATATTTTGCTTAAAAAAATTAAAACATTGTTTTAGATGAAAAACACTACTTTTTGTAATCCCCTACAAACCTGGCGTAATTGTTGCTTCCAATGTACGTAGGGTTTAGAAGTAGCCGATAAAATATGTAAATAGGCAATTTCAATTTCATACATAAAACGACGAGGGCAAGCAGGTTAGTAAACGGCGTGACAAATTTCTATAAAATTCACTTTATAAGTGTTGGGTGAGTAATGGATTTAGGAGCAATATTGAACATAAATTGATTTTTATCCATTTACATAAAAACAGGAGAGTGCAAAATAAAAAAGAAGCTTGTAGGATATGTAGATGACTTCTTATAATGAACAGGTGTACCTACCTCATTTTCAATCTGTCTTGCCCATACCGAAATTGATTTTGAGATTTTTTTAAGAACTGTCTTTTACCAAGAAATTATTAAAGGGGATAGACGCAAAATTTCGGCTCCAATGCTATTTAAATGCATTCATTTTTTTTTTCGAATACCTATATATATTCGACACATATCGAATGAATTCAGTTTGTTGACGTCATACTGTTTCAATGTCCAGGTCTCACAGCCATAGAGTAATAGACATCACACATAATACTTTAGTGTTCTCAATCTTATTGTGACTAATAGCCTTGGGATTGTAACCATTTTACCTAAGTTCATGAAACCAGACCTTGCTATTTCAATGCGTCTTCTAATTTCTTTTGAGTGGTTTAGCTGACTATTTAGCTCTCTGCTCAGATGTATGAAGCATTGGGAAATCTGAAGGGTGATATCATTTATTTGTACGTTGGGTGTAATTTGATTATGGGGGTTCTTGTGGAATACCATTATTTTGGTTTTAGAAAGGTTAATGTCCAAGCCCAGCCTGTGACTTTCTTCTGATAATATTATGTTCATCAATATTTTTAGTTGGTCTTCTGTTTCCGATAATACTACGGTGTCATCGGCATATCTTACATTGTTAATGATGATTCCATTGACTCTGGCACCTTCAGAGCGATCTTCAAGACAAGCTCTGATTATATGTTTGGCATATACATTAAATAGTAGGGTAGAAGGGACAGAATGCACCCTTGACGCACTCCTCATTCTATGATTATGTAATTGGTGTTTCCATTGTCTGTTCGAACGCATCCTGTGTGGTTCCAGTATGTATTGCTTATGATAGCTATATCGTGTCCGTGCAACCCTACTTCTTTTAACACCTCAATCAATTTTTCGTGACTGATGAGGTCGAAGGCCTTTCTATAATCGACAAAGCACACATACAGTCGGTGTCTCAAACTTTTGTTTCGGTTAAAGCACATGTTAAATTACAAAACCGTCTATTTTTTTTGTTTCTAAAGATATCAGGGACATTCAAAAAACAAAATGTTCACAAAACATAAGACTGCAATATTATTCTAATGTATACTCACATTTGTACCTCGTTCTCCCTACAGGGTGTCTCAAACTTAACAAAAGAAAAACATATTTTTTTCTTCCACCCGGTATAAGTACAAAAAATGAGTTTGAGTAAACCTTTGCACAACTGTGTAAATACTAAAGAAAAGGCTAAAATTAAAAAAAAATAGCGGAATCCGTCTGTTCGCGAAAAATCAACTATGAAAATCAGCAGATTTTCTATATCCCTAACTTTTGACGAGCAGTTTATTCTTCACACACTTATTATGAATTGGGTTGTAAATTATTCGGATAAAAATCTTAGCGCCATGACTCATTAAGGATACAGTTCGATGATCTTCACATTTCCTTGCTTTTTGTTTTTTAGGAAGAGCTACATATATGTGGATGTTAGCCAGTCATGTGGTAGAGTGACATGTTCATATATAATATTAAAGAGGTTAGGTTAATTTCCTGACAGCATTATCACTTAAGTGTTTAAAATGTTCGGCTGTTGTTAGATCTTCGGGTGCCTTATTGTTCTTTGCATCTTTTATTGCCTGCATAATTTCTTCGGTTAGAATATTTAGTTTTCCATCTGTATCTATTTAAGGGGACTCTTCTGTTTTCTGATCACCAAACAAATCTTTAAGATATTGTTCCCATATTTATTTCTGTTTTCAGGGTCTAATTCCATTTGGTTTTTCTTGTTTGTTACAATAACAATATTAACATCATTTTCTTTGCCTTATCCCTATGCGAGGTCGGCTTCCCTAATTATATTTCTCTACACAATTCTATCTTGGGCCATATCAGTATTAAGCCCCTTTACCAACATGTCCTGTCTCCTACCAGGCATTTTTTAGTCTTCCTCTCCTACTCCTTCCAGGAATCTGCACTTCAGCTGTTCTTCGTATTGGGTGATTAACGTCTCGACGTTGAACATGACCAAACCATCTCAACCTATGCTTTTTTATTTTGGCATCAATTGGTGCCACACCTAGACTAGCCCTAATATACTCATTTTTAATTTTATCCTTTTTTGTCACTTAACTCATCCATCTAAACATTCTCATTTCCGCCACATGCATTCGTTGTTCCTCTTTGTTTTTAACTGCTCAACATTCAGTTCCGTATACAGAGAGAGTCTGTAAAGTGGAATAAATTCAATATCTCAAATACTAATTGTTTTTTTGGAAAATGCTCAGACCCGTCGAATAGTATTTCAAATTGTCCTTTTTGACATTCAATAATAATGTATACAGGGTGTCCCAATTTAGAGATATGACGTCATCGTCGATTTTCTTAAATGGCAACACTGTCATTTTGATAGCTAATTTGATAGGGTTTGTAAAGTTATACATAACTGCAAAATATCAAATTTTTATTCTCTACCATTTACAAGATAATAGAAAATAACAAAGTTATATCTGTAATTTGGAATATATTCAATAATTAAAATACTAACTGTTTTTTTGAAAAATGCTCAGACCCGTCGATTAGTATATCGAATTGTCCTTTTTGACATATAATAATAATGTATACAGGGTGTCCCAATTTAGAGATATGACGTCATCGTTGATTTTCTTAAATGGCAACACTGTCATTTTGATAGCTATTTTGATAGGGTGTGTAAAGTTATACACAACTGCAAAATTTCAAATTTGTATTCTCTACCATTTAGATGATAATAAAAAATAACAAAGTTATGAAAAAGAAGTAATCAACTAATAATTGAATTTAATTATTTCAATAAATTAAGCAAAAACTCATAATGTTGCCCTTAATTATTGTCAAATTGTCAATGGGCAACGTTATGAGCATTTGCTTAATTGAAATAAATAAATTCAATTATTATTTGATTACTTCTTGTTCTTCATAACTTTGTTATTTTTTATTATCTTGTAAATGGTAGGGAATAAAATTTTGAAATTTTTCAGATGTGTATAACTTTACACACGCTATCAAAATAGCTATCAAAATGATAGTGTTGCCATTTAAGAAAATTAACGATGACGTCATATCTCTAAATTGGGACACCCTGTATACATTATTATTATATGTCAAAAATGACAATTTGATATACTAATCGACGGGTCTGAGCATTTTTCAAAAAAACAGTTAGTATTTTAATTATTGAATATATTCCAAATTACAGATATAACTTTGTTATTTTCTATTATCTTGTAAATGGTAGAGAATAAAAATTTGATATTTTGCAGTTATGTATAACTTTACAAACCCTATCAAATTAGCTATCAAAATGACAGTGTTGCCATTTAAGAAAATCGACGATGACGTCATATCTCTAAATTGGGACACCCTGTATATATTTTTATTGAATGTCAAAAAGGACAATTTGAAATACTAATCGACGGGTCTGAGCATTTTCCAAAAAAACAATTAGTATTTGAGATATTGAATTTATTCCACTTTACAGACTCTCTCTGTATATCATAGCCGGTCTTATGGCTGTTTTATAGAATTTTCCCTTCAGCTTCATTGGAATTTTTCTGTCACACAACACAGTACTCGCTTCCTTCCACTTCATCCATCCAGCTCTAATTCTACTGCATGCATCTTCATCTATTTCTCCATTACTTTGTAATCGACCCCAGGTACTTAAAACTATTGCTTTTCACAATCATTTGCATTTCTCCATCCAAAGATACCATTTTATTTGTAGTAACTCCATCTTTAAATGAACATTCCAAATTCTCTGTTTTTGTCCTACTAAGTTTTAAACCTTTTTCTTCCAGAGCTTGTCTCCACTGTTCCAGTTTTGTTCTAAGTCTCTTTCACTATTTCCTAGTAAAACGACATTATCAGCATACAATAAACACCATGGAATGTTACCCTGTAGTTTCACTTGTTATTTGGTCCAAAACTAATACTCTGGGGTAATTAGCAAAATACAAGGAAAAGTTATTTACCAGCAATTTTATTGCTGGAATCGAATCTTATGATTTTATATATTAATAATATAGGTATGCAAAGTCCGCAGACAGTGTGCTACTTTTTTTATAAACAAAATGGCTCCCGAAAATCGTGTTTTTTTTTTCAATTTTTGCTCTATAACTCCAAAGATTTTAACTTTACTCCAAAAACACCCAAATAAAAATTCACCGTAATTAAATTCTGCATAGAGACGTATTTTTCCCGATTTACTTCGACGAAAATTTTCCCCAAAAAATGCTGATTTTTCCAACAAAATCTTTAATTTTCAATTAAAATTTTAGATAAGTAATTCTTTATCAATAATTAAATAACTAGGTAATATAAAAGCTCTTTTTGTATAGATTATAATTCCAGAAGCCGATGGAAATTGAATGAACAGTTTAGCAACGATTGAATTGTGAATTAAAAATTTACGGTCGCTATAATAACCACAATAATTATGATACATAAGAATCACTATGGGTTTTGTATAAAAAGACACTGTACCTATCTTATGTACTTTACAGAATTGAAATTGGACTATTTGAGCGGCTTTAGGAATATTTTAAAATTATAAACAATTTTTTGGCTTATAAACAATTAGAATATCATGGGAAATATTAAATTAAATTAAATAATGAAAACGGTATTGGAAAAAAAGCGACAGGACGCTTCTTTTAAAAGAAAAAACTTTTAATTGCGATGAGTAGTTCTTGATATACAAACGGTCAAAGGTGACCGGCATTTACGCAAAAGATGTAAATAATAGGATCATAATTTTCGAACCATCACCTTTTTATTTTTGTCCTCTTTCTCCACACCAATTTTCATATCTTTAAAATATTCATAACATATATTAAAAACTATCCATATTGCGAGTGAAAATTGCCAAAAAATAGCAAAATTCCAATAAAAAATTAGGTTGGAGAAAATGTAATCTGAAAGTTCAAAATCAGTATACGTTAAAATGGTTAAAAAACTGCATTTTGGTGAGTAATAATAGAATTAAAGATTTTGTTGGAAAAACCTGCATTATCCGGGGAAAAACTTTCGTCGAAGTAAATCGGGAAAAACACGTCTCGATGCAGAATTTAATTACGGTGAATTTTATTTGAGTGGTTTTGGTGTAAAGTTAAAATTTTTGGAGTTATAGAACAAAAATTGAAAAAAAAGACACGATTTTCGGGCGCCATTTTGTTTATAAAAAAAGTAGCACACTATCTGCGGACTTTGCATATCTATATTATTAATATATACAATTATAAGATTCGATTCCAGCAATAAAATTGCTAGTAAATAACTTTTCCCAAAAATGGCCTATTCTCCGATAATCTGCCCAGACTATACCTAATGAGAGTAAATAAGGACTAAGCACCAAGCCTTGATGCAATCCTAATTTCACATGAAATATCAGTCTCTCCCACCTCCCACACCTGTTCTAACACTAGTCGTTACTCCCTCACACATATCTCTCACAAGCTTTACATATTCCCCAGGGACTCCTTTCTTTCTTATTGAGTGCCCACCACAGAATTTCTCGAGGAACTCTATGCTTTCTCAAGATAAAGGAATACCATATGAGCGCTTGTTCCTTTACTCCTGTATTTTTCCATCACCTGTCTTATAATGAAAACTTATAATGAAAATTGCATCTGTTATTGATCATCTACAAAAACAATATTAACAATACTAACTAACTAACAATAATAACAATAACAATATTATGTAAATATTGATTTTATTAGATGCACTAAACATCTACTTTTCCTGCAGATAATTCTCTCGGTATTAATACTACACTAAGAGATTTTCTTTTCATAAAATTTCGGTTCGTTCGTGTATGAGCTTTTACTCTTTTATATGCGTTGATCCAAAATAATCTAAAACGTGGAAGGTACAAAAGGGATTTCAGTATTTCTTTGGTGGCTTTGTTGGGAGATCAGAGCCTTATCGGATTATTTCTTTTACTGTCGTCTCCGATGGGAATTTTAGTTTTCCTAGAGTTCATTAAATCCACGAAAAGTGTTTCGTCTCTCCCCGACTAGTTACTGTCACAGTATTAGACGATGGCAAGGGCGACAGGAGAAATGGACAGGGTATTGTTAGCTTTTCTATTGATGTGTCCTGGCAAAGGTGTATAATATATTCTACAGTATCTACGCTTTGTACACTACTCCAAGAAATTAACGCACCACCTTAAAAATACGTAATTTTTGATGTCTCGAATTTCCTAAACCTGTCGTCCGATTTAAGTGATTCTTTTAATATGTTATAGCCTTATTCTTTAACAATATCGCTGTAACATTATAGTTGATAGATAGGTAAATTGTCATTGTGTACCGGGTGTACCAATCAAACTGTGTTTTTTCTCAAAGTTCACCCCAACCTGTGGAATACTCTAGCACGTATAAAATATTGAAATTAAAACCCAACTATAGCCTTAGGTTTTATTCATTCACTTATGTTGGATAATAAAAAAAGTTAGCTACTTTAACAACTAGCCTTGTTTGTCGTCAATACAGGGTGTTTTTAAAAAAGTATGGCAAACTTTAAGGGGTACTTTAGCATGAAAAAATAATGGCAGTTTGCTGCCATTAAAAAATGATGATTTATTTATTGCTCTAAAACCGGTTTGAGATATGCAAATAAAATTTGGTAGGTTTTCAAAGGTACTTAGTTATTGTGCATTTTTTGACATACAATTAAGAATTTTATTGTCTCCATTGGCGTGCATACGGGTTACCCGTATGCGCACCAATGGTGAATAAGTAACTTGTGAAGCGGTAACGATTAATTTTATTTGGGATGCTAATTACGGGATGATTTTCGCGATTCTTGTTACCAAAAAATAAAAGGGACCAACAATATTTTGAGCGTAACTCACTTACTTTTAGTGATAAAAGTTCTTTAAAAAAAAAACAAAAATAAACCTTTTTTTTAACGTTTTAAAAAAGTTGTAATGAGTTTTCCCCGAAAGGTGCTCCATTTTTTGGTTATTTCACGTTAAAATATTCGATCTGGAATTTGGCGAATAAGAAACTACTTTTCATTTGCTACAACTCTGCTTCTACTGGGTCTACATACTTCATACATACACCATTTTTTTCACATTTTTATAAGCTATATTTTTGCTAAGAATATTTTTTTCGATAAAATACTTACTTTTTGAGTTATTTGCGAAGAACCGTCCAAAAACATGTTCTTTTTTTGAAGTTATACTTCTTTAAGCGCGATTGGGAGGGAATTTTTATTATTCTGCGCGCATGCGCACACAGACAGTATGGGATTCGTTGCTAAATTTTGTAAGTTATGTATGTGTCAGTCCAAAAAAGGAGTGAAAAGAATATATTAGTGTTTTTAGTAAATATGTTTAATATAATTTTTGTGTCTTTGGATTTGTCTTCCTCGGGAGTAAGATAAGTATTAAAAACATTTTTATATTTATTATACTTCACTTCGTCTGTTTGTTACCGTGAATTGTCATTAAATCCGAGAAACTATATAAATAGAGAGCTAGTAGCGTTATTGGTGGAGCATTCGGCTACAGATCGAGAGGTCTTGGGTTCAAATCCGGACTATTCCTAGTCTTTTTTTTGGAAAGTGGTAAGCATTAAAATTAGTTTAATATTGAAATAAAATAAAAATAAACTGTTTAAAGTATATTTATTTCGTTGAAATCATATAATAGAGGTATAAGTTCTTACGTGCGTACAAAGTACACACACACACTCTTTTTTTTTGTTAAAAATGAACATAATATTCACTCGCAAATAATTCGAATCGTATTGACTTAGTGAAAAACTCTGTAGAACAAAAGTTGCTTAGAATTAGCCATTTTATCCAATTTCGGACTTATTTTGAATGTATATTTTTTCAACCCCGAGAAAGGGGTATTTCCCAATTTTTGTAAAATGTAGGTGATGTAGAATTGTAAACTTTTTCTAATACCGGGTGTCCACTTATATTTTCCCCCATTTTAACTGCCTATAACTTCTAAACGGCTTAAGATAGAAAAATGCGGGTTTGGCTGAAATGTTTTATTTTAGTAAAAGTTTTGTCTGAATGCATTGAATTTTTTATATCACTTTAAAATACGAAAAAAATGGCGGATTTTTGGAAAAAAACGTTGACTTTTTTTTAATGGAACACCCAGTATATTTTTTTGTAAATTGAAAGAAAAGTCGTTCACCTATCCAGCGATATAAAGTTTTTCAAAATCGGTTGACAAATCACTGAGTAATTAATTTTTAAAATGAAAATTGTTAAAATTTTTAAAATAACATAACTAAGCGAATTGATGTGATTTCCACATTGCATCTCTCATTTTAAAAATTAATTGCTCAGTTATTTGACAACCGATTTTAAAAAAAATTATATCATTGGATAGGTAAATGACCGTTTTTTCAAACTACAAAAAAATATACTGGGTGTTTCAATAAAAAAAGTCAACAACATTTTTTATTTAAAAAAAAAAAAGAATGTGTGTGTACTTTGTACGCACGTAAGAAGATATTCTTCTATTATACAGGGTGTAACGAAAATACAGGTCATAAATTTAATCACATATTCTGGGACCAAAAATAGTTTGATTGAACCTAACTTACCTTAGTACAAATGTGCATATAAAAAAAGTTACAACCCTTTGAAGTTACAAAATGAAAATCGATTTTTTCCAATATATCGAAAACTATTAAAGATTTTTTATTGAAAATGGACATATGGCATTCTTATGACAGTAGCATCTTAAGAACAAATTATAGTGAAATTTGGACACCCTATAAAAATTGTATGGGGGTTTAGTTCCTTTAAACCCCCCAAACTTTTGTGTACGTTCCAAGTAAATTATTATTGTAGTACCATTACTTAAACACAATATTTTCAAAACTTTTTTTGGCTCTTAGTACTTTTTCGAACAGTCAGTTTTTATCGAGATATTTTGAATATTTGTCAAATCCACCACATATTTGTATATGGTTAAGTACGATTATGGAGGCTTGGTAATAATATGAAAATTTATGTATGATTTACATTTTTAGGTATATTTTGAACCGTATTAAAAAAGAAGCCATATATCGATAAAAGCTGCCTTCTCTAAAAAATACAAAGAGGCAAAAAAGTTTTAAAAACCTTTTGTTTAACTAATGGTATCGCAATAATAGTTTAATTGGAACGTACACAAACATTTGGGGGGTTTAAAGGAACAAAACCCCCATAAAATTTTTATGTTAACATATTAAAAAAGAAGTCGCAACTCGATAAAAACTGCCTTACCGAAAAAATACTAAGAGCCAAAAAAGTTTTAAAAATATTGAATTTAACTAATGGTACCATTGGAACGTACAGAAAAGTTGGGGGGGGGGGGGGGTTTAAGGGAACAAAACCCCCATAAAATTTTTATGGGGAGCACAAATTTCACTATAATTTTGTTTTAAGATGCTCCTGCCATAAGAATGCCACATATCTATTTTCAATAAAAAATCTCTAATAGTTTTCCATATATTCGAAAAAATCGATTTTCATTTTGTAACTTCAAAGGGCTATAACTTTTTTATATGCATATTTGTACTAAGGTAAGATAGGTTCATTCGAACTATTTTTGGTCCCAGAATATGTGATTTAAATTATGACCTGTATTTTTGTTACACCCTGTATAATAGGTAATTTAAACGAAGTAAATATACTTAAAAGGTTATTTGTACTTATTTTATTTAAAAATCAAACTAACTTTCTTATCTACCACTTTCAAAAAAGAAGAATATCTTCAAAAATTATATAATAATATACTTACAATCATAAAATCTATAAAAAAAATAAAAAAATAATAACTTGCTTGGGGCTTGAACCCACTCACGTATACCGCGCCGTACGAAAGTTGACGCCATTTCAAACTGCACCAAACTCTCGTATACGTCATGTGGGAATATACACAAACTAAACGTTTACACCATAAATTTATATGAATTTAATAAAATTATTAGTTTGATTTTTGTCGAAATAAAATACAACAAAATATAGAGTAAGAAAACGATATATGAGATGAAGATTTGTAGAAAGTTTGTTCGTAATCAGATTATGTAAATTAAAACATTGCCTTCTAATAGGTAACTACATTATTTTGTTTACATTTTCCAAATAGATAGGTATTGAAACTATTAGGTATTTCCAACTGAAACATTTAGAATTACGTACCTGCGGCTTTTCAAAACTTAAAAAGTCACTATAATTATAAATTTGATTTTATTTCTGTCCACACATCAATAAAAACTAATATTATACAATATTTTTGTTTACCGATAACCTCCATATTGAACAATTATTGACAGATCATTTCAAAATTTCAACACCCAATCAGAGCCCGTATAACAACTAATACCATACTGTCGGTGTGCGCATGCGCGCGGATCAATCAAATTTTACCTTCAATCGATTCGCCGCTAAAGAAGAATATCTTCAAAAATCCCCATTTTTTATTTAAAAGCGATACAAAAAATGGTCATTTACCTAAAAACTTGAAAAAACGGTCATTTACCTATCCAACGATACAAATATTTTTAAAATCGGTTGTCAAATAACTGAGGAATTAATTTTTAAAATGAGAGATGCAATGTGGAAATCACATCAATTCGCTTAGTTGTTATTTTAAAAATTTTAAAAATTTTCATTTTAAAAATTAATTACTCAGTGATTTGACAACCGATTTTGAAAAACTTTATATCGCTGGATAGGTGAATGACCTTTCTTTCAATTTACAAAAAAATATACTAGGTGTTCCATTAAAAAAAGTCAACAACGTTTTTTCGTATTTGAAAGCAATATAAAAAATTCAATCCATTCAGACAAAACTTTTACTAAAATAAAACATTTCAGCGAAAACCGCATATTTCTATCTTGAGCCGTTTAGAAGTTATAGGCAGTTAAAATGGGGGAAAATATAAGTGGACACCCGGTATAATAACAGACAATTTCAACTACCTATTCCCAAATTTTCATCCTTCCTTAATTTTTTTTGGGGTCGGGATTCGGGATTATTCTTTGATCGGACTATTTATTGATCAAAAACTAAAAACTACATTTTTTTATATTAAAAAAATTGCAGTCAGAATTGCTCGATATAAACTTCAGCGACCTATGTGGCTTCTCTATCCCAACAAAATTAATTTTTGATAGGGATAAAGATGACGGTAATCTAGCGTTTACCGGGAAATCCCGCTGTCGACCTCGACTTGCCAATTAATGAAAATCCTTTCCCAGAGGCCCTACGGCGAATCTACAAGGGGCAGGGGAAACCCAGCTTGATGTATTTAGGGACAATTGTAAGAACTTCAAATTTGTTAGAGCTTTTTTATTTGTATTTACCTCATTAGAAACAACTTATAAACAGTTGTTATAAAAAATGGTTATTTATCAAATACCTCTTAAAAATAAGTATTACACTAATTTGTCGGTTTATGTTTTAGGTCTGATATACCCTCCAAGAAATTGACGCACCACCTTAAAAATCGGTCATTTTTGGTGCCTCGAATTTCCTAAACCTGTTGTCAGATTTAAGTGATTTTTTTAATATGCTATAGCCTTATTCTTTAACAATATCGCTATAATAATATTGTTGCTAGATAGGTAAATTGTCACTGTATGCCGGGTGTATCAATCAAACTGTGTTTTTTTTTCTCTAAGTTCACCACACCCTGTGGAATATTCTAGCATTTATAAACTATTGAAATTAAAACCCAACTATAGCCTCAGGTTTTCTTAATATTCTGTTTTTTGATTAATTCGCTTATGTTGGATACTAAAAAAGTTGAGTACTTTAACTACACTGCGGTGCAAAACAATCGATCCACTAAAAATTTGGTCATTTTTTAAGTTTCGAATTTCCTAAACCTGTTGTTCGATTTAAGTGATTTTTTTTACCACGTTATATCCTTATTCATTGACAATATCGATGTAATAATATTGTTGCTAGACAGTCAAACTGCCATTGTATACAGGGTGTACGAATCAAACTGTGTCTTTTGACACAGTTTAATAATATGAATTTCATATTTTGACAATATGAAAATAATGACAGTTTGCTTAATAATCATATGTCCGCAAACGCTTCGTTTCCGAGATACGGGATGTTCAATATTTTTTTACAAACTGACGATTTATTTATTACTTTCAAACCAGTTGAGATATGCAAATCAAATTTGGTGGGTTTTAAGACGTAGTTATTGCACATTTTTTGACATACAATTAAGAATTTTATATTCACCATTGGCGTGCGTACGGGTAATATTATCGGTCATAATACCCATTTGTAGTTCTTCATCAATACAGGGTGTTTCTAAATAAGTGCAACAAACTTTAAGGGGTAATTCTGCATGAAAAAATAATGACAGTTTGCTTTATAAACATATGTCCGCAAACGCTTCGTTTCCGAGATACGGTATGTTGACATTGTTCTTACCAACTGACGATTTATTTATTGCTCTTAAACCGGTAGAGATATGCAAATGCTATTTGGTGAGTTTTAAGAGATAGTTATTGTTAATTTTTTTGACATACAACTAAGAATTCGGCAAGGAGCCGATAGTATGGTAGCTAACTCCATCGCTATGTAAAATCACTGCTTGAATACACTCATCGCGGGTCAAATAAATCGACTAATTTTCACAATAAACCTGATACTTTTTTACTATTAACAATTTGACATATATCAACACGTTGACGGACAACAACGTCTATATACGTCTAATTGCCATTAAGGTAGCTTATACATTTGACGCAGTGTCCGTCAACGTGTTAAATTGGTAATTTCTCATAGTCTACTTTAGGCTTGTCTATCAAACTAAGCAGAACATGAGGATTTATTGATGAAAAACATAGTCAGTTGTTAACGTACCTAACTTTTTTTACCCAAAATAAGCAAATTAATCACAAAAAAAATGTTAATAAAGCCTATGGCTACAATTGAGTTTTAATTTCAATATTTTATATGTGCTAGAACATTCTACAGGGTGTTTCGAACTAGGAAAAAACACAGTATGATTTTTACACCGGGTATAAAACCATTCTACATTTACCTGTCTAGCAACAATATTAGTACATCAATTTTCTTAAATAATAAGGCTATAATATACTAATAAATTGCTCAAATCGGACAACAGGTTTAGGAAATTAGAGACATCTAAAATATCCCATTTTTAAGGTATTCCGTTAATTTTGACGCTGTGTGTAGTTTCTTTGATCCAAGTGGATCTAATAATTGGATTTATTCATATCGCTACTTTTCTATTTTATCTATCTATAGTAAATTATTTCAAATGCCATTGTGACCAAAAAAAATTAGGCCTAAATTATTCAACTTCGTTGACATTTGTTGACATTTCAGTTGGAACGGGTTGGTTCATGTCTTTACATTAATAAGTAGATCGAAATGTCACTGTAGCACTCGTAAAAAATTTAAAGGTATTATGAATTATTGAAGCCCAAAGTAGAATGTATTTTAGATTGCTTGTGTGGGTATTCTTTTAAAAATGAGTTTGTTGATAATATTTGGGAAATAACAAAAAGGAAGGGATTAAAACTGGAAGAAAGGGGAAACAACTTCGATATTCATCATCATCATACAGGCAA
This sequence comes from Diabrotica virgifera virgifera, assembly GCF_917563875.1. Taxonomy (NCBI): domain Eukaryota; kingdom Metazoa; phylum Arthropoda; class Insecta; order Coleoptera; family Chrysomelidae; genus Diabrotica; species Diabrotica virgifera. The sequence continues at coordinate 141,867 of NC_065448.1, read as the reverse complement.
ATTTCTCCACTGTCGGACATAGGCCTCCTCAAGATGCCTCCACCCTTACCTGTCCTGCTCAGTTGCAATCCAGTTTGTGGCTATTTTTTAATGCCGTCCGCCCATTTCGTAGCTGATCTTTCACGACTTCGCTTGTCTCCTTTGACCATTTGCACTTCAACTTCGTAATGCGCTTTATGATGTCTTCCACTCGCGTTTTTCGCCGCATCATTTCGTATTGTCTCTATAAGTTAGGCCAAGCATGGATCTTTCCATTTTTTGTTGTGCTACTTGTAATTTTCTTATTTATGCTTTAGTCAATGTCAGTGTTTCAGCTCCATAAGTGAGCACCTAGGTACACACTGGTTAAATGCTTTTCTTTTTAGATTTATTGGGATGTTTTCCTTGAACACGTTTCTTAGTTTGCCATACGCTGCCCATCCTAAAGCTATTCTTCTATATAATTCGCATGCTTGGTTGTCTCTACCTATATTTGTATTTAGGGGCCCAGATAGATGAATTTGTCAACTGTTTCGATATTCCAGTTTTCCATAAATCTTCCTGGAGCTTGACGTGCTTCGCCGGACCTGCCCCTCCGTTGCGAAACTTTGCAATAAATGCTCAATTGATCAAGATGGGCATCAATTTGAGCTCTTACAGTAACCCTGTTTCGAATCTCTTGCAATTTCTTTGAATAAATTCATTTTGACGCTTGTTGCCTGGCTTATACCGACCCCTGTATAATCGGTAGTTCCCTCGTATTAGAGCAAGTTTTTAACATTTTATGAAAGATAAAATTCCCTAGCGAACCTTACACAAAATTACATAAAAATAAATGAAAAAATGTCCTTTTTTCTTTCCAATTTGTGTACGATTTTCACAAAGAAAAAAATCTGTGTAATGTACCTCACGCTATTTAAAGAGCCTCTACCTAGGCACCAAAACCGTACTTACTGTCAAGGAAATTCCACCCCAAAATATCACAGAGTCTCCATTAAACAAGTTATTTTCTCCTATATTGCGTTGTGCATACCGCTTACCTGGTCGACAAATTTTTAGGTCGACCTTTTAAGTGTCGAGACGAACTGTTTACGTTATGCGCCCTGCTGTTTTTAAAGTTTTGTTAACTGTTATTTTCAACGAAAACATTTCGTTTATAAATTCGCAAAAGTGTGTGCACTCCTGCAATACTCAGATCAGATTTATCGATGGATTCTTATGTAGTTTTTTCTTCTGGATCCAAATCTGAAAACGGCATTTCGATATTTCTAACCGTCTTCGAGATAATCGACCTCAAAGTTTAAAATGTGACGTCACAATCGTTTTATTTTCTGCCGGCACACTACACGTCCAGCTGAAATCGTTGCTATTAAGTAGGCTAGTTTTTTTAATCTCGATTTGTTAAGCAAATCATACGTTATTTACATTTGAGTTTGACACTTCGTGAATGTCAAACTAAATTTTAAATTAAGTATTAATAAATCATCAATGACATTTGATAGTAAATTTAATTATTAAATAAAATAAATAATATGTTCAAAAATACAATTTGAGTATATTTTAAAAGCAATAATTTATTAACAGCTTTAAAAGGGTTTATACGAGTATACGGACAAATGGACTGTTCCATTTGCTATGAAATTAAAATATAGTCGGTTCGCTAAACTCGACACAACTGGCTAGTGATTTTAGTAGGTAAGTTTTTTGGTTTTTGCGAATTTTGCCAAAATTGGCAAAATTACTAATTATTTAGTAATTATTAACTAATCAGTAATCATTTTTTTTGCCAAATTGACAAAATTATTGACTAAAATCACTAGCCAGTTGTGTCTGAGTTTAGCGAACCCACAGTATATGAAATAATATTGTTTGGTATAAAAAATTATGGTCTGATATGTGCAATTACATCCTTCTAATAATGGAAAAAAATATTTGAAGATTTTTCTCAAATTATGGATACCAACAACATTTTAATTTATAACTCTTTTATTTTTAATTTGACGAAGAAAAGTTATTCTTCATAAAAAGCTCTTCATGTTGTAAGATTTATGATGCAACCATCAAATATAAAATTTTATACGAGGCATTAAAAAAATATGAATTTCGATCAAGAGTAAACTACCTTTATAGTTCACAACATTTAAATTAGAATTATATAATTGCACATTAAAACATAATTATTAATTCTAAACTACTTTTCATAATAGCCATTTTCCATATTATGAATTTAAATACGTAAATAAACAAAATTTTCGTTATGATAATGCTCGCATTTTCAGCTTGTTTATTGTTAATTTAGTTTTGTTTCAGGTAAAACACATGTTACAAAGTAAAACCACCTATTTTCTTTGTTTCTAAAGATATCACTGATATTCAAAAAACAAAATGTTCACAAAATAAGACTACAATACGATTCCGATGTATACTCACATTTGTACATCGTCCTCCCTACAGGCTGTCTCAAACGTAACATAAGAAAAACATTTAATGTCTTCCACCCGGACAAGTACAAAAAAGAAGTTTGAATATTTACAGTAACACTTTTTCGAATCTTTTTCCTTATTTTCTTTGAATATATTCATTTTGACGCTGCATTTTTTCTCTTAATGCAAATTTGTTGCCTGACTTATGCCGACCCTTGTATAATCGGTAGTTCCCTCGTATTAGAGCAAGTTTTTCACATTTTATGAAAGATAAAATTCCCAAGCGAACCTTACACAAAATTACATAAAAAAATTGAAAAAATAACTTTTTTCTTTCCAATTTGTGTACAATTTTCACTGAAGTGACCACCCTCGGACATCAAAGAAAGCCACGACCGGCAAAAGGACAATCCTAACGATGTCGCAGTCAGTAAAAAGGAAAAGACTTAATATATATGACGTACATACATTGTCGGTGGGTAAAATTATTCTGAGGGGAGTTACAAAAATAAAATATCAAATTAATTAAAGAAAAGAAGAAAGTGATACAGAAGTAAAAACTTCGTTTGTACAGTGGTATAAAAAGTTTATTGAAAAACTATTAAAAAGTCATCCAAAAGGATTCGCAAAAGGTTTTCGATCTAGATCAGATCATCTTCAGTGCGGTCTGCTTAGTAGATGAAAATAGCAACCTTATAAAATATTTAACATCGAGAAATATGATTTACATGTTAATAATCTGATGATAGTAGCGACTATAAGTTGATGTTAAAAGATAAATTTGTTCAACATGATTCACTGCTCGATAAAAACGTGTGGTTCTTGCCAGTTCAATAGACACAGACCAACACAGGTTCTTATCGAGCAGTGAATCATGTTGCCCTTTGAGCACTCAGCCAGCCACATTGTTTGATTTGCTTGTCTAGATAATGTTTAGAAGAAATGCGTTCAATGTGCTTCCCCGTTTAGGATTTTGTCCTCTTCAGGGTTTGAGGTGAATGTATTGTGTTGGCAGCAAAGCAAACAGTCCGAGAACCACACCGGGGCAAGCGCCGTGTCCTGGTGTTCTTGGTCCTGGGTTATGCCAGACGGTGTTGTCCAGAAGGCCAGAAGTCAACAGAGAAGAAAGTTTGATGGATTGGTGTTGGTTCCATAGACATTTACGTGTACTGTCCGTGCTTTGCTTTCGACCAAGCTCCCTAGAAACCATTGTACAACGACAGGCGAACCTGCGTCCCTCGTCGGCGGTCAGGAGGTGGCTTTGAGCGCAGCGTGGACAGTGAGCGTTCGAGTGGAGAAAATAGTTGCGGCTATTTTCTTGGGACGAACAGGTATAATTGTGCAATGAAGTTGGGAAACCGCAAAAAACCAACTTCTCCCTGTTCGGGGTAAGGAAGAGGAAATGTTAGAGGTGGGTACGGAAGGCTAACGGAGTAGCCTCAAGGATGTTTTCGTACTCTACCGGGAGTTCGTCAATGCATGTTTGCATTAGAGCGGACGGTACGTGAATCTTTTTGCGTTTGGGCTTTCGGTAGAGTACGTGGCCGGAAGATGAACAGGAACATTTGAGAGATTCTTGTGTGTCGGAAGGGGGGCCGTTGATTACTTTGATTGTGAAGTTCCTGTTCAGAGAGTTTATTCTCTCGGTGATTTTGGGGATGTTCGAGATGTTATGGATTTCGTTTGAGGGATATCGCCAGTGCTCATAGTTACATCTACGCAAGACTCTGCGCTCCGTCCTCAACAACCTCTCTTGTTTTTGTCTTGAGCAAAGAGAGTAGATACATGATTTGTACTCCATGACGGGTCGAATAAAGGTCTTGTAAGTGTGAATGAGAGTCTTCTTGTGTGTCTTGCCAATTTTTCCCGAGAGAGCGTTGAGAAGTCTGGCCCTGTTCCTTACCCTATCTAAAGTTGCCTTTAGATCTGCGTCCCAGTTGAGAGTCCTGGTAAACAGTACTCCCAAATAGTTCACAGTCGGGCTAACAACAAGCCTTTCTCCCAACAAACTCAGAGGATATTGGTCGTCTTCATTGCGAATGATTCTATTTGACACAGTAGGGGCGCGAAACACAATTGTTGTTGTTTTGTTCGCGTTGAGCGTGACTCTCCACTTACAACACCATTCGCCGACACCGTCCAACAGAGCCTGTGCTCTTCTGAAGAGGAGTCTTGGGTTGTATCGAGAGGTAGTTGAGAGCAGAGTCGTGTCGTCTGCATAGAGAAACAGCCGAGCACCTGGGATATTTTGGTTAGTGATGTCGCTGTTGTAGATGATGTACAACAGCGGCGCTAGGACTGAACCCTGGGGAACTCCAGCTTGTGGAGTGAAGGGGGTGGACTTTTGATCGCATATTTTCACTCTGACAGTACGGTTGTGGAGGTAGGAGTGTACAATTTTGGTAAATTGCAATGGAAGCCCGATGTCCAGAAGTTTCCGAACAAGCCCGTCGTGCCAGACCTGGTCGAAAGCCTTCTGCACATCCAGAAATGTGGCTATGGCGATAGAGCCATCGTTGATGGTTTGAGTGACTTTGGTAGTGAAATCTATTAATGCATGTTTGGTAGATTTACCTGACTGGAATCCATATTGGAATTTTGGTATGATATTGTGGTTTTCGAGAAAGTTATTGAGCCTCTCCTTTAGGATTAGCTCAAGAACTTTACCCAGAGTATTGATTAATGAAATTGGTCTGTAGGATTCCACGTCGGTTGGGGGTTTGCCTTTTTTCAAAAGCATGATGGTGTTGGCCACTTTCCAAGGAGTAGGAAAATGGCTGTTTTTGAGACATGCATTGAATATTTTAGTTAGAAGAGGGATGATACTCACTGGAAGTTTTTTGAGGCACCTTCGGTTGATGCCATCAGGTCCGGGAGCGCTGTTTTTGCCGATTTGGCAAAAGCTCTCCGTTTCCCTGTCTGTGAGGGGGTCCATGATAGGATCATAGACTGGAATGTGGTGGTTGAGAGTAACATTTACAATATATTCTGTGTTGAATTTAAATATGCGATCAAAGTTCGGGTTATCTGGCGTTTGAAAATTGTTTTGAAGCGAATTTTTGAATGCTTCGGCTTTCCCTTCTGGGGAATTGACTATGTGATTGTTGACCAACAGATGAGATGGTTGAGATAATTTTTGTTTTGTTAGGACTTTGAATTTTTGCCAGAATTTACCTCCGTCTCTGTAGTCCAGTTTTGAGGTAGTCTCTTCCCACCGGCGAGCCGTTAGGACAGATATCTCCCTCTTTATCCTGGCACAGATTCGGTTGTACTCTGTTTTGATTAGTGGGTTTCTGTTGGCCTTGTATTGACGTAGAAGACGTCGTTTTTGTTGAATTTTGGCAATGATGTATTGTGGAAGTGCCGGTGATGTATAAGTTATTTGTTTGAGTGGAATTGCGTGCGTGATCGCCTCAGTGATGAGGTTCTCGATATTGGTTGCACTGGTGTCGATACTATCGTTAGTATCGAGTTCGCCTAACATTGGGAGATTTTGTGTGATGAAGTTTTGGAATTCAGTCCAGTTAGCGTGACGATAGTCTCTTATAGATCTTGGAGGGTTTGGTTGTTTTGGAGTGAGAATGTCGGTGTCGACAAGAAGAGGTACGTGGTCTGACGTTATCGAATCGCCTATGTGGCATCTATCCCCGAACCGATCCAGAATGTTACTAGTAACTAGGATGTGGTCGATAATAGAGGCCCCATTGGCGTTCAAAAACGTGAATTCAGTGTTGGTGATTCTTGAAATGGGAAGGTCTAGTAGATAATCCGTGAGGCGGATGCCTTCTGGGTTTTGATGGTGATCACCAAACTGTGTATGTCTACAATTTAGGTCACCCATCAACACAGCCTTGCCGAGCCTCGAAAAGTACTCTAGCAAATGCCTGTTGAGTGGTTGACCCGGGTGTTTGTAGTAAGAGACTATCGTGAGGGTTTCGTTGTTGGGGATGTGCACGTCAATTGCCAGGAAGTCCACATCAGGTGGACGAAAATTTTGTGGGAATGTGTGTGTGTTGTGCGGTATTCCGTGTTTCACGAGAATACCATTCCCACGTGAAACCTGACAGCGGCTTCGATGGATGATCGAATATCCTGCGAAGTGTGGATCGTTTTTCGACAGAGTATCTGTGAGTGCGAGGATCTGGATGTTATGCTTCGACAGGATATTCTTGATGAGGGGTCTCTTTTTGGAGAGACCCTGACAGTTGACTGTGCCTAGGGTGAAATCCATAAAGGGAGGGTGTTTAGTGGTTGGAGCGGAATGTCACCGTGACATTGCTCCCGTACCCGTGGACCACTGTCGAGTGGTCGTAGACTTGGCTAATCAGATTAGCCGTGATTGCAGCGATATGCTCACGAAGTTCAGGCAACAAGTTAAGCAACAGAGCGGTCTGAATAGACAAGATGTTTTTTGTTTCTGTAGGGAGTTCGAAAGGGGGGAATGATCTTTCGATCGTAAGTGGCTGAATTTCATGTTGGGCGGAGGGGATGGTGTGTCTTTGAGGACACTTGTTGGAATATGCGGGGTGGTCACCGCCGCAATTCGGGCATTTTGGTTCCTGCTGTTTGGTGCAGGCGCTGGATTTATGGTTGCCGCCGCAGTGGGGGCAGACGAATGCTTTTTGTGGGCATTCGTCGATGGAATGTCCGTTGATGCAGCATTTGCTGCAATATTTTGGAGTGGGTATTGTAGGGTCGGAGCCATGAGGGAGTTCGGCATTGTAGATCTCGCCATCTAGAGTTATGCCTCGGCTCAGTGCTGACGTGAATTTTTCCAAGGATTTGGTCACCACCTTGATCACTTTGGAGTCCTTGCCTGTTTTATAGGATTTGACTCTCCACAGTCTTTCGACTGGGAATTGCTGTTCTGTGAGCAAGTCGGTGACCTCCTGCTCGGAGTAATCCACGTCGATTCCAGTTATGCAGAGGAGATAGGTGGGCTCTTTTGCGGAAGTGTTTGCATTTCTGCTACGGCTATGAACCGTAACCATGGTTTGGCCAGTTGCAGTGTGGATTGCTTTCTCGATATCCCCTGCATTTATAGGATTAAAAAGTCGAAGATGTGCGATTCCATGTGAGAGGACTTTGCAAGAGTGAATTTTGTTGGACAAAAGAGTGGTGGCATTTATTTGCCGAAAGAAGGTACGTTTGTTACAAAGATCTTTTGGGAGATCTTTGATTAGATATTCGGACAGTGTGGGATCGTTTATGGCGTTGATGACGTTTTGATTTCTGGCTTGGGTTTTGGGGCGTGGATTGGCTGCGGCATTGGCGTAAGACATTTGTCTTATTTGTCTTCTTTGGAAGACGAAATCGTTCGGTTCAGGATTGTTTTCAGTGCTGATGGTTGCTTGTGGTTGAGAAGAGGGTTGCTGTTGAGAAGATTGTTGTTTCGGTTGTTTGGGTGCTTGCTTAGACGGTTGAGTTGGGACTTTGGGTATGGCACCGTGAATATTCCGAGCGCTCTGTCGCTGAGGACCAGCCTGTGCTGGTGTTCTTAGAGGCGGAAAATCATTAGCATATCGCTGCAGAAGGGGGTTGGAGGCGTCGTCCTGCTCGATGCGAAGGTAGGCCTCGCGATACTTGTTGCGGACGATTTCCATCTCCGCGCTAAGCGTCTCGAGGTCTAGCTCCGCCGTGAGCCGGTTGTAACCTCTGGCTGGGGGTACAGTGCCTTCCTGATGTAAGGAAGAGAACTGGTTGGCAGTAGAGGTGGCTGTAGTGGTGGTGATGGTGGTGGCAACGCTTGTCGAGGCCGTCGTCCGAGGACGAAGCGACCGGGTGGAGCTGACTGACCTTACAGAAGAAGGCATTACAAATGGGTGAGGATGCAAGTCGAGCGATCGGAGGGCACCTCAGCCTCAAGGTGTTCTGGGGGGTAAACCCCAGGGATAAAGGTGGCTTGTCCACCCCTCCGTGCTTTTCCGGCGTAAGACAGTGACTATAATTACCTGATGGGTGCAGTTTACCCTGCTGCTGGTGGGTCCCTCGTTGAAAGCCTTTTTCGCAGTTAGTTTGGCCCCCTTACTCGCACTTGTTCTTGTAACCGTATGTGAACACTAGGTAGAGTTCGGGGCGAGCGAACTCGCTCGAGCCCAGGGCCAGAGTATTCCTCTGAAACCCAGTAATCCGTCTACCTTTTTGGTTTACACGGCCAAGCGTCGTTGGTTTTTCACGCTGGTTCCAAACTAATAGCTTAGGGCTAACCGTGCGCCGCTTCTTCAGCACTTGGTGCTCTCAGGCTTCTCGCTGTTCGTCGGTAAGAGTGGGGTGTGCACGCAGTGACCTTACTCTTCGACGTCCGGGACGAGGACTTTGAGCACTCTAACAAATTTATCTTTTATACCCCAGGCTGTGGGTAAAAAATAGGTCGATTTCAGGATATAATTCAGGAATTTTTGAAACCTATCAGGTGTTGTAAAGGACGATGCCAGGAATAACTTCTACTAAAATGTAACCAAAAATATTGTGCGCTTTTTTTATTGCGATTTTCATTTGTTAAATTTGTAATTTTTAATGATTTTTAATTTTGCAGCTTAGGATATTGATTTTAGAGAAAAACTTTTTAATATAAAGTTGTAGTAAATTAAAAAACCTACAATTTGAGGTACGGTAAGTTTAATTTGGTCAATTGGTTATTGCAAAACAGCCTGCGAAAGGTCCAAAATGGCCGTTTTTTACAATTGCATTATTTATTGTACAAATAATTTTTTTTTATTTTTTAAAGCTTTAAAATGAAGATCTTTCAATTCCAAACATAAAAAAAAATTGTAAAGCCAGATTAACGAATTTGTTGATTAGATATCATAAATTGTTTATCCCAAGAGGTCAAATGTCGAAGGCTATAACTTTTTGAAAAAAAATCGTAGAGAGTTGGTGAAACATCTAATCTCCTTCTAAAGAGTTGTATTTTCATATTTTGATGTAAATAAATGCGTAAAACATTTTTAAACCTCTAATTTTTGGGTTTGAAAATAAGGGGGCAAATTTCGTTATAAACATTTAGAGCTGAAGCGGCCCTGTACATCCTATGAGTTTTTAACTTACATATTATTGTTGCCGAAGATGAAACGATGATTTATAAAAAAATAAAAAATTTCTACGACCAACTGAAGCCGAGATAATTTTTGGGTTTGAAAATAAGGGGGCACATTTCGTTATAAACATTTAGAGCTGAGGCGGCCCTGTACATCCTATGAGTTTTTAACTTACAGATTATTGTTGCCGAAGATGAAACAAAGATTTCTAAAAAAATAAAAAATTTCTACGACCAACTGAAGCCGAGATAATTTTTAGGTTTGAAAATATGGGGGCAAATTTCGTTATAAACATTTAGAGCTGAAGCGGCCCTGAACATCCTATGAGTTTCTAACTTACAGATTATTGTTGCTGAAGACAAAACGAAGATTTATAAAAAAATAAAAAATTTTACAACCAACTGAAGCCGAGATAATTGTTTTTTTTTTGTTAACTCGTAGTGCCTTAATTTATAACAATTAAGAAATTATTTTACAGTCATTGACTAAAGAAAGACTTATATTATCTTAAAATGAAAATTATTATAAAATATAATTACATTTAATTATTAAAAATTATTTTTTAAAATCGATGCTTTTGCGAGCGGCCGAATTTTGCAAATCGCCCGGCTCGCTTAAAATCCGCGCGGCCGGAAAATTTTTACGTAACTTGTATTAAATTTTGACAGAAAACAATTTAATAATATTACCATTATAATATACAGTCTATTTACCACTGTATTTGTTTTTCTTGATAAACTTTTATAGAAATAATATTACAAAAATGATACATATATATGAAATATATAACTATATTTTTAATTTTTTCATTGTTATAATATTTGTTATAATATACAATATAAAACGTTTTTTTCTTGTAGTGACTATTCTTTTTGGATTTCACATATAAAAGTTTATCAAGAAAAACAAATACAGTGGTAAATAGACTGTATATTATAATGGCAATATTATTAAATTGTTTTCTGTCAAAATTTAATACAAGTTACGTAAAAATTTTCCGAGCGCGCGGATTTGAAGCGAGCCGGGCGATTTGCAAAATTCGGCCGCTTGCAAAAAGCACCGATTTAAAAAATAATTTTTAATAATTAAATGTAATTATATTTTACAATAATTTTTATTTTAAGATAATATAAGTCTTTCTTTAGTCAATGACTGTAAAATAATTTCTTAATTGTTATAAATAAAAGCACTATGATTTAAGAAAAAAAAACAATTATCTGGGCTTCAGTTGGTTGTAGAAAATTGTTAATGTTTTTATAAATCTTCGTTTCGTCCTTAGCAACAATAATCTGTAAGTTAGAAACTCATAGGATATACAGGGTCGCTTCAGCTCTAAATGTTTATAACGAAATGTGCCCCCTTATTTTCAAACCCAAAAATTATCTCGGCTTCAGTTGGTCGTAGAAATTTTTTATTTTTTTATAAATCATCGTTTCATCTTCGGCAACAATAATATGTAAGTTAAAAACTCATAGGATGTACAGGGCCGCTTCAGCTCTAAATGTTTATAACGAAATTTGCCCCCTTATTTTCAAATCCAAAAATTAGAGGTGTAAAAATGTTTTATGCATTTATTTACATCAGAATATGAAAATATAACTCTTTCGAAGGAGATTGGATGTTTCACCAACTTTCTACGATTTTTTTTTCAAAAAGTTATAGCCTTCGACATTTGACCTCTTGGGATAAACAATTTATAATATCTAAGCAACAAATTCGTTAATCTGGCTCTACAATTTTTTTTTATGTTTGGAATCGAAAGATCTTCATTTTAAAGCTTTAAAAAATAAAAAAATTATTTGTACAATAAATAATGCAATTGTAAAAAATGGCCATTTTGGACCTTTCGCAGGCTGTTTTGCAATAACCAATTAACCAAATTAAACTTACCGTACCTCAAATTGTAAGTTTTTTAATTTACTACAACTTTACTACTATTAAAAAGTTTTTCTCTAAAATCAATATCCTAAGCTACACAATTAAAAATCAATAAAAATTGCAAATTTAACAAATGAAAATCGCAATAAGAAAAGCGCACAATATTTTTGGTTACATTTTAGTAGAAGTTATTCCTGGCATCGTCCTTTACAACACCTGATAGGTTTCAAAAATTCCTGAATTATATCACGTTTTTTCACCCACAGCCTGGGGTATTAACATCAACTACTTAGAGTCGCTACTATCATCAGATTATTAACATGTAAATCATATTTCTCGAAGTTAAATATTTTATAAGGTTGCTAGTTTCATCTACTAAGCAGAACGCACTGAAGATGATCTGATCTAGATCGAAAACGTTTTGCGAATTCTTTTGGATGACTTTTTAATAGTTTTTCAATAAACTTTTTATACCATTGAACAAACGAAGTTTTTACATCTGTATAATTTTAAATTATGGTAAACAGCCAGCTACTGGGATTTTACCATTGATTTTGAAAAGAAGAAAGGTCCCAGTTAAAATGGCATTATACGGGGCTGAATGAAAGCGTTTTATTTTCGTCTAAATTTAAAAAATCTGTGGACAAATTGAAGAGCTGATTTTGTTTTATAGTCCTTTTGTATTATCCCGGAGGCATCACTAAAATTTTGTTTTTGGAATTATCCGAATATTTCTTGTCAGACCTGCGCAATTTTTTGTAAATAAAAACACTGATTGACTCATAAACATATATATTTGGACTGAATTAGAATAGACTGCATGCAGCCCAGATTTCAATCCTATCGATAATTTATGGGATGAATTAAAAATAGCTATTCGCCATCATCCTAAGCCTCCAGAAAATTTGGTACAGTTATGGCCCTGGTAGGCTATATTGATCTATTCCTCACACATCTTATTTACCACAGACAAGGACTTATATGCCCCACAGACAAGGATAACACATCTTATTTATTTCATGTCAAACAGATTGCGAGCAGTCGTTGCTGCAAAAGGTGGTCATACCGGCTATTGAATTCGTTTCGTTTTGTTGTTAGTTTTTTTTATATTGTTAATTTTTGTGCGTTTGATATTTTTAATTAAATAAACCTTCGAAGCATCGATTAATTCAAAAAACAAAATCTTAGGGATGCCTCCGAGATAATACAAAAAAGGTATGAAAAAAAATCAGGCTATATTTTTCCACAGATTTTTTTAAAGTTAAGTTAGACGAAAATACAACGCTTTCATTCAGCCCCGTATAATGCCATCCATCTAAGCAAAAAAATTTTATTGCCGGTGTAATAACAAACAATGTCAATACCTGTACCTACAAACTGATGCAAGAATCTTAAAAATCGGAGTAGAAATAATAAAGTTATAAATTGTAAAACTTAATCAAACATTTTTAGCGGCGGAATTTTATGCCGGTGAGTGTATAATGAGGATGATCCAACATTTTTTGAAAATCTTAGTCGATGAAGCATTATTTAATATTACAAATGTGCATGTGTTAGGTCGCTTAATGTCAACCCCACACTGGAATTTTTAGTAAAAAATGAAGTCGTCCGCCGTTTTGGCGGCCTCTCAACGAAACTTAACTAAACTAGAGGGTAAACTGCACGACAAATGGGGCAACAATCACCCCGCCGCCGTGGCCGTCGACAACCACCGGAGATTGTCTTTTGTTTGCTCAGTGGTTACTGCACGCCAGGTTTTAATAACACACATGTCTATCAATATGTTTGTTTTGTACATTTGCCTTTGATTTGGTTTTTGGAGCACAAACAAACTTTTATAAAGGAATTGTCTCTTTGGTCTTTTATGTCGTACATGTGTGCAAATTTAATTAATGTTTGAAGGCGAGTAAGCACGCTCTGACCGTACGTTGTACAAGAAATTTATCAGTCCTTCTAGGAACACTGGTATATTGGCGGGCGGCAACAACATCTAAAATTACGTTATACCGACCTCGAAAATCAACTTTCAGATGAATGACCAATTTTGGTCATTCTTTATGTTTTGGAGATCGCTGAATATGAATATGAAGTTTATTTTTATCTAGAATTGGAACATGTTTAAAAATCAAATTTTAGGCAAAAATGCGAAAAATAAATTTTGATGATTTTTCAAATTTAACTCGCTGTATCTTTGGTAGCTGTAAATATTTCCTTTTGAAAATTTTACTGTATTATCTTTGAAGTATTTAGATAACAATGAGATTTGTCCCAAATGTTTAGCCAAATAAAATATGAGTTGTTAATGTTTAAACATTTTGTCGTCAGATTTCGTTAGTTTCATGTTTACTTAAAAAAGTTGAATGACAAGCTTTTTAGTTTATAATTTTAACCAACACAGCACTAAAACATATGTCATGAAGAAGTTTTCTGGAAAATTTCAAGTCAAAATATACAATAGGAAAAAAGTTATGTGACTTTATCAACGAGCGGCACACCCCAAAAAAACGGTTATTTCTGGAGATACTGCCCACGGTGTGGTGAATGGCTAATTTTTGTCATACTTTATGTTTTTGACGGTGATGATAACGAAAATGAGGTTTATTTTGAATTTTAAGTGGGGATTGTCAGAATCGCAATTTTACCCTAAATATAAAAAAAAAATGAAAGCCCTTTTTCTTAACATTAAAGGTAGCACCATTTTTTTTATAAAACATTTTATTCTTTGTACTCTATATTTTAACATAAGATTAGTTAAAAAGCTAAATTTCAAATTTTCTCACTCAACTGTTACGATTAAACTGTGCAATTCAGGAATCTGCACCTTTTACGTTAAAAAATTCATAACTTTTATTATAATAAAATTGAAAGATTGAAACAGTTCCCATTGTATTCAGAAAGATGAGAAATATACACTATAAAAATTTCAGAAAAAAATATTAAAATGGAACAAAGTTGTAGCGAGTTAAATGCAAAAAAACGTGATTTCATTCTTTTTAAGGGTAAAATTGCGATTTTGACAATGTTCCCCCACTTAAAACTCAAAATAAACCTCATTTTCGTTATCATCACCGTCAAAAACATAAAGTATGACCAAAATTAGCCATTCACCACACCGTGGTCAGTATCTCCAGAAATAACCGTTTTTTGGGGTGTGCCGCTCGTCTATAAAGTCACATAACTTTTTTTCCTATTCTATATTTTGACTTGAAATTTTCCAGAAAACTTCTTCATGACTTTTGTTTTAATGCTGTGTTGGTTAAAATTATAAACTCAAAGGTTTGTCACTAAACTTTTTTAAGTAAACATGAAACTAACGAAATCTACAAAACTTCAGATATGCCGCTAAGCAGATCATATCCCTTTATCACAAATTTTAATTCCTCCATACGCTCTCTGCGATTATTTTAATAAATACTCGTTTTTTTTTCAATATTATAAACAGACTTTAAATTTCTATCGCAATAATTGTGGGCACGGAGCGCCGTTCTTTAAGACAGGGTGAGACGAGATTTTTTTCTGGTCTCTAAGTGAGATGGAACTTGAAAAAATTAAAGTGTTTCTGTATCGTTACAAACTAGCGGTTTCCAGAAAATATAATATAATATTATCAAAATATTGAAATATATTACATACCTACCTACTGTATAAATAATCTCTAACTATTAATAAAAATAAATGTAACTGCTAAGAAACTCCAAACAGTTTAGCCTTAACGTCCGGTTTGCTAGGTTTCTTCTTCCTATTTATGGCAGGACTTAAATTATCAGTCAATCTTAACTTCTTTATAGCTCGTGGTGTGGCATCTGTAGCTTTTCGTTTGTTCTGAAAATTAACATCTTATATTAAGATATGGATACACTATATCCCAAAAACAATGACTATGCAAAGTATAAACACACATATTTGCCCTCCCCCTCCCCCAATTCTTTCAAGAACAGAAAATGAATGCATGGTTTAAAGTACCAGATCATCGGGTTATACACGTGGAAGTCGCCTTAAGACAATTGTAGAAGATTGTGTTTTCTACAATAGTTTCTTTTATTCTAATAATATTGTAATAATAACTATTCTAATATTTTTCTATATACCTAAACTAAAACCCTACGTGATCAGCACACATGCTGTCTTTTTTCTAGATCGTATATTCTGCGCTTGTCAGTTTTTCTATACCCAAATTTTATACCTAACTTTCCTTCTTCCCTAAAACAAATGACTTCAACTCCAGCTTCTGACCTAAGAGGATGTAAAAATAAAAAATGCGTTTCTAGCTTCACACTCACAGCACGCAAGGTAATCTGACACTTTTCTAATAAAAGCAAGTCTCAATAAAAGTTAAGTATTAAATTCGGTGTTAGTGCATCTCAAATGTAAGTATGTACCTCCATTATTAAATTAATACAGAAGAAATTAAACTTGTTCCTGATCACCTTTATTAAAATACGTCTATCCGATATTACAGGGTTGCCGGATATATACTTAAACTTTCTTGTTCGATCTCTTGTTTTTAGTTTTATGAACATTTTGTATTCGCGATGTTAAGTCACAACGACGCGACGCCGTAATCCACGAGAAGCCGTCGCGACGGCTTCTCGTGGATTTCCGCTGAACCAGTTTTTAGGGTGTTTTCAATGTCAAACACTGAGCGCACATGCATTTGAAACAAGTAGGTAATATTCATAATTATTTTACATGTTTTTTTGAAGTTATACTTCTTTACGATCGAGAGTGAAATTTTATAATTCTGGGCGCATGCGCACACAGACAGTATGTAGTTCGTTGCTAATATTTCAAGTTATGTATGTATCAGCACAAATGAGTCATTAAAAGAATATATTAGTGTTTTTAGTATATGTATAATTTATTAAAATTTTTGTCTCTTTGGATTTGTCTTCCTCGGGAGTAAGATAATAAAATATATATTATAACATTTTTATACTTCACTTGATCTATTTGTCACCGTGATGCGTAATTATATCCGACACGTAACGTAGACGGGGCTCGATAGCTTGGTTGGTAGAGCATTGGACCAGAGATCGAGAGGTCCCGGGTTCAAATCCCGGACGATTCATATTCTTTTTTTTTTTAATTTTTGGTATTGTTTTAATAATTTTTTTTTAAAGTGGTAGGTAAGAAAGGTAGTTAATATTTATATAAAATACAAATAAACTGTTAAGTATATTTATTTCGTTGAAATTATAAAATAGAAGTATAACTTCTTACGTGCGTACAAAGTACACACACATTTTTTTTACAAATATTATATACAACATCGACGCCAACTTTTATTGAAAGGTGAAGATTCCATGTTAATCATTTTATATTGCCCCATAATAATTATAAACAATTAAAAATAAATAATGAATATTACCTACTTTGACATTGAAAACACTCAAAACTAGTTCAGCCGAAATCCACGAGGGGTCGTCATTGTGAATTAACATCGCGAATAACATATAGGTCTATAGGTCATTGATTGGCAAAATTATTTTTATTATCAATTCCGTATTATTTACTATTATTTTCTATTTTATACTATTATTTTATTTACTACTTCCTAATTATTTACTATTTTATGTATGTGCAAATCTGACAATAAACTATTTCATTTTAAATATTCCACTAGCTATTCCCTATTTTTACTAACTGATATTTTTGCAACCAGTTGGTTACTGATCCTTCGAGATATTTTATATTTTTTGATCTACTAAATGTAGGAAGGTCAGAACATTATACTTTTTACAATTATTTTCCTTATAAACATATAGAACCAGTCCCACGCATCCTCTTTCCCCTACAACAATAAAGAAACTAGCATCAGAAGTCAGATATACAACATAATGATTAATCAAAGATACCAAAATAGCATTGTTAGTGCAAAAACCTTCCCCGGTGTAGATGACCCCACTGACCAGACCTTACTTGTTGGACAATTTGATGTAATATAAGTCTCAAATTGTTTCTAATGCCCTGTGTCCGTTACTTCTCCGTCGACGATGATAAATAAATGTTTGAAGTCGTGGAGTAAAAAAATATGGGTTTATTGACAGCTACTGAATTGGTTAGGGGCCAATCCAAGTCAAGTGGTCCAAAGGTGGTTGCTTGACTATTTTTAATATTTTTTATTTTTCTACCTTTTATTTAAACTTCAATCTATAGAGAGTACAAAATTGCATTCATTTTATTTTTAAAAAATTTAGTTTGCCGATGACGGCCATTTTTGTTAAAGCGTGTCGATCATTTTCACGGAAAACATGGCTTCGCTATTTAGCCAATATTTTCACTGAGGTTTGTCCTAGAACAATAAATCAAAAACCAAACTTTTTAGAAAAGTATGCTCTAAAAAAATTGCCTGTAGCATTATTTAATTTCAAACTACTCTTAAGGCCTTAAATGAACCTCAAAATTTGAAAAGGTAAACTGATAAAATACCATTTTCAGCATTTTTTTAACAGCATAAGGCAAGCCGATAATGGTTTGTAATTTTTTTCTGGAAAAGACATACGTACAGTTACGATCATTGAATAGTTTACAGGCTTACGTATCAAGGAGCCTATTTTTTTTAAATTTTACCTCGTTTAAACGCACCTTACCAGTGGTGTACCTATAATAGGTTGATTAAAATTTAAAAATCAAAATAATATAAATAAATTTTATAAAATTTAACAAAAATGCCAAGGTCCATTAGTTGTCGAGGCATTAAGCTAAATAAAAAAATTAACAAAATGGAAAGCATACAAAGAAGATTTATGGAGGAGTTTGATATCGTTTTATTTTATTTTTCAACACGTGAAATTATTGACAAGTACTGACTTTTTGATATTTTTTTACTTTGACATTTATCAGATTCGTACGACACTGCAATCGTAACTGTACCTACATACTTTAAATAAAAAAAGTTTGAGCTTGGAGACATGAGTAAATTTTTTCAAAAAAAAATCTCAAAAATGTAATTTTTTGAAAAATCTCAAAGTTTGACCCCTTATATCCCTGATGGGCACGGATGAAAAAATTTGAAGTTTGGCCGAATGTTAGCCCCTAACAAGTAGAATAACAAGTAAAAATTTGGAGTTGCAGACTTACGCCATATAGGAATTACAGGCCTGAAAAAATGGTCAAAAATCAAAATGGTCAAAATTTGAGCCTTTGCGGGCAGTGTAATTAAAATTCAAATAAACTGTCTAATGAAATAAAAATTAATGTATTTTCACCAGATTTCACAATTAATACAAATTAATACAGGGTGGGCCAAAGAAAAGAGTCCACCTCGATATATTGGCAATAGTTACCTATTGGATTTTAAGGAAATGCCGAAATAGGTCCATTTTTATTTTTATTATATTGCAACTTTTCGGGATATATTTCATGCTACGTGACGTCATCCATCAGAGCGTGATGACGTAATCGATGATTTTTTTAAATGGGAATAGGGATCTTGTGGCAACTAAAAATATATTTTACTGCTGTCAGAAAATAGAAAAACTGTTTATTTCATAAATAAACATTTCTTTTTCGCTTAAATTAAATCACAAACAGCCTCCCACCTACCTCTTGATAGTTTGAACATTTAATTTAAGCGAAAAGCAATGTTTATTTGCCAAATAATATTTTTTTTTCTATTTTATGACAGCAATAAAATGTATTTTGAGTTAAATAAATTACATACATTCTTCTTTTTGTGTCAATTAATTTAATTCAAAAATTATTTTTTACCCACCCTGTATAAATAATTATATTATTGTTTATACTACTGAACAGAGAATTGAACACTCTTTCAAATGACATAACATACGACCCCTATTCCAATTAAAAAAATTATCGATTACGTCATCACGCCCAGATGGATGACGTCACTGACGATGACACGTCATGGATACGTGTGAAATATATATGTAAAAAAATTGTAATTTAAAAATAAAAATCGACCTGTTTCGGCATTCCCTTAAAATCTAATAACTGCCAAATATCAAGGTGAACTCTTTTCTTTGGCCCACCCTGTATAAATTTGTATTCATTGTGAAATCTGGTGAAAATACTTTAATTTTGATTTCATTAGACAGTTTATTTGAATTTTAATTACCTTGCCCTCAAACCCAACAAATTTTTGACCATTTTGATTTTTGACCATTTTTTCAGGCCTGTAACTCTTATATGAGGTAAGTCTGCAACTCCAAATTTTTACTCCTTATTCTACTTGCTAGGGACTAACATTCAGCCGAAAATTTTTTCATCCGTGCCCATCAGAGATATAAGGGGTCAAACTTTGAGATTTTTGAAAAAATTACATTTTTGAGATTGTTTTTGAAAAAATTTACTCAAGTCTCAAACTTTTTTTATTTAAAGGGCCATTCCATTTCAAATCACTCAATTTTGGAGCAAAAAAAATTTTGGACCTCCGATTTGTCTGAAAATTGGTATATAGCTTCTACGGGACGTAAAAATAAGATATTTAAGGTCAAAACATTTTCTTCTTCTTTTTTTCTCAAAATTTTATTTTATGCGATTTTACAGTGATTTGGTGTTTATTTATACAAATTTGCATTTTCTATCGTAAAGTATCAATGGAAAACATAATATTTTAATAGAAGGGACTCAAAACTGTCATTATATGGCATTATAACAAGTTACTTTGATTCAAAACAAGCTTTTGATCAAATTTTATAGTGTAGAAAACGTTAAAATACCACCATTTTACATTTTTCTCCATTCGCAAAATACATCATAATCGATTTGGCTGAAAATTTGCCCACAGATAGACAAAACATAGGACTTTAAGTGGTGAGAAGGATTTGAATTATATTACAATACCAAAAAAGTTACATGCAATATTATAGTCAAAAATATAGGCGTCTACTGTAAGTACAATTAACTCGAAAATATCGACCTCACGACAAAAATTGTTAAAAAGAAATTGTAATAATTGTAAATACGATTTATTTGGAACAATTTCAGTTCCTACCATTTTTGTCTAAAATTTAAAAATGGCGGAGATATTGAGCAAAACAGGTTCTCCTTTAAAATCAAGATGGCTGCTAACGTAACGGAGGAATTCATTCGTGATTTTAAATTTAGGCTACTATTGACTCCCCTAAAGATCAGAAAAATAAAATTTTGGGCAGCTCGGCATTCAAGGTCAAATGCTATCCCGACTGGACTAATATATACTTTTGAGTCTGATATTACTGCATGTAACTTTTTTGGTATTGTAATATAATTCAAATCCTTCTAACCACGTAAAGTCCTATCTTTTGGCTATCTGTGGGCAAATTTTCAGCCAAATCGATGATAATGTATTTTGGGAATGGAGGAAAATGCAAAAAACGGTATTTTAACGTTTTTTACACTATAAAATTTGATCAAAAACTTGTTTTTATTCAAAATAGCTTGTTATAATGCCATATAATGACATTTTTGAGTCCTTTCTATTAAAATATTATGTTTTTCATCGATACTTTACGACAGAAAATGCAAATTTGTTTAAATAAACACCAAATCACTGTAAAATCGCATAAAATAACATTTTGAGAAAAAAAGAAGAAGATTTTTTGACCTTAAATATCTTATTTTTACGTCCCGCAGAAGCTATATACCAATTTTCAGACAAATCGGAGATCCAAAATTTTTTGACTGAGTGATTTGACATGGAATGTACCTAAATTATGTACGCATGTCTTTGCAGAAAAAAATTACAAACCATTATCGGCTTGCCTTATGCAGTTAAAAAATGCTGAAAATGGAATTTTATCAGTTTACCATTTCAAATTTTGAGGTTCATTTATGGCCTTAAGGGTAGTTTGAAATTAAATAATACTATAGGCCGTTTTTTTAGAGCATACTTTTCTAAAAAGTTTGGTTTTTGATTTATTGTTCTAGGACAAAACTCAGTGAAAATATTGGCTAAAGAGCGAAGCCATGTTTTCCGTGAAAATGATCGATACGCTTTAACAAAAATCACCGTCATCGGCAAACTAAATTTTTAAAAAATAAAATAAATGGAATTCTGTAGTCTCTATAGACTGAAGTTTAACTTACTTACTTACTTAATCAGTAGACCCATTAGTACCTTTCGGTGTAGGGCCATTTATAATACAATTCATTAAATTACAATTCAATAAATTACAATATTTTACAATCTTCTGGATTGTCCTAGCTCTTAACGAACTTTCTCCATTCCTTCCTATTGGATGCCATCTGTGTTGCTTCCTGCCAAGTCTTACCCTTACTCTGCAGTATCTGCGAAATGTCACTGTTCCATTCTTTGATGGGCCTTCCTCTTCTATTCTTACCTATTGGTTTGGCTTCCCACACTCTTTTCACTTGTCTATCATTGTCCATCCGGGTTAGATGTCCGAACCATGCCAATTTTTTCTTCTTGATTGAGTCGAGTATCGGCTTGATTTTGAGTCTTTCTCTTATTTCTTCATTTCTGATTCTATCTGTTCTTTTTACTCCTATCGTTCTTCTGAGGTATTTCATCTCTGCTGCCTGTATTCTGCTCTGGTGTCTTTTGTTTAATATCCAATTTTCTGCTCCATATGTCACCGTAGGTCTATATATTGTTTTGTATATTGTCATCTTGGTCTTTGTTGATATTTCTTTGTTATTAAGGAATCCTCTATTTAGTGCTTGGAATAGTTTTCCTGTGTTTTCCATTCTGTTGTTAAGATCGTCCTCTATGTCTCCTTTGTTGTTGATTACTGTTCCTAAGTATTTGTATGAATTTGTCTGTATTAATTGATGTTGGTCTATCATTATTTCTATTTGATCTTCCGTCCCTTGTTTCCTTGATATTTTCATTATCTGAGTCTTCTCTTTGTTTACGTTTAAGTTGTATTTGCTTGCTTCTAGGTTCCATTTCTCTAAGTTGTATTTCAGTTTTTCTGCTGTTTCCGCAATTAATACTATGTCGTCTGCAAATATACACATCTCAGCGTTTATCATTTGCATTCTGTTCCAACCGATGCAGTATTTCTTGAAAGTTTTCTTACATTCTTTCACTATCTCATCTATTACATTTATGAATAGCACTGGGCTGAGACTTCCCCCTTGTCTAACTCCTTGAGTTGTTTCAAATGGTTCTGACTGTATATTTAACATTCTTACTGTATTTGTTGTTTTCATGTATATACTCTTTGTTGCTTCTATCAGTTCTTCGCTTACTTCCTTCTTCTTTAGGCTTTCCCATATATCTTTTCTTTTGACTGAGTCGAAGGCTTTTTCCATGTCTATAAAGCTCAGGTATATTTCTCTATTTTTCTTTAATGCTTTTTCTATTACTTGTTGCATGGTAAATATATGGTCTTGTGTGTTGTGTCCTTTCCTGAATCCACTTTGTACGTCCTCTAATTTATGTTCTATTTCTTTTCTGATTTTCCTTTCTATTATGGTTTCGTATACTTTTGCTGCTACACATAGTAGTGATATACCTCTATAGTTCTTACAGTCTCTTGTGTTTCCTTTTTTGTATATAGGTATAATTACTGCATTTGTCCATTCTCTGGGTATTACTTTTCTCTTCCATATTAGGTTATATATGTATAACAATTTTTCTTTTGCTTTTATTCCTATATATTTCATCATTTCTGGTGCTACTTCATCGCTTCCTGGTGCTTTTCCAATCTTTATCTTTCTTATTGCTTCATCTAGTTCTTCTTTTTCTATAGTTTCTGGATTTTCCGTGTTTCTTATGGATACTCTCTTTATGTGGCTTTCCTTCTCCATTGTGTTCACTTGATTTCCATTCAGTAACAGCTGGAAATGTTCCCTCCATCTTTCCATTATTGTTTTATCGTCATTTATTATTATTCCTTCCTTGTTCATTATTTGTTTCAGTTTCGTTTCTTTGTTGCTTCTTAGGTTTTTCAGTGTTTTATAAAATAATTTTACGTTTTCTGTGCTGTTTTCTTCCATTTTTTCTCCTGAAGACTGAAGTTTAAAAGGTTGAAAAATAAAAAATATTAAAAATAGTCAAGCAACCAACTTAATTTATATTGGACCACTTGGCATGGATTGACCCTTAGTTAAAATTTTACAATAGACTGTCCTAAAATTGACAGCTACTGATAATTATTACTTTGTCGACGTAACTTCAAACAATGACTTACGCACTAAACTCTAGTGTTAATGAGGTAACTATTCTAAATAGACTGCGACTCAAAATAGTCCGGAAAGCTCATTTATAATCTCGTCAAAAATATACAAATCATTAATAAGCTTATTGCCTGTTGCATAGTAACAAAAACTTTGAACTTTGAAAGCTTACAAATACAATTTAAACGAGGAAGCGATTGCAACACTAGGAACTACTATTAGAAATATCACTATTTGGCAATTTATTCAGTTTGCATGAAGTTGAATAAACTCTAATTAAGCTATTAATCGATATGTTTTACAATTATACACGGTGAAACTATAAAAATTTAGGAAGTTAATATTAATGTGAAATTAGAAATTAATAGACTAATTTGTGATTGACCACTTGTAGCCAAATTTAAAAATAAACAAAAAAAAACAAAACAACAACAAAGAAAGAACTAAAACTAGACATGCACTTACCGAAGAAAGAAGAAACGAATAAAATGTTGAGAACTTAAGAATAGAAATACGGAAAGTAGAGAGAGAATACTTACAAAAATAGTTAATTTTTCGGTGGCTTCTCTAACCTCTACAGTTTGAAACAAAAAGTTCTTCGAGTTTTTAGTTTTCTGTGTAACGACCTCGCTTGTAGTCGAAATTTTGTTGTATTCTGCTAACCTCTGCAAGACCTCATCACCACGACTTAGGAAAGAACCTCGTTTATGCTAAAAAACATTGTTTTAATTACACTAAAAATAGATTAAGTCTTTATATAAAGTATATTTCACGAATTAGCGACTGTTTCGGATTATCGCTATAGATAATCGATATAGTGCGATTAAAAGACGTGTTAGACATAATAGGAGAAAAAAAGGGCTAAAGGCTAAATCGCAGGCTAACTAACCTAGTACACGATATTAACAAACAATGTAAAACAAAAACAAGAGTAGGGCATTTGACAACAGATGACATAGTTATAAACACAAGAATCCGTCAAGGCGATTCACTGAGCCCTTTCATATTTAATTTAATAATGGACAAAATAACAGAAAACCTTCCCAGAACAGCTGGATTTAAGATGGGTAACACATTCTTTAAAGTCGTTTGCTACGCTGACGATGCTGACGTTATCGCCGATTCTGAAGAAAATCTCCAAAGGCTACTGCATGCATTTGAGAATAAAGCTAAAGAACTAAATATCTAACAATAAAACACTGAAAACGTTAGTTTTCTATACTTCCACAAATTTTATTACAACTAAGTGACTACAGCTGTTTCGGCAGAGTGCCTTTCTCAAGTGATGAAAGTGATCACTTGAGAAAGGCACTCTGCCGAAACAGCTGTAGTCGCTTAGTTGTAATAAATTTTGTGGAAATATAGAAAACTAACGTTTTCAGTGATTTATTGTTAGATAAAATGAACTTCCATCAAGTAACAGTCGAATCCATCAATTATTCAGAACTAAATATGCTCATCAACACCTAGATGACTAAGTGCCTACATTGATTATAAATATTCCTGTACTTATTAATCAATGGTGCCTAGTAATTTCCAAAGAATCGATAAGATGCAAATTAGAAATTGACTCCAAAACTGTGGAACAGGTGAATCACTTCAAATATCTTGGAGTGGAAATGACAAGCTATGGAAATCTCTCAAAAAAGGTCAGAGACCAAACAATGAAAGCAGCTAGAATCTCGGGATGCCTGAAAGAAATCGTATGGAAGAACAAATATCTAAATACTGAAAGCAAAGTCAAAATATACAGTGAGCACGTAAAGGTTGGAATAAATTCATTTTCTCGAGAATGGACAACTCTGGAAAAAAATCCCGAAGCAGGTCAATTTTTATTTTTAAATTACGACTTTTTGGCATATATGTCATACTAGTGACGTCACCCGTCTGGGCGTGATGACGTCATCGATGATTATCTTAAATGAGAATAGGGGTCGAGTAATAGCTCATTTGAAAGGTAATTCAATTTTCTATTCAATAATATAAACATTAACATAATTATTTACAACAGGGTGTCCAAAAAAAATTTTTTTGAAATAAATTTATTGACCTAAAAAGAAGAATGTGTGTAATTTTTTTAATTCAAAATACATTTTACTGCTATTAGAAAACAAAAAAAAAATTGTTTATTTGATAAATAAATATTGTTTTTTTGCTTAAATTCAACATTAAAGCAACCACCCACTTGCCTCTTGATAGTTTGAAATTTAATTTAAGCGAAAAGCAATGATTATTTTTCAAATAGACATTTTTTTCTGTTTTCTGAGAGCAGTAAAATGTATTTTGAATTAAAGAAATAACATACATTCTTCTTTTTATGTCAATAAATTAATTCAAAAAAAATTTTTTTGGACGCCCTGTATAAATAATTATGGTAATGTTTATATTACTAAATAGAGAATTAAATTACCTTTCAAATAAGCTATCACAAGACCCCTATTCTCATTTAAAAAAATCATGGATGACGTCATCACGCCCAGATGGGTGATGCCACTAGTATGATATATATGCGAAAAAGTCGTAATTTAAAAATAAAAATTGAATTGTTTCGGGTTTTTTTTTCCAGAGTCGTCCATTCTCGAGAAAATTAATTTATTCCAACCTTTACGTGCTCACTGTATAAAACAACAATAAGACCTATTATAACATATGCGGCAGAAACAAGACCAGATACAAATAGTACGTTACAAATGATGAGAATAGTTGAAATAAGAACACTAAGGAGTATACATACAAGGCAAAACTCTTCGTAAGTGAATAAGAAGTGAAGACATCAGACAAAACTGTGAAATACAGGACATAGGTAAGAAGAAATTTATTATTCTAATTGGTAAATAGGCCACAATTTAAGTTGAAAAATTATTTTATTAACGTTTCGACACTCACTTCGGACGTTGTTGTCAAAATACAAAATATTAATATATTAAACAAAAATGTTGTTGCTTACTCAAAAATTCTTCTAATAATTCAATTTATTCTGACTCATTCATATTGGCAATTCAGACATATATTATACATTTTAAAGTAGAAGACTTCAAAATGATAAAATGATATGATAGATAGTTCATTCGATTACATGAAATCAACTTTAACTCGAAGAATATCCGTCACAAAAAAATCATAGCGTGTGATTTTTCTTTAAAAGACAACCACATGCAATGGTGACAGTAAAATTCTCGTGTTAGTGATTCCATAGTAAATCACGAGGAAAAACCAGAAAAAAAATCGTCATGATACTATCCCGACATCGTAAGTATTTGGTCTTACATTCAGTTTACTCTCAAAACTAACACCAAATTCCGATTTATACCTATAATTGGAGAATACAGTAAGCGAATGGGATTAGAGATTAATACCAAAAAGACCAAATTCATGATCATATCCAGAAACTTGGATGCACTTGAAATGTCCACTATAACACTGAATACTAAGCCCATTGAAAGAGTGAGCAAATTTAAATACCTGGGAACGTGGCTTTTGAAGTCTGGGCATTGGACAGGGAAGTAAAATATCGCATTCAGCAAGCTCGACAAGCTTTCGTAAAATTCAGGAAGGTACTAACCTGTTCAGAGTTCGATCTTCAACTGAAACTAAGGTTTACTAAGTGCTACGTATGATCGGTGCTGCTATATGGCGTAGAGGGCTGGACACTCAAAAGGAGGGATATAAACAGATTAGAAGCCTTCGAAATGTGGCTTTATCGCCGTCTCCTAAAGATACGAAAGTCCCAAATGAAGATGTCCTAAGAGAATCAACCAACAACGCCAACTTTTCGAAACCATCAAGAAAAGGAAAACGGCATATCTGGGCCACACCATGTGAAACGAAAAATATAAGTTCCTTCAACTTATAATCGAGGGTAAAATTGAAGACAAGGGAGGAATAGGACGCAAGAAAATGTCTTGGCTCCGAAACATAAGGCAATGGACAGGGATTAACGATATACAATCTGATACACATTGAAAGAAACAGATAGTTAATGGAAAATGTGATCGCTAACATCCATTAGTGGATTTTCATCTGAAGAAGAAGAAGAAGAACTTACCACTAAACTGAAAGCTGTCTTAACTATCGGACTATTGCCATTCGCAAAACCCTTCTCAGTAGACTGATTCCCCTGTAAATTACTACTTAAACTCTTTTGCATAACTTTATGTCCGATTTTTAAAATTTCACTTCCGCTCAAAAGATCGAAGTCGTCGTCTTCGAAGTCTTGAGACTGTTTTTCCTTCAAAAACATTTCTCTTTCATGCCGTTTTCGGCGCCACATTTCCTCGCTTTCGTCTTCGTCAATGCCAGTTTCATCGTCGCTGTTCTTCTTTTCTTCTTCAGTCATGTCTAAGGAATCGATGTTCTTCCATCGGAACTGCCTTTCTCTACCGGTACCGTGGAGCTCTCCGTCGTCGAGTAACATTTCTTGGAGTAATTTCACCTAAAAATCAAGGAAATAAATAATATCTATACAAAAAGTTGATACACTAACCCTACAATGCGTCGTGATTCAAATTTGAATCCACCACATTTTTCCTCTATATTTTTGAAGTTATACTTCTTTAGGCGCGATTTAGAGTAAAATTTCATAATACTGCGCGCAAGCGCACACAGACAGTATGGCGTTTAGTTGCTAAATCTTTCAAGTTATGTATAAATATAGCAGTGCAAGAAAAGGTGTGAAAAGAATATATTAGTGTTTTTAGTAAATATATTTATTATAATTTTTGTGTCTTTGGATTTGTCTTCCTCAGGAGTAAGATGAGTATTATTAAAACATTTTATTGTATATTTATTATACTTCACCTTGTCTGTTTGTTACCGTGAATTGTCATTAGGTACGTCCGAACCGATACAGACACAGTCCTCGTAGCGTATTTGGTATAGCATTCGGCCAGAGATCGAGAGGTCTTGAGTTCGAATCCAGTGCAATCCTATACTTTTTTTTTTATTTTTTTGAAAGCGGTAAGCACAAAATTAGTTTGGTGTTAAAAAAAATTAAAACAAACTGTTTAAAGTATATTTATTTTTTTAACGACCCACTTTGCGAATGTGGGGAAATACAGAACGTGGAGCGCCCTCGATGATTTATGGTTCGCAAATACAAATGGTGTAGACGTAGCCCGATATTGGGCAGAAAAACTGTAGTCGGATCCAGACACGAAAAAATAAAGTAAGTATTTTTAAGAAATCATATAATAGAAGTATAACTTCTTGCGTGCGTACAAAGTACACACACATTCTTTTTTTTACCGAGTCACATTTTCTGAGTATTTGCGTACTGAGAATTTATAAACAATATCTATGGAACGATTAGTAACTATGCCGGCATATATGCAATCTGTTTTATCGACGAAACTGACAGTTCATTTTCAACCGTTGAGTGTCAGTGTTAGTGAACATTTTTCTCCTGTTACAAGATCAAATAATTGCCTCATTTTAAACCGAGGTAAGGTGAACTTATTTTTTTCAAGCATATTTACGAAAAAATGTACTTTATTCAAATACGACATGTTATTATAAATATCTGGTCACACGTCACACGTATGTTCTAGAGACTGAAATTAGTATGATTCATATTTGAATAATCGCGCATTTGCGTGGCTAATTTTGTCAAACAAAACTAATATTGCTAGTAATATTCAAATATCAAAAAACGTATATATGTAGGATTCTTTAAAGACAATAGTAATAAAAGTCCGTTTGATGTTTAACAGTTTTAATTAATAAAATAGATAACTAAATTATTGATACTATTAAATTGACAAAATGTAGAAGTGTTTGTGTAATTGCGACTAAAATTTTACGAGTTCTTGTTCTTACAAAAAGAAATGTATTTGCGTCTTGTATGTCTTTTTACGTCTTATCCCCAAGAACACGACTGTCGCTGTTCTCATCTTAAAATCGACTGCCTTTCCTAACCCCTCTGCTAAAACCAATTCTCTTAAATACATCTAATCTCCCTTTTCCGTTTTGCCATGAGAACCAACCTATTAAAATTGAATCAAAGTATGTACCGACTTTTTCCAATAAACGAAAACCAATAAAATTAGTCAAGGCGGCTACTTATGTTTATCTTGCAACTCCGATTCCCGATTCCCAAGCTAATCTGCACATGTGTTTTTATGCGTGAGCCACTTATTTCGTTTTCGTAATAATAATTAAGAAAAATTATATATACAGGAGAATTTAAAATTAAGGTGAAATATTTGCAATTCTACATATTATATTATTGAACAAATTTGATGTTTTTTGTATTATGGCGCTTATGATTAATGAGTTAATAATTTTAATTTAATTTTTAAAATATTTTTATTTAAAAACTAATTTAAAAATTAAACAGACAGTTTTCCCATTCTCTCAGACGATAAATATTCAGCTACTCCCTTGTCATATTTTGACGTTTATTTGTATCAGTCGAAACGAACAAAAGCTAACGTCTGAAGGTGGGAAACTATTGTAAGTTATATTTAAATGTCAAATAAAAACAAAAAAAAATAATTTGAAAAATAAACTTGAGCAATTGTCCCTTAGCATTAACCTGCGATTTGTATTCTCAATATTTACCTCTTTTGTATCATCATCTAACATTCTCCTCAAATGTATTCGTTCCAGATCAGCCTTCATCTGCTTCTCATCAATTTTTTCATTGTCTCCCGTTTCGGCCTCGAGTGTATCTAAGTCTTTCTCGTCCTCATCTTCACTACCCCATTCTGATTCAGAGAGTTCGGCCTCGTCCTCGAAGAAATCAGCCATTTTCAAGGGTTTGGATCCTAAAAAGGGAAAGATACAGTGTAAATATGATCAGTTTCAAGACTGATTTTTTTTAACAAGACTGATTAAGACTGAATGTTTACCTCATTCTACAACGTAGAATGAAGTAAACACTTCTGTTATATGTAGGTAACATATATGAATTTATTAAAAATTCTTTAAAATATATCTACAAGTTAGTGGAGAATTACAAAACACAAAAAGTTTTCGGTCTAAACTAACCATCATCAGTGTGAACGTCCAGTGCAAAAGTATTTGGAACTAGCCACTTTATTAGGTGTAAAAACCTCTAAATTACATTGTTGTATTTAACATTATAAAGTAAGCGACATTAAATCGATGTACATATTAAGATTATTGAAAACCATGTGGATATAGGTCATCCTTGCTCGAAAGATGCACGTAGTGCTCAGGTGAGAGGTAACGACCAAATAACTCTAAAGCAAGAATGAAATACATCCACATGGTTCTCAATAATTTTAATACATCGACTTAATGTCGTTTACGTTATCGACACGTACAAGTATTCACGGACACGAAATTAGAATGCAGATAATTAAACAGGAACTACAAAGAAAAATTAGTCTGGAATGGGTCGCATATGAAAAGCTGAGGTCCAAAGACTCTACATGACGTGAGTTCTTAGATATTTTATGAAATGAAATTAGGTGCCGTCTAGTGCCCTTTAAAGAGAAGAGACATAAAATGTCATTGTAGTAAGTTTGCTTATGGTTTGCTTCTATACAATTCGGAGTGCACTAAGTTCGGAGAGTTTTAAAATGAGATTTTTCCAAAATTTCACTCCTTAAAAACTCAAAATAACTTAGAAGTGCAAATTTAGAATCTTCTGTGTATTTAGATCATTTCAAACGATCGAAATTATATATTTTGTCATATCATTATATTTTGTAATGACAGTTCTCAGGTCTCATGTAAAATTATATATCATTATGTTTATTTAGAAGTTTAATACAGTTTTTGAAGAGGTATTGTATTATTGAATTGTGTGTTTGTTTAATATGGAAAATAAAAGTAAATACTATAAGTGTTGTTTTAGTAGCATTGTGTTAAAGTACAACCATTTAAATCCCCAATAAAATTTTATTAGATTGCCAGTCGATAAGAAACGTCGTTTAAATGCTTAAAGGACATTAAAGTCGTTTCAGTTCATTCTCAAGGTCTTGATGTATGTTAGATCATTTT
This sequence comes from Diabrotica virgifera virgifera, assembly GCF_917563875.1. Classification (NCBI taxonomy): domain Eukaryota; kingdom Metazoa; phylum Arthropoda; class Insecta; order Coleoptera; family Chrysomelidae; genus Diabrotica; species Diabrotica virgifera. The sequence goes on along the minus strand of NC_065448.1, from coordinate 110,495 downwards.
TTCTAATGTAAGTTTTTAATATCTGTTGTCTGCTATAGTTTTTTTTAATAAATCAAGTGTTTTTTGAACAAAAATAAAATATAATTTTGGTATATTTTGTTAGGTGTACATTACTGATTGAATGATATTTTTTACCTATACAAAAATTTTCTGAAATTATTTTTACTATAAAATTAAAATAAACTATACTAAAATCACAATAAAGATGCACTACAGATAAACAAACCAATTACGTTGAATGTTACAAGGAGTACACCCAAATCATAATTTACAATGTAAATAAATTGTAAATCCCAAATCATGATTTACAAAGTTTATACATTGTAAATTATGATTCGGGAGTGCTCCTCGTAACATTCAGGGCCGGTTGTTCGAAGGCTAATCAAAAATGGAATCAACTGATCATTATCAAATATGTAATTACTGTCACCAACTGTCAATGTCAACCTTGTTTGGGTTCCTGAAAACATAATTGATTACAATTGAAGACATAAGTGGATAAAGGTCATATGTCACAAAATAATGTTTTTGAGTAATGAGCATTTTAGTGTCTTTTGTCCAAAGTTAGTTATTTATTTTATAAATTTGCATTGCTACACTTTTTTAAACAGGTATTTGAAGGTACTTTTTTCACACTTTAAATTGAATTTAAAAAAGTTACTTTAAGCCTAATATTTTAAACTTTGTGGACATATTACCTTTATCCACATAGTAAAAATAATTAAAAAATATTAGAGTTAAGTGGATAAAAGAGTTAAGTATCAAAAATGGACATTGACTGTCAAAAAAAATTGCAATACAAACTGTAAAATTAATAAAAACATATTTTTTAGTAGGTTCTTCTTTTCTATTTGTGATTTTTTTTATTTTCCTCTATAGCGTTTTCATAAAACCATCTATACTCTTCGGGAACAAATTTTATTCGGTCTCTTAAATTTCCCAGTTTTTCTTCTTCTTTTTTTTTCTTAAATCTACTTGCTGAAATGGCATGTAGTCATTAAGGTATATATGTCTTTAGGAGTCAAATTCGTCCACTTTTATCCATTTTACGTAACACGAAAATTAACCTTTTGATTTGAAGTGTTTGTTTGCTTTTTACATAAATAGAGGTTCGTCAGCAGATCTTCAAAGTAGTAGAAAAAATTCTCCATATTTACACATTTCACATGGATAAAGGTATTATGTCCAAATGCAATCTTGGACATAATACCTTTATCCACTAGAATTCAAAAATCTAGTGGGACATATTGCCTTAATACCTTCCTGTTATTTTCATTTAGCTAAAAATAGGTTATATTAAAATTTTAAAAGGTAAAACAACAATTTTCTCAAAAAATGTCACATATGACCTTTATCCACTTATGTCTTCAATTATGAGATTTATTTATTAATTATGTTAATAATTGTTATGTTAATTAATAATTAATAATTAATTAATCAATCAATTACAATTATGTTAATTATCATAATTATAATTAACATAATTGATTACAATCAACTGATTGACGTACGAATGAGGGGTGTTGTTATTTGATGGTTATTAAGGGGACTTAATTATAATCAACTTCTTGATGCGTTCGAACAACCGGCCCTCAATGTGTCTTGGTTTGATTATTTCTAGTGCATATTTATTGTAATTTTAGTATAATCATAATAATAAAGTTTTATGTTCATAATGGGTTAAGTTATCAGACTGCCCTTTAGAAAAACCTTCTTCTGTCATTTTAAAAAAGATTGTCTTAACAAAAACACTCAAATATTATGAAATACAATAGTTCACAAGAACTATCTAAAGATTTATAAAACTGAGGTACACCATAATTTGAATTTTACAACAAGTAAACGAATATCAACTGTATGAATTAATGACGCGGACTTCAAACATAATGATATTAAGTCACCACTAATGAGGGCGCGTTTTGGATTGGCTGCTATCATTTCAATTTTCTCTTGATTTTAATCGTCTTTAGAGGACAAACTAAAGATAAAACCAACGTTTTTTTATATATATTTTAAATTATGTTCTGTTGCGATTTATTCCATTTTTTTTCGAATTTAAAATTTTATGCAAGGTCCCTATTAACTACCGATATAGAAATGGATATGTTAATCTGTTGATCATATCAAGGTAGTCCTGTCGCCAGAAGGGGTACAACGGCCTCCTTTATTCAGATGGACTTACCCAAGTTTTTTTTATACACTTTGACCCGTAGAACACGAATTTTTTGGGTAACAGTTGATCCGGATGTCGGTAAGATTGTTATAAACAAAGAACTTGAGGAATTACATAACAGCGATTTCTCACAAAACAAAACATTTATTTTTTATTTTTTTGGGTCATGCTAAGCAAAAAATGTTCTGACTAGTTTTTTCGTAGGATGCATAGTTTTCGAGATAAACGCGGTTGAACTTTCAAAAAATCGAAAAATTGCAATTTTTGAAGCCGAATAACTTTTGATTAAAAAATAAAATAGCAATTCTGCTTACCGCATTTGAAAGTTCGAGTCAAATTATATCGGTTTTGATTATTTGCATTGCTAAAAATTTATTTTTTTATTGTTAATCAAAGCGACAGGACTAAGGGCGCATAATACAATTGCACTTAGCAGATATATGAATATTCCTGTTGGAATATTTTCTAAATATTTCATAATTTGTGTAAAATAGAAAGTTGCAAATTATTTGTAGATGACGGGCGTTCACGAGCGTTGCATGAGTAAAGTGTGTGCTAAACTTATGCAATAACAATTAAAACAATACCATTTTCCTCTGTATACTCCACTTCGTTTTCTTCTGAATCATAATTTATATCTGCAACAGCGTCATCATCATCCTCTTCAATGTCATCGTGTAAATCGATTTCCTCTTCCTCTTCTTTTTCATCTTCTGAACTTTCATCGTCTAAAAAATAAAAAACCAAATTAGTAAGAGGGCAAAATATAATAAATAATTACACTTTTATAAAAAAGAACTTTCTTATAATAAAACGTTTTTTTATTATTTATAGGAGAGAATATAAAATAATTTGACGATATAAAATGCTTAAAATTAACACTATAATAAAAAAGTACTTTATCTACTCTATGTCATATTATGTATATATTTTTAGTTTGTGAAAACTGTCATTATAGATAGCAGTACGTGAAGGATTTAAAGTGTGCGTGAAGTAACAATGTATTTTTTCTACAACCGTGTTAAAAATGCAATTTTTAGTACTCCATACGAGCGTTAAAAATGCTACTTTAAGGCACTAGTGCTTTACATTACAATATTTTTAAGGCGCTGCGTTCGTATTGACAGTATAGATAATTTTGATGTAATGTCAAAAAAATATAAAAATGGAATGTCAGTCAAGTTCAAGTAAAAGTTTTTGTAGGTATTGTCCCGTAATTACGTTTGTAGAAAAATTATTGTATGATATGCGTGTTAAAATGTACATTTTTAAGGCACTCATGTGAATTGCAGAACTAGCTATCGCTCATTCTGCAAATTTTCACATGCGTGCCTTAAACGTGTACTTTTAACACTTATATCATAAATAACTATTAAATTGGATTTACTTTTCGCACTGTTTTTAACTTTTGCGTTGTCATGGTGACAATCCTTCGCGTTGTCATGGTGACGACAATATGAGCAATGAATTACAACAAAAGTTTTGACAGTTTTGTGGTTTGAAAGTAGTTAGAATGTTTAAATGTCAAAGTTCTAAAAATTGTAGAATAAAAATTAATTCCAGTGACGAAGTGTTACAGCTTTTTTTGTTTGTTTGTCGTAGATAAAATATTGTATGAAACTGTGCGTGAAGTACTTTTTGCGAACTTACGCGATTTATAGCACTCGCTCCGTTGTCGCTCGTGCTCTAAAAATCGCGTGAGTTTCTGAAAATTCTATAAAACAGCCATAAGACCGGCTATGATGTACGGAACTGGATGTTGGGCAGTGAAAAAGAAAGAGGAACAACGAATGCATGTGGCGGAAATGAGAATGCTTAGATGGATGAGTGGAGTGACAAAAAAAGATAAAATTAAAAATGAGTATATTAGGGGAAGTCTAGGTGTGGCACCAATTGATGCCAAAATGAGAGAGCATAGGTTGAGATGGTTTGGTCATGTTCAACGTCGAGCGGCTAATCACCCAATACAAAGAATTGCTCTGAAGTGCAGATTCCTGGAAGGAGTAGAAGAGGAAGACCAAAGAAGACGTGGGAGGAGACGATTAGGCAGGACATGTTGGTAAAGGGGATTAATATTGATATGACCCAAGATAGAATTGTATGGAAAAATGCAATTAGGGAAGCCGACCCCGCATAGGGATAAAGGCAAAGAGAATGATGATGATGATTGAATTAATGCACAAACTTGAACTTTCAACTTTATCGCCGAGAAAATGTTGAAAAATAGTTTTAATTATTGTAAATAATGTTTTAAAATTATTTTTAATTATAAACATATTTTCTGTATATTAATTTTCGATATAGTCAAAAATAGAGATATTCTTGAGCAAGGAGCACATTTTTTACACAGTTCCTATACAACGAATAAAATTTGATACCTGATGGGATATTCTTCCTTAGACTTCTACAAATATTTCAAAATCAAAAGTAGCCAAATCAATTCAGTCTTTCTCGAGTTATAAAATAAAAAAATGTATAAAAAAATAAGAGTCAGAAAAAAATGGAGGGTATCAGATAAAATTGGAGGGTGGAAGAAAAAATTGAGAGAATCAGAAAAAATGAAAGGAGATACGATAAAATAGGAGGATGTCACAAAAATTTGAGTGCAGTGATTGTAGAAGACAACAAAATCACTAGTCGTATAATATTTATTGATCCGAGTTTCATAAGAAAGAATCTAATATGTGTAAGATATCAGAAGAAAGAAGGGCCCAAACTAGTGTATCTAAAATTAGTGACGTTGATTTTTTTACGAAAATATTAAGTTGATTCTAAAACATAAAGTTTGTACATGTAGAATTATGTTTAAAATGTCAGCTTAAGTAATTGTAATAGGGTAGTTTTTACCGGAAAATGTAAGCTTCTTTTGATTTTTCTTCCTCTTCTTCACTTCTAATATATTATCATCTTCATCGGAATCAATTACACCACCAGTAGCAGTTATTTCTTCTTCCATTGGAAATTGAACGAATTTCTGAGAATGCGTCATCACCGGAGAATCAAATTTTCTTTTGAACGCCTCCAACTCTTCTTCGTTTATTAGCTGAGATATTATCATGTCTTGGTCTTCTCCTAAATTTTTATCCTCGCCAATCGCCACGTCCAATTTATGAGTTACTAAATTTTTGGAAGGTTCGACATTAAATACCTACAACAGTAAAGGAATATTTCTAAATTATAATTGTAGCAAGTAAATATCATTAGAAAATAAGTGGTTTTGATCATCTAGCGCAGTGATTCTCTAAGTGGTTTATATCGACCTCTAGGGGTCGATAAAAACCTTCAAATGGTCTTTGTACGTGAAAAAAAATTGGGAGGTCAATGAAATGAAAATTAAGGTTAATGTAAAGAAACAATTGGATCACGTTGGAACAGGTCTACTCTCACAACTGAAAAGGTTACTGAAACAAACCATAGACATTTCATATCCAAACAAAGCGTTGTCATGAAGCATCTAGACTAGAGGTAGGTGTTAAGTAGATTAACACTGTTTAAAAAGAATTTCGCTTTTTTTAAGTTTGCATCATCATTATTATTGTCGGACAATTACTTTTTTAATAAACATGTACTAGTTGAACGTTAAAAAATTAAAATTATGACTTTTGTAATCGCAAAACATAACCTGCCATAATTAACATATATTATTTACGTTGTCGGACTAAAGAAACTAGGCTGTCAATTTGTCGGACAAGAGATCGAAAATATTTAGTAATTAATTATAAGTACTTTCAATTGAAAATTAAGAGTTTTGTAATAACAAAACTGTACCGCGCTCGAGTGACATCTCGCATTTAACGTATAATTTTTGGTTAAAAGTAAAAATTATAGTTTTGCAATAACAAAACCTAACCGGGCTAGAGCTACAGGTTTAGGCGTAGGGCATGCGGAAACGCGTCCAACCTGAACTCTGAAGCAGTTAACACCATTTTTAAGACTTTTGTAATCATACTGTTCTGAAACTATTTATTTGTGGCATTTATGTAATTTATTATTCTAATTGGGAAATAAGCCACAATTTAACTTAAAAAACGATTGTATTAAAGTTTCCACTTCCACTTCGGACGTCGAAAACGCGGGACTTGTGGCTTATTTCCCGATTAGAATAATAAATTTTGTAATCATTTTCATCATCATTTTCATTTTCAATCATTTTCATCTAATCATAAAAGGACGATGTACTGTGGACTATGTGTTTTATACACTTCCCGTCATATAAAACTGGTACACTTTTTGTCCCAATTAGTCCATGTGGTGAGACTGCTCCCGTCTGAAAAAATTTCTGATTCGGTTTCTTTGTAGATTCCTATTCAAAAATATTCCCTTTAAACAAATATGAAGGGTGCCTTTTTTGGGCAGAATTTTTTTAAACAATTTTTTTAAACAAATACAAACGATCACCTTTTTTTGACACAAAAATTTTTTTTTGGGTTTTTTGGATAATTCTAAACAAGAAAGATTTTTTTCAAAAATTGATAGTTTTGAGTGATATGCGATTTAAAATCTGAAAATGTGAAAATACGCATTTTCAAGGCTTAAAAACTCATATTTAAATTAGTATTTTTGAGGTTGCCAAATACTTAAATTCTAGTATAAACATTCATTTTCAAGATTTTGAAGACTGATCGGGTCCAACTTCAATGTACACTGATATTTATACACTATGATACATCCGATTTTTTTGCCGGTGTGGTAGGCTCTATTTCAAAAATTTCCTATTTTTCCTCCGAAAAATATATTTTTTAGATTCTTTGGGATATTCTAAATAAAATAGGTTTCTTGTCAGTCTTCTCAAAAGTTAATAGTTTTAAAGTTATAAGCGATTTAAAATCCGAAAATGCGTATTTTTGTATTTTTCGGATTTTAAATAGCTTATAACTTTAAAACTATTAACTTTTCCGAAAAATAATAAAAAACCAATTTTATTCAGAATATTCCAAAGAATCTAAAAAAAATATTTTTCGAAGGAAAATAGGAGATTTTTGAAATAGAGCGCGCGCACCGGCAAAAAAATCGGATGAACACGCTTATTTAACAATTAAAAAACGACGGTCTAAATTAAGGTTAAACCCGATCACTCTTCATAATCTTGAAAATGAATATTTAAAATACAATTTAAGTACATACTAGGCAACCTCAAAAATAGTTTGATATGAGTATAATATGAGAATAATTTAAATATGATTTTTTAAACCTTAAAAATGCGTATTTTCGCATTTTTAGGATTTTAAATCGCCTATAACTCGAAAACCATCAATTTTGTAGAAAAATCACAAGATATCTTTCTTGTTTAGAATGATCCACAAAACCTAAAAAATATTTTTCGTGTCAAAGAAGGTGATCTTTCGTATTTGTTTAAAAAAATATTTAAACAATAATTATTTCTTCCCAAAAATTCCGCCCGGCGCCCTTCAGATTTGTTTAAAGGGGACATTTTTGAATAGGAATCCACAAAGAAACCGAATCAGACATTTTTTTATACGAGAGCGGTCTAACCACATGTATTAAATGTAAACCTGTGTTCAGATTGCACACAATGGTTTGTGAATCACTTCGTTGTTGCTATCACAGATAACGGAATTACACTAAATCTAATTTGTATCATTAACAATTGACCGTAATTGAAGAAGCCTGGGAAAGCTTGGCCGAAAATGAAAATTTATCACTAAATTTAATTAACTCGGTGCCCAGAAGATTACAAGAATTGATTAATAATAATGGAACTATGACAAAATATTAATATTTCAGCAGTTTCGAATTGTAATACATACAGAGAGGGGCTAAATTATGGAATAAATTCATTTTCTCCAAAATCGACGATTTTAGAGAAAGATCCCGAAACAGGTCGATTTTTATTTTTAAATTACAATTTTTTGACATATATATTTCATACTAGTGACGTCATCCATCTGAGCGTGATGACGTAATCGATTTTTTTTAAATAGGAATAGGGGTCGTGTGGTAGCTGATTTGCGAGGGTGTTCAATTCTATATTTACTAATATAAACATTAATATCATTATTTATACAGGGTAGCCAAAAAATTTATTTTTGGATTCAATTAATTGACGCAAAAAGAAGAATTTATGTAATTTATTTAGCTCAAAATACATTGTACTGCTGTCAGAAAATAGAAAAAAAAATGTTTATTTTACAAGTAAACATTTTTTTTCGCTTAAATTAAATCACAAACAGCCTTCCCATCTACCTCTTGGCAGTTTGAACATTTAATTTAAGCTAAAAGCAATGTTTACTTGTCAAATAATTTTTTTTCTATTTTCTGATAGCAATAGAATGTAGATGGAGTTAAATAAATTACATACATTCTTCTTTTTGCGTTAATTAATTTAATTCAAAAATTATTTTTTTTGGCCACCCTGTATAATTAATGATATTAATGTTTATATTAGTGAATAAAGAATTGAAATACCTTTCAAATCAGCTGCCACACGACCCCTATTCCCATTTAAAAAATCATCGATTACGTCATCATGTCAGATGGATGACGTCACTAGTATGAAATATGTCAAAAAATTGTAATTTAAAAATAAAAATCGATCTTTTTCGGGACTTTTCTCCAAAATGGTCCATTTTAGAGAAAATGAATTTATTCGATAATTTAGCCCCTCTCTGTATATTTAAATCCCACACTGTAAAAGTTATTCATTTTGTATTATTTCAAATTAAATTTTTAATTTTTCCAGTGTTTTATTAATTCTATTATCCCACAACTCGCTATAGTTTTGTGCTACAAATTACGAGAAACCAATCACACCTCTCGATTTGAAATTAAACATAATCATTAAAAGTCTTGTCTAGATTTATTATCTATCATTATTTTTTAATTGAAATATTTTCATAAATTATAATAAAACACGAATCAATGTATGGGTACTTAGTTGAGATGACGGAAAATTACACAATTAATAGGAGAATTTTTTAGGATGCATATTTAAATAAATGTGACTTACTGATCGAGGATGCTCGATATTGTTTTAGTTTATTGTACACTAAAAACTTGCGGTCTGTCGCACAAATCTGCTTTTAGCTGGTTTGATATACCTAATATTTTCGTTGAACTGACAACGTTGCCCTAGAAATTAGAATGACACTCGTGACAAGACCAACTTACACAACTTAAAAACGCGATTTTCGGTTATAAGAATTGTACCAGTTTTTTATGACGCGAAGTGTACGAGACTTATAAGTTTATAGGAAGGAAAATACCTGCGAAATTCCTGTAAATTCTCCTGAACATATATTCAAAAGATCCTGTGTGGAAGGTAGATCCTGGAAATCTCCCGAAGGGGTATTCAACAGATCTTGGGTGGTCGGTTGTATCGATGAAGGCATATCTTCAGAATCGTTTTGTTTTTCAGCGTTATCTTTAGACACTTCTTCATTTGAATCCTCTTGTACATCCAGAGAGGCAGGAAATTTTTCAGAACATAACTGATCCATAGCTTCTGCCTAACAAATAAGTAAACAGTTAAATACACTTAAACCATATACAGAGTGGGTCTGTAATTTGGAATAAATTCAATAGTTCAAATACTAATTGTTTTTTTTTTGAAAAATGCTCAGACCTGTCGATTAGTATTTCAAATCGATTTTTTTACATACAATAATATTGTATACAGGGCGTCCCAATTTAGAGATTTAATGTTATTTTTTATTATCTTGTAAATGGTAGGGAATAAAAATTGGATATTTTGCATGTATCTTTACACACCTTATCAAAATAGCTATCAAAATGACAGTGTTGCTATTTACGAAAATCAACGATGACGTCATATCTTTAAATTGGGACACCCTGTATACATTATTATTGTATGTAAAAATTTTGATTTGAAATACTAATTGACAGGTCTGAGCATTTTTCAAAACAACAATTAGTATTTGAACTATTGAATTTATTCCAAATTACAGACTCACTCTATAGGTTAACTATATGTTGGCAAAAGATTACTATTATTAAAAAGTAAATTAGTAAAGTATATAGTATAGTAGTATGTATTATTAAAAAGATTAGTACCATACGCCGAAGAAATAGTTGGTGACCACCGTCTATCAGTGTGGTTTCAGGCCTGGAAGATCGACTATTGATCAAATATTTACAATAAGAAAAATGCTTGAACAGTATTGGGAGTATAATCAGGACGTACATCAGATCTTCATAGATTTTAAACAGGCTTATGATTCAATTAGTCGTGCAACACTATGGAAGGCAATGATCGAGCTCGGCGTACCCAAGAAACTAACTGCGGTAACACAAATGTGTGTAAGTAACTCCTTTGCACAAGTTAGAATAGAGGGAAAAATATCAAATGCTTTCTGCGTAAATTCTGGACGGAGACAAGGAGATCCGTTGCCCCATTGTTGTTTAACCTAGCCTTGGAATATGTCGTGGCGAAAAATTTATCCAAAAATCAAACCAGACATAACTGCTAGGGGAGCAAAAATCGTACTCGCCTTTGCCGATGACGTAGAGGCAGTGGCACAATCTACATTAGAAGTTAAGGATATTTTCTCGAGCTTTGAAGAAGCTTCATTAAATATCGATCTAAAAATAAATGAAGACTAAACAAAATACATGGTCGTCTTAAAACAAGAACGACGGCGAATAAGGCAAAACATTACTATAAACGATCATAACTTCGAAGTGGTTAAAGATTTTAAATATCTAGGAGCAACAATCACAAATGACAATAAAATAGAGCGAGAAGTTGAAACCCGAAAAATGGCAGGAAACAGATCTTTCTGTGCAAGGCAACATCTAATGAAGTCAAAATTTCTTTCCCGAGGTGCAAAAATCCAAATATAGAAGACCATAATACGACCAACAGTCGCGTATGGAAACGAAACATGGACGCTAACAAAAAGAGAATAAATAAACTGCTGCTGTGGGGAACGCAAAATCTTTCAAATGATATTTGGCCCTTACAGAGACAGCGTGACAAACGAATGGAGGTGCAGATACAATAACGAGCTAGAGTCTCCATTCGGAAAAGAAAATTTAGTAAGATATAATATAAAGGCCAATAGACTCAGATGGGCAGGGCGTGTGATACGCAGTAACAACAATCGCCTTATAAACAATGTGTTCTGGGAAAAGCCAGATGGAAAAAGGTCTGTGGGCGGCCTAAAAAAAGGTGGTAAGATGCAGTCAAAGAAGATCTGGAGAAAATGGCGAGACAATAAGAATTAGTGGCACAGGGCCGACAAACATGGAAGGCAATAGTAAAGACGAAGAGTTGAAACGCCATTGATGATGATCTGTAGGCGAAGTAGACACAAACTATTATCATCACTGTAAATGAAGTAAATTCGTGGTTAATTACCTGGGAATCTGTTATTACTGAATCTGCGAATAGTTTTTTCTGTAATGTGGTATGCCAGTCTGCTTCTTTCAAAGGAGATGGTATATTTAATGGAGATTGCAACTAAAAAGGTAAAAGGTAAATAAATAATTATTTTCTTGTGTCATCTTAATGTAATTTATTATTTCGGGAATAAGTCGCAATTTAAATAAAATATCAAATACATATTAGTCCGGGAGGTAGCGTCAAGTTTGACCGGAGCATTTTAGCACGATTGTTTTTTTATAGTCAGTTGTTCCAAAGCTTATTGACAAATAATGTGTCAGCTGGCCCAAAACCGGGCTTTAGGCAAGAAAAGATAAAATATGAAAGCAGAAGGAGAAACGCTACAACTTATATGTCAAATATTTATCTCTGTGCTTTACATCCATAATGGCCTAGTGGTTAGAATACCTGGCTCCTGGCTTTCACCCAGGCAAGTCGGGTTCGATTCCCGGCGTCGGAAATCCTTTTTGTTTTTAAAACTGACATTTTGATTTGAAAAATAATTGTCTTTATAATACTTTTTTATATTGTGTCGTTTAAATAATAAAAACGTGATAATATTATAAAAACAATTATTTTTCTAATCTAAATATCAATTTTTAAAACAAAAGGATTTCCGACGCCGGGAATCGAAAGCGACTCGCCTGGGTGAAAGCCAGGAGCCAGGTATTCTAACCACTAGGCCATTATGGATGTAAAGCACAGAGATAAATATTTGACATATAGTAGGGTTTTTCCATCTACTTTCATATTTTATCTTATATTGCCTAAAACCCCCGGAGTCGCGCCAGCTGACAGAAGTTTTCGTTACCAAACAAATACTATCTACCAAAATAAATTCAACGAATCCCTGCTAAAGTCATCGTAAAATTTGACACTACCTCTCAGACTATATATCTAAACGCAATTATTAAAAATAGTATACGCTCTGAGCTTCGCTGGTGTCGCTCCTAGCGGATTACTAATTCAACTTTCACCGTAATTTTTAAATTTATTATTTAATTATTATCGCTTAATATTTACAACGCTAAAAAGTAATTAAATTGTAATAGCTTTTTTTAAGATTTTGCTAATCATTTTGACGTTATATTCATGAAATATTAATTTCTTACTTCCGATACTTTCACAATTATCGTGTAGATGTAAATTCAGTATTTAAAACGTAAGTATATTTAAGGTAAAAATATATACCACAGCTTTGACCAACTAATATTTTTTATAGTTAATGTTTTTAATTTTAATTTTAAATTAATCACTTTGACATTTATGTCAAATTTCCGGTAAACGTTTACAGACTTGTCACTACTGGCGCTCGCGAATTTATAAATATCCCCTCTACGTACGAGCTCACAGCGTATAGGTACTTTAAGTATGAAATAGTTGATAATAATGTCATTTCCCCATTTTATAGACTTCAAAATAGATCAGATAAAGATTTTTTATAGGTTATAATAATTTAAATTAACTATGTTCTTTAACACGTTCCAAATTAAAATGAAACGCGTTCTAGCCCCCCAAAAACGATGTTTTCAAGGTTTTTAAGGGTTTTTGCGAGGTTAATCATATTTTTTGAGGTCGATACAACATAAGTTATTTTTTTCATTTATGTGATTAAAAAGTAAAATAGCGCAATTTTATCCCATCAGTCCCCGTCTAAATCCCCCGCACCTATCTCAAAAAACGTAATATTTCATTTTTCTTAATTTTTTTTGTGGGAAGCAATCGATTTAAAAATTTCAAAAAATTCACAGGCATTTTTTACAAAACATGTCTAATTTTTATTGACCCCTATGTAGAGACACCCCTAGATTGAGTGTAGGTACATAACCTCAAAACGTGAAAAAGCTTCCAAAAAACCCCAAACAACCCAAGTTTTTGGGGGTGTGAATGTGTTACTCCGATTTTTGAATTTCATACGGGACCCAGTTACTTCAAATTATATATAATATAACCTACAAAAAACCTTTGATTTTATCTATTTTAAAGTCTATAAAATGGAGAAAATCCCCAAAACCGCCTAAAAACCAGTTTTTCGGGGTTTAGAAGGTGGCGCACCACGGAAAAATCTGAAAAAAATTAGAAACATAGATTTTGATAAAATACATAAAATAAAAAAATAGATCTGCAGCCATCTCCAAAAAGGTCATAATATGCGTTTTTATGTAGGTACATATAAGTAAATATATATTTATAATTATTGTGCCTGTGAATGTTTTGAAATTTTTAAATTGATTGCATCTCACCTAAGAAAAATAAAATCGAAAAGTTACGTTTTTATTCTTCTTCTTAGGGTGCCTGTTCGTTCCGAACGTTGGCGATCATTCTGGCTATGATGACTTTGTTAGTTGCTATACAGAATAGTTGTGTTGAGGTCTTTCTATACCATGCTCTAAGGTTAGCAAGCCAGGATATTCTTCTTCGTCCTGGGGCCCTTTTTCCTTCAATTTTACCTTGCAAAATGCATTGGAGTAGCTCGTATCTGCCTTGATTTCTCATTATATGTCCCAAGTATTGCAGCTTACGGCCCTTCACGATGTTGACCAAATCTGCGGTTGTGTTCATCCTCCATTCATACTTCTTCACTGGTCACTTTGTCTGTCGATGGTATCTTCAGGATTCTTCTGTACAATAATAGCTCAAAATCCTGAAGTTTTAATAAAATTTCCGCCTTCAAGATCCACGTTTTTACTCCGTATAGAAGCACTGTGTACACGTAACATTTAAGGAGCCTTATTTTTGTTTCTAGGGTCAGGTCATGGCTCTTGAACACAGAGCTCATAGTCAAGAATGCACTTTTTGCCTTTCCGATGCGACATCTAATCTCTTGCGTATTGTCCCACGACTCATTGACTATAGGTCCCAAGTAGTTGTATTGTGAGACACGTTCAATTCTCATTTGGTTTACATACATATTTGCTCCAATTATGTTTTCCTTGCTGTTGATCATGAGTTTGGGTTTGCTGGTGTTTATATCCAGTCAATATGTTCTACTTGTTTCCGTTATTTTATTCATTAAGTTTTGCAGCCCTTCTATGGTATTGGAAAACACTATTGTATCATCTTCATACCACAGGTTACTGAGCTTGACTGCATTTATTGAGATGCCTTCATCAATATCTTTTAGAACCTCTTCAATGTGCTCTGAGTATATATTGAACATCAGCGATAAAATTAGGCACCGCTGTCTCACTCCCCTTAAGATTTTTGATTGGGGGAGGGTTAAAATTGTGTTGAGTATTATATTTTAATCGTATAGAACGTAATAAAATCAAAATATTTAAATATTGAGAGTAAAAGTATTTTGCCTTTCTTAATCTTTAGTCCAAAAGTATTTTGTTTTTTCAGGACAACACATAACTCAAGGGACAACACCCTTGCATACATAACTCGCCTGGTGCTACGTGAACAATTTGTGATTTTGAATTCGAGTTACTCGAACAACCACCTTATTCACCAGACCTGTTTTCATCGACTAAAAAATTAAAAAGTCATAACATATTGTCTTCCAACGGAGAGCCGATAGAAGTTGTAGAAACCCGGCTTACAGTGCAAAATAAAAAATTGTTTTTAAAAGGTCTAGAAACATTGTAAGTTCGTTGTAAAGGGTGATTTATTTAGAGGTACTTATTTTGGTGGGGATTTGATAAGAGATCGTGCATGAATTGTATCACCTGATGTTTCGTTTTTATTCAGTATTGTTTGACATTTCATCCTGGAAAGACTTAGCCCGGAACAACGTCTAGAAATTATTCAGCTGTATTACGAAAATGGACGTTCTATGAGGAATGTATTTCGTGCACTTAGAGCAACTGGTGGTCCACATAATTGGTCTACCGAACGCACAATTCGCTATACCATCAGTAAGTTTGAAACACAGTTTTCATTATTGGATAAAACGCGACCAAATAGACCACATTCAGGACGTACTGACGAAATTTATAGCGGCGGTAGCGGATGGTGTACATACGCGGAAATAATGAAGAATCGATTCGTCGCCTACAGTTCGGATTGTCGTATGCAACAACTTAGCTCATAAAGATCTTGGTTTAAAAGCTTACAAAATTCAATTAGTGCAAGATCTGAAGCCGATCAACCTTCAGAGTCGTCACCGTTTCAGTCGGATAGTTAATAAGCTTACAGAAGATCCACTGTTTTAGAAAAAAAGTTTGTTTTCCGATGAGGCTCATTTTTGGCTTAACGGGGACGTGAATAAGGAAAATGCCCGTATTTGGGCTGCTGAACAGCCTGAAGAGTTGCAATTACATCCAGAAAAAACAACTGTTTGGTGTGGTTTATGAGCTGGTGGAATCGTCGGTCCATATTTCTTTAAATAAGAGACCGGCCAAAATGTGGCTGTGAATGGAGATCGTTATCGCGTTAGGATAACGGACTATTTGGTACCTGAAATTGAAGCCCGCGGTCTCGAGAACATTTGGTTCCAACAAGATGGCGCCACTTGTCATACATCCCTTGATTGTGATTCGGTTTACTAGGAAACGATTCGGTGAGCAAATTATTTCACGGTTCGGACCAGTGAATTGGCCGCCTATAGCTTGTGACATCACACCTCTAGACATTTTCCTTTGGGGCTACCTCAAGTCCAAAGTCTACATGAAGAAACCTGCTACGATTGGGCCATTGGAGGCCAATATTACTCGAGTCATTTGTCAAATACCAATCGAAATGATTGAACGCGTCATCCTGAATTGGAACTTTAGAATGGAACATCTTAACCGCAGTCACGGTCAACATTTCAAAGAAATTAACTTAAAGAAGTAATTGTAAAGAATGGTTCTTTTGTATGATAATAAAGATTTTCAAGTAAAATTAGTTTTTTTCATTGTTTTTTCTTTTTAAGGAAAGTACCTCTAAATGAATCACCCTTTATTAAATTTAGTAGTAAAATCAATACAAATATTTACATACTTTCGAAGCTGAATGTGTCAAATTTTGAAGTCCAGTAATATAAGAAACAGGCGTACAGAATTTTAAATCAGAATTGCACCTTTCTCTAAAATTATGCCCAATTGGCGTCTCTTGGTTTTGAGGTTGATACGGCGGGATATAATCATCCTCTAAAACAAAATTCACGTTAAATCTTTCAATAATTTCTAGCATTCTCTACAATAATTTTAACAATAATTTCTACAGCCCTCTCAAAGTATTCACAACAACTATACTGGAAGAAATCGACAAAACTATAACCATACGGGAAGAACAACAAGGTTACCGGAAACATAGATCTACCATTGACGCAATATTTGATATCAGACAGATAGGAGAAAATCCATAGAATTTAATAAACCTGCATATATGTGTTTCGTCGATATAACCAAGGCTTTTGACAGAGTGTCAGTAAAGGAAGTGCTAGAAATAATGGGACAAAAAGGGTTAAACCACAGGCTAATTAACCTAGTACTCGATATTAATAAACAATGTAAAACAAAAATAAGAGTAGGATATTTGACAACAGAAGACATAGTAAACACACGTCAAGGCGATTCACTGAACCCTTTCATATTTAATTTAATAATGGACAAAATAATATGGGCAATTCCACGAACATACGCCTGTTTTGGATTACTTCGACAACGAATATTTTACTGTGCAACATAAAAAGTACGAAGGTAAATGGTGCTAATAATTATTCCAATAAACAACAATGTAATTTGCAATTTACTTTCGTTCTTCTTATTTTGCACAGTAAAATATTCGTTGTCGAAGTAATCCAAAACAGGCGTATGTTCGTGAAATAGGGTATAGAAAACCTTTCCAGAACAGCTGGATTTAAGATGGGTAACCCATTCTTTAGAGTCGTAGACTAAGTGCCTAGTAATTTCCAAAGAATCGATAAGATTCAATTTGGAAATTGACTCCAAAACTGTGGAACAGGTGAATCACTTCAAATATCTTGGAGAGAAAATAACAAGCTAGGCAAATCTCTCAAAAGAGGTCAGAGAACAAACAATGAATGCAGCTAGAATCTCGGGATGCCTGAAGGAAATCATATGGAAGAACAAATATCTAAATACCTACTGAAAACAAAGTCAAAATATATAAAACAACAATAAGACATATTATAGCATATGCGGCAGAAACAATACCAGACACAAATAGAACGTTACAAATTATGAGAACAGTTGAAATGAGAACACTAAGAAGTATACAAAGCAACACTCTGCGTGACACAATAAGAAGTTAAGACATCGGACAAAATTGTGTAATACAGCACATAGGAAGGTGGGTCAGACAGAGACGAAGATATTGGAACAAACATATAAAGAGAATGGAGGACAGCGGCTCGTTAAAAGCGCAAAAACGAATAACCCAGTAGGTAAAAGACCACAGGGTAGACCACCAAAACGATGGCGAGAATGCTGGACCTGATCGTCCGGGGAAAACTTGATGGCAATGAACAGGCACTAGCCTACTAGCATGATCCATCATGCTAGAAAAAATCAGAAAAAGAAACAGAAGAATAATTTCTAAACTACATACATCACTTACGTGTTAAATTGGAGTCCTCATTACTCTTGTTCAGTTTATCAGAAATATTGTTAATAGTAGAGGCTAATTCGGCGTCTTCATCTTCATCAGAATCTTCAGTGAACGCTTTAAGTATTCTCCTCAGAGGTTTTTTAAACGGAGTTACTTCTTCTTTATCGTTTTTACTTTGTAAGATTCCTTTTTCGTTGACTTCATTAGGTTGCTCATTTTCTTTGTCCGACTTTTCATCTTCATCTTCTTCTTGCTCTTCTTCATCATTACTGTTATATTCTGATATATCACCATCTTCTTGAGGATCATCATCGGTTGCTGTGACAGTAGCATCTAAAAATTTGTTGATATTAAAAATAAGTTTATTGAAGTTTATATAGGGTGTCCAAAAGTAGCGGAACGGTCGAATATTTCGCGAAATGAACATCGGATCGTAAAATTGAAAAAGAGTGTTCAATAATTTTCAAAAATAATTTTCAACAAGCTGAAAATGCGAGCATTGTCATAACGAAAACTTTGTATATTTACGTATTTTAACACACACACACACACACACATGCTCGTATCAACCCCAGCCCCGGGGGACATGTGTGTTCCAATGGAAAAGTGGAACCCACATGTCCGAAGATCAAACCGGTCACACCCCGTAATAGAGTGGTACCTATCTGACCCCCAAGCTATACCTCCACCCCTCCCCATCGAAGGACATACCGAATGGGGAGGCGTAGACCTTAACGTTACTTTGGATGCCCTGGGTAATCGGACATCCTTTGTATTACTTCATGTGGTTAAGCCACCTGGTTTTAGGGGTAGCTAGAAGAGCTTTTCTCCCTATTAATGACTAAATTAATTTTTTACTTTACTTTGGACTTGTGTCCTAAAAAAAAAATTGTATAATTTTGCCAACACTAACATATGCCTCAGCCGCATGGGGACACACGTGTAATACCAACAAGAAAAAAATACAAACCATCCAAAACCACATGATCAGGGAAGCTCTGAATATACCTAGATATGTCCCATTAAGATACGTATTTGGACATCCGCAACAAAAGAAAGTCCTGAGAATGATAGACGAAAGAGCACATGAAATATTTAACAATATCAGGAACCATCCTAGCAGATTATTAAGAGAATTGACTAATTACGACGAAAACCAAAGAACGGTACATAGACGGTCTAGACAGCAGTTAGCTGGATATAGAGGAAACCCTTAAGAATGAAAAATTGAGATAGCCACAGGATATCGAAATACAAATGTCGCCCTTCAGGCACTAAGTACCCTTCAGGTAGGTCAAATGGACCATAGCCGCGGAATGTGAGCATCGAGGTCACGTACCGACAGACGTGGGCTTGATGGCCACACCTTTCGGGCGCTCAGCCGTCGAGGAGAACAAAATTTATTTTGCCAATTCGCCGGCTGAGTGACCGAGCACACACGGTCTGGACAGCGAGACACCGATTTAGATCGGTGCCTTGTTGTCCGGAACACATTTTTTTTTAGGACACAAGTCCAAAGTAAAGTAAAAAATTAATTTAGTCATTAATAGGGAGGAAAGCTCTTCTAGCTACCCCTAAAACCAGGTGGCTTAACCACATGAAGTAATACAAAGGATGTCCCATTACCCAGGGCATCCAAAGTAACGTTAAGGTCAACGCCTCCCCATTCGGTATGTCCTTCGATGGGGAGGGGTGGAGGTATAGCTTGGGGGTCAGATAGGTACCACTCTATTACGGGTTGTGACTGGTTTGATCTTCGGACATGTGGGTTCCACTTTTCCATTGGAACACACATATCCCCCGGGGCTGGGGTTGATACGAGCATGTGTGTGTGTGTCGTATAAAATTAATAAAATTTTATACAAGGTGTCCCAAAAGTAGTGGAACGGTCGAATACTTCGCGAACTGAACATCGGATCGAAAAACTGAAAAATACGTGTTCAATCATTTTCAAAAATCTATCCAATGACACCAAACACCAACCTCCACTACATCCCCTGGAGGGGGGGGGGTAGGGGCTAACTTTAAAATCTCAAATGGAAACCCCTAGATTTTTTTGCAGATTTGGATTCGTTACGTAAAAGTAAGCAACTTTTATTCAAGACATTTTTTCGAACTGTGGATAGATGGCGCTATAATTGGGAAAAACGATTTATCCTGATACCGTGGGTAAATTATAGAAACGGTCTAATATCTCGAGAAATACACTTCCAAATGAGAAACCAAACAAATTTTTTTAATACTTTTCGAAAACCTATCGAATAACACTAAACATGACCCTCCAAACCTCCCCCCTGGAGGTGGGGTGGGGGGTAACTTTAAAATATTAAATAGCAACCCCCACTTTTTATTACAGATTGGGATTTGTCATGAAAAACTAAGCAACATTTTTTAGAATTGTCGATAGATGGCGCTTTAATTGGAAAAATACGATTTATTAGCGCCATCTATCAGCATTTTTAAAAAATGTTTCGAATAAATGTTGCTTAATTTTTCATGACGAATTCGAATCTGCAATAAAAAGTGGGGGTTGCTATTTAAGATTTTAAAGTTACCCCCCACCCCACCTCCAGGGGGTGGGTTGAAGGGTCATGTTTAGTGTTTATCGATAGGTTTTCGAAAAATATTAAAAACCTGTTTTTTGGTTTCTTATTTGGAAGTGTATTTCTCGAGATATTAGACCGTTTCTATAATTTACCTATGGTATCAGGATAAATCGTTTTTCCCAATTATAGCGCCATCTATCCACAGTTCGAAAAAATGTCTTGCATAAAAGTTGCTTACTTTTACGTAACGAATGCAAATCTGCAAGAAAAACTAGGGGTTTCTATTTAAGATTTTAAAGTTACCCCCCACCCCACCTCCAGGGGGTGTAGTGGGAGTTGGTGTTTGGTGTCATTGGATAGATTTTTGAAAATGATTGAACACGTATTTTTCAGTTTTTCCATCCGATGTTTAGTTCGCGAAATATTCGACCGTTCCCCTACTTTGGGACACGGTTGCATCATAAATCTTAGAACAAGAAGAGCTTTTTATGAAGAATAACTTTTATTTGTCAAATTAAAAATAAAAGAGTTATAAATGAAAATGTTCTTGGTATCCATAATTTGAGAAAATTCTTCAAATATTTTTTTCCATTAGAAGGATGTACACAGACACAATACTGGCTAGTGATTTTAGTCAATAATTTTGCCAATTCGACAAAAAAATAATTTCTAAATAGTTAATAATTATTACTAAATAATTAGTAATTTTGCCAATTTCGGCAAAATTCTCAAAAAACAAAAAAATTACCTTCTACAATCACTAGCCAGTTGTGTCGAGTTTAGGGAACGACTAGGTATACATAATATTTTAATTTTATAGCAAATGGAACAGTCCATTTATCATAAAGGGGAGGCCGTATTTATACTGGTATAAACCTTTTTAAAACTGTTAATAAATTATTGCTTTTAAAATATTTATACTCAAATTGTATTTTTGAGCATCTTATTTATTTTATATAATAATTAAATTCACTATCAAATGTCATTGATGTTTTATTAATACTTAATTTAAAATTTAGTTTGACATTCACGAAGTGTCAAACTCAAATGTAAATAACCTATGCTTGGCAAATCGAGATTTAAAAAAAAGTAGCCTACTTCCTAATCAACCATTTGAGCTGACGTTTAGTGCGTCTGTAGGAGATAACCGGATTGTGACGTCACATTTTAGACTTTGAGGTCGATTATCTCGAAGACGGTTAGATATATCGAAATGCCGTTTTCAGATTTGGATTCAGAAGGCAAAACTACATAAGAATCCATCGATACACCTGCTCTAAGTATTGCAGGAGCGGCAACGCAATAACACACAGACTTTTGCAAATTTATAAACGAAAAGTTTTCGTTGAAAATCTATCGAATGACACCAAATACGACCCCCAATACATTCCCTGGAGGGGGGAGGGCGATAAGTTAAAAATATTAAATGGAAACCTCCAGTTTTTATTACAGATTTAGATTAATTACGTAAAGTAAAAGTAATCAACTTTTATTCGAAACATCTTTTCGAATTGTGAATAGATGGCGCTATAATCGGAAAATTTATCGTGATATCATAGGTAAATTATAGAAACGGAATAATATCTCGAGCAATACACTTCCAAATAAAAAACCAAAAATACTTTTTAATATTTTTCAAAAACCCTTCGAATAACACTAAATATGACTTCCCCCCCCCCCCCGTGGAGGTAGAATGGAGGGTAACTTTAAAATATTATATAGGAAACCCCAATTTTTATGATTTGGATTCCTCATGAAAATATAAGTACCTACCATTTATTCGAAATATTTTTTAGAATTGTTGAAAGGTGGCGCTATATTCAGAAAAATACGATTTATTAGCGCCATCTATCAACAATTCTAAAAAATGTTTCGAATAAATGTTACTTGTTATTTCATGAGGAATCCAAAACTGCAATAAAACACGGGGGTTCCTATTTAAGATTTTAGAGTTACCCCCCACCCCACCTCCAGGGTGTTAAGTGGGGGGGTCGTGTTTAATGTCATTCGATAGGTGTTTGAAAAATATTAAACAGATGTTTTTTGGCTTTTCATTTGGTCGTGTATTTCACGACATATTAGACCGTTTCTATAATTTACCTATGGTATCACAATTAATCGTTTTTTCCGATTACATCGCCATCTATCCACAATTAGCAAAAATCTCTCAAATAAAAGTTGCTTACTTACGTAAGGAATCCAAATCTGCAATAAAAACTGGGGATTTCCATTAAAGATTTGAAAGTTACCTCTCACCCCACCTCGAGGAGGTGAAGTGGGGGTCGTGTTTGGTGTCATTGGATAGATCTTTGAAAATTATTGAACACATATTTTTAAAAGACTAAGTTTTCACTCTAATGGCATATAACATATCCCACCAGAATGAAAACAATGGGAACCTTCTCTGGTTCTGGTATGAGAGACTAATAAGTTTCGAAACCGGTAGAGGTGCTTGCAGCACTCTCTGATTGGACTGGAATATGGTTCGGCTGTATTTTCGTTTTGCAACGAAATTGAAAATGGTTATTAATTTTTGACATATTTTTAAGTTTTTCGATCCGATGTTCACTTTGCGAAATATTTGACTGCTCCGCTACTTTTGGGACACCGTATATATGAAGAAAACAAAGAAGCTAGTCCTGAGGATTGCAACTCTCAACAGTATGACAGGTAAAGGAAGACAGTTCGCCGATTTCATGCAGAGGAGAAGGAGAATGGAATGGGTATTATTTTGAACAACGAAGGAACAAACATCTTGTAGGACGGAAGGATACAAAAATGGCACATAATCTATGAAACTACGCTGGATGATTGTCGCCGGGTACCAGAATCCTCGTATATCCAACGCGAATCTTTGCTCTTTAAGACTACCAATAAGATAATTAGATAGGCATTATCTTAATTGGGGCCCTAAGGGCAACTGTGGCCTACGCCACAAATTGAGCATTTTTAGATTAATATATCAATAAAAGCAGCAACATTAAATGTTCAGATTAACAGGGGCCTACACCATCTACCTTTATATTTGGTTAGATGGAGCTACACAATTTATAGCGCCATCCCATAAACATAATGGAAATACAAATGCAAAGATTACATTTACCTCAAAACTTCGTTTTTGGGCTTAGGCTATTGTTGCTCTGATAGCCTCAATTATGATAGGATGTTCATAATCTAATTAATTTGCTATTGGTCATTTGGTTTGAGAATTGCCCCCACCACTCTGTGGGTACGTACTCAAAACTATAAATAAAGGGCATTTTCAACCTATAGACATCGATGTTTTTCAGTTCTTGATCAGAAGCCAGATTGCGGCTAGGTCTCGGTTGATACAGTTATTATTCAACCCTACAAAGGTGCAAACACACCCCAAAGTTTAAGTATAACAAAGAATGAATGTCTCAAGACCACTGACACACTAAGGGCCGGTACTTTCTGTCCCGGTTAAACCTGAGTTAGAGGACATGATCATATATAAAGATTCGATAAAATTACAATTTGTTGTTAACAATTATTGGCAACACAAAAAACATCACTGAAATATTTTTACAGCTCATGACTTAACTAATGATTAAATATTTTATATAAATTATTATATACCTTCAATGTCACTTTCATCTGCTTCATCATCAATAAATGCAGACTTCTTCTGTTGAGTTTCAAATTCATTTTCTCTCTCATCATTTTCATCGTCGATTTCATCTTCACTAGACTCGCTCATTTCTTCTTCCTCGTCATCATCAAGTATAGCATCGTCCGCTCCGCATTCCGATTTTTCATCTTTGTAAGGATCCTCGGTATCGTTTATAACTTCTTTAGTACTTTTATTCTGCCAATGTTGGTACCTTTGCTGAGCTATTTGGGATTGTAGTTCGTTTCTGAGCTTTTGCAGTCTGACACCTAGAAAAAGCACATTAATGGTCATCGTCTGCGTCAATACAAGAGTAAACAAGCTAAAAGTGCGAGCATTATCATAACGAAAACTTTGTTTATTTACGAATTTAAATTCACAATATGGAAAAATCACTATTATGAAAAGTTGTTTATATCGATTGTGACGTCACAATGTCGACTTTAAGGTCGGATATCTCGAAAAAGGTTAGAAATACCGAAATGCCGTTTTCAGATTTGAATTCAGAAGACAAAACTACATAGTAATCCAGAGCTAGATTGGCTCTACGTATTGCAGGAGCGGCAACGCACGAACAAACAAACGAATATACTTTGCGAATTTATAAACGAAAAGTTCTCGTTGAAAATAATAAAAGTGATCCGTACCTGGTTTTTCTTCAATTGCTGTATCCTCGTCATCATCAACATGAATAGCTACAGTCTCTTTATGTATTTCCCCTCCGCTTTCCACGCTAATCACATTCAATTTAACTTTGTCTTTATGAATATGCTTCTTGGCAGTATGTTTAGCAAATCTTTCCATAAGTTTTGTAACTTCAGTGGGTTTAGCAACTGTATCTAAATCAATAACATTGTTGGAGGTATTACTGAGACGGGGCTTTGTATTAGCTAATCGCTCTTTCAACAATTCTAATTTCGACTTAAGTGGTTTTTCTGGCTCCATTGTAGAAGTCTCCATGCCAAAATTTTCAATTTCTTTATCCAACTCTGCAAAATATGCCTTTTGTTGGTCTTCAGTCATGGAGTCACTGTGCTGTTCATTGTCACTTATTTGCGGGTGCACTTCTTTACCTCCTACATTGACAATATTTTCTGTATTGTCTTCCATATCATCTAGATTAAATTCATACTCCATAGAAGATTGAAGATCTAAAGTATCTATGTTTTCAACTAATTTGTCGCCAGTCTTATCACAATTGTCTTCAATAGTTTTATCAGCACTGTTTTCTCTATCACCATCTTTGCTAAGATTATTTGAGCTTGCCTTTTCTTCAAATTCTTTACCAATTTTGTCAGTTGTGTTATTTATATAACTAACCTGTGATTGATCAGTGTTCAAAACGTCATCGTCAGTTAAGATACTTTGTGCATTAGTACTATCATCAACTTCCATATTAGTTATCACGCATTTATCAATTGTTGTCCCTGCATTTTCACCATTTTCAGAAATGACTTTGTTTTCAAAATCTTCAGGCATTAGGCTGTCTTTGTCAGTTACTTCTTCTGAGTCTTCTTTGCTGCAAGACACCTGATCCAGTTCAGACTGTGGAGGAACATAATCAGAATCTTTGTCATCCTCAGTCTCTTCTTCGCTATCTGATTTGTAAAACTCTTCGACTTCTTTGTGTCTCTTTTGCAGATTTTTACTATAAGTAAAGAAAAAACAATAAAAAAATATTACAATGTTTATATAGCTATAATAATTTACTTAAGGGCATAGGCTCAAAATGTCGCCTGTCAAAATGTTAAACTAATAAATATTTTTTTTTGAAAAATTTAAACGCAGAATGAAAGATTATATTATTACTATTACTGAGGGCCGAAAGTCCTTGAAAACTTCTATAATGTTTATTTTAGTAAGTTACAGGGGTGAAAATAAAAGAGAAAATTTAGTGTGATTTTTAATTGCAAATATTTCATTCAAAAGAAACTTTTTATTTATTCTAAGGGACTTTCGGTAATAACGTAATCTTTCATTCTTCATTTAAATTTTTCAAAAATACTTATCAGTTTTCTCAGTATTCGAAAAAAATTATTACATTTAAAACATATTAAAAATTTTGACAGGCGACATTTTGCGCCTTTCCCCTTAATATTTAATTAACAACTTTAAAAAGAAGTAAAACTTATTAATATACGAAAATTAAAAAATATTAACTTACGAAACAACCTTCAATTGTTCAATGGACATCTTAATAGCGACAGATGGCGGGGTTTTAGCGGCCATAGGGACAGCAGAAGCCAGTTTAGGTCTTCTTGATAAGAATTCCTTCAACGTGAATGACTTCGGTCTGTGATATGGCAACGATATATTTGATTCTCTTTTCATTCTCTGAGATTCCGACTGTATTTCTTTCCTCAACTCTGCAGCTTCTTTGCCACTCATCTAAATATAATTCGTAATTAACTATTTGTTTCCACTAAAAAGTGGAAAAGAATACTAACCTTTACAAAATTATATGGATTGACAAAAACTATGTGAAGCTTATTTAAGGGGATAGGCGCAAACTTTCGACTTCAACGCTATTTAAATGCATTCATTTTTTTTTTCGAATCCTGAGAAAACTAATAAGTATTTTTGAAAAATTTAAACGCAGAATGAAACTTTACGTTATTACCGAGAGTCAAAAGTCCCCGAAAACTTCTATAATGTTTATTTTAATAAGTTACAGGGGTGAAAAGAAAAGAGAAAATTTAGTGTGACTTTTAATTTCACAATCTCATTCAAAACAAAATTTTTATTTATTCTAAGGGACTTTCGTCCCTCGGTAATAATTTAGTCTTTCATTCTGCATTTAAATTTGTCAAAAATATTTACTTATTAGTTTTTTCAGGATTCGAAAAAAAATGAGCACTGTGTCTGTGGTGATATTTTCCAAATCGAACATTAGCTATCTTTGTCCTACAACACACTCAGTGGAACAGAATGTGCTGACAAGATAGTGACAAACAAGGCTGCTAAATATTTGACACGGCTTCAGGAATATTTTGAGTTGTTTATTAAATGCCTAATATTGATAGTTTATATGATAAATAATTGATTTAAGACGTGAAATTAATAAAAAGTTATTTATTGTTTATTATTTATGGAAGATCCAAGCAGAGAATACACCAGGATATATTCTGTGATCCAAGTATTTTGTTGTTAAAGATGTTCAAAATTTATCTACGCGTTCCATAGTAACACTATATTATTAAAAAATGAGCGGCCGTGGAGTAACGGCATAATCGCTGGCCTCATACGCCAGTGCACGTGGGTTCGAGCCCTGCCAAAGACAAACCATTTTCATTTCCAATAATGACACGAGCCGTCTCACCGTGCCTCGGAGAGCACGTAAAGCCGTCGGTCCCCCTGGGCTAGTGTACATCGGCACTAGTTACTTAAAACAGGGTTAAAAATGTAAATGGCGCCGGAACTATCCGAAAGGATCTCCCCGGCAAAAATGCCATACGATATTATTATTATTAAAAAATCACTTTATCACTTTTCCTCTTTTCCCGACTAAATATTAGTTTTTATTGGATAGTATATAAATTATTGTAATCACTGTATACATAGTTGACTTAATAACTGACTAATAATAAGTTGACTTGACAACTGAATTAATAATTTAAGCGATTACACAAGCGATTATACAAGTAACAGTTATCCAAGAACATTCAAAAGCAGTCTCCAAGTTAATGATGACAATGTCATTATCAAGTAATGTTTACATCTCCATACCAGTGAGAATTTTACAATACGTAATTTGCCATGTAAAGAAAGAAAAAGTAGGGATAGCCGTAAAATATTTGCACCTAGCTCGTAATTCCATAAACATTAGTATGTATATAGAAGGAATATGTGCATATATTTTAATCTGTCTCTTTTTAAAAATTTTAAAACTAAAATAATAAAAAATATAACAAAAGGAAGGACATAGATTGTAAAGCTGATGATACAAAAAGAGGTTTGGACATTTACCTTTTTTGGTTCTCCTTCCTCTTTAGGCATAGATTTTTTCTTGTATTTGACTGGTTTAATAACATCTTCTTCTGACATACTATCATCCTCGTCACATTTTGGTTTATCTTCATCATTGTCTTCATCTGCTGAACTTTCAGAATCACAGAGAGCTGTCCAATTATTTGACTACCAAAGAAAGGTAAATTAAATGACAATAAAGTTTGTTTACTTGTATATTGTATATATACAGTGTGTTCCAACGATAATTTGAACCCGTCAATCTGTATTAGGAGCGGGACGAATTTTCATGCAAAATTCATGCCCTCAAATGTAACCCCCCACTACCCCGCATCAACCCCCAGTTTTTTTTAAATAACAAGTGTGGTCGAGTGGCACAACATCATTTAATAGGTAATTTTTTCTCTAAACGACACTATATTTTTTTAATTTACGGAATAACTGAAGATAAATTTGGATTTAACTATTCTTTTTCTCATAGGCATCTTTCAGTGCGTCACAGATTTTCGATTTCTTTCTAACGCATTAAATTGTATGTGACAGAAAAAAAGGCATGTCCGTGATTACAGACATTTATAACATTTATTCTAGTTGTCGACAGATGGCGCTATAATCGAAAAAAAAATTATTTACGAATTACATAATATATCTATGAATATAATCTATACAATTTATAAAACTATACAAATCAAAGAAAATACCATTTTATAAATGCAATAAACACAATTGATTTGATTTTATGCCAAATTGCACATAAAATGTGACAACTGTCAGATTTACCTAAAATGTCATTTTTTATTTTATTTATTTAACCTCCTTTAATACACAAAATAATTGTTATTACATTAAAAGAGTGCTTACTACTGCTAAAAACTCATTCCTATATTAAGTACTAAACCTAAACAGAATAGAACATGTAAAAAAACACACTACAAATACGTCTAGACAAATAATTACATCTAAATACAAATAAATACATCTAAATAAAATTTTACGACAACTTTTGTATACTAGAAATTTGTTTCAGAAGCAACTTTTATTTGTTTCACAGAAGAATTTAAAAAGTCTATATCACAGTTAATTATCATATGGTTACATTCTTCTAACATCTTATTTATGGGTGAACAATCAGTCTTATTAGTTGAGAACAGTCGTTTGTTATTAATTCTTAAATGTGTTTTTGGAACATGAAATTTAATACTATTTATAAAAAAGCAATCTTTATATTTAATGTGATTTACAACATAGTATATAAAAAGGGCTGAATGAAAATGTCTTCTATTATCCAGTCGCTGAACTTTAAAACAAGTTAGCATAGCATTATAGGAAATCATGTAGGGATAGATACCAAACTTTCTGACATAAAGAAACCTCAAGAATCGTTTTTGAACCTTTTCAATCAGATCAACATTGAATTCGGCTTGTGGTGCCCATATAATAGAGGCATACTCCAAGTGAGATCTTACCAGTGCATTGTATAATGATATTAGAGTTTCAGTTCTTTTAAAAAATTTTGAATTACGAATTATGAAGCCAAGAGTTCTGTATGCCTTTCCAATGATGATCCGATAATGTTCACTAAATCTCAAATTTTGCTGAAACATTACTCCAAGATCTTTGCAAGTGTTCTTTCTTTCAAGTACAGTGTTAGAAATTTTGTATTGGTTCTCTACGTATTGTGTTTTTCGAGTGATAGTAAAAACATGACATTTAGAAGTGTTTAGAAACATTTTGTTGTCATCAAACCATTGACTTACTGAGTTCAGATCACATTGCAGCATCTCAGAGTCCTGTAGAGTTGAAATTTCTCGAAAAATCTTAAAATCATCTGCAAATAGCAGGCTTGTTGAAAACTTCACACAGTGAGGCAAATCATTAATAAATATAGCGAACAGAAGAGGACCCAAGTTGCTACCTTGTGGTACCCCTGATGTCGACATAAATGGCTTAGATAAACTATTCCCTACTTTGACTTGATTTAACCTATCAGAAAGGTATGACCTCAGAAACATACATGCTTCTGAATCAAAATCAAATTTGCTTAGCTTTTCAATAAGTATAGAGTGATCAATCTTATCAAAAGCTTTGGTGCAGTCAGTAAAAATTACATCCAGCTGAGTTTTATTATTTATGGCCTCTGCTGCAAAACTTGTAAAAACACACAAATTTGACACAGTGGACTTCCCTGGTAAGAAACCATGTTGTTCTGGACAGAACCTATCTCCAAAGTAATTCAAAATATTGTTATAAAGCACATTCTCGAATATCTTAGCAATTGAATTGATGACAGATATAGGCCTATAGTTCTCAATGTTACCAGCATTACCTGATTTAAATATAGGTGTTATAACTGCATGCTTTAAGCTATCTGGAAATTTACTTTGCTTTAGGGACAAATTAAAAATTAGTGTAAGGGGGACAGAAAGAGCCTCTGCACAACCTTTAAAAATGTATGCTGGTATACTGTCCTTACCTGTGGCTTTTTTTGGTTTTAGTCTTTTGATGCTTTGGAGAACATTCTCAACTGTTACTTTTGAAAAGTGAAAAGCCCCTTGATTCAGTGTACTATTTAGACTATTTGATCTTTGAAATACAGAGCCAAAATATTCTGCAAAAACATTGGCAATATCCTGACAGCCACTTATGTCCACACCCCTATAAGAGACCTCTGTTGGAATTTTATTATTTACACCACGGGATTTTATAAAGGACCAAAAACTACTAGGGTCAGTTTGTACATTATTCTCAATATTTATATTGTGACACCTATATGCTTCTCTACTAAGCTGTTTCACTTCTCGTCTCAATGATTTATATTCATCCAAAGCCAAAGCATTTGCAGATTTATTTACCTGCCTATGAAGACGATTCTTACGTTTAATCTTCGATATAAGTTCCGAAGTAAAGAAGATTGGATACCTGTTTGTTATTCTTAATACATTCCTTGACTGTTTTTTGGGTATTGACTGATCAATACATGCATACAGCTTTTCATAAAACAACTGCATACATACATCCACATTAAAGCACCCCTCCAGCTCTGTCCAATCCATATCTTGAATGAGGCCATACAAAAGGTGAAAATCACCCTTTGCATAGTCATAGAAAAATGAATTTTTATACAATTCTCGGTTGAATCTAAAAAATTAAATGTGACCATAAATTCAAGACAAGGATGATATATGTCCTCATTAACAAGTGGTACATTGCATTTTATTAAATTATTGACATTCATGTTTGAAAATACTAAATCTAACTTTCTTTGCATATGATTATACACTGAGTTGTGTTGGGTAAGGTTATGTATATCAATAAAATTAGTTAACAAATCACATTTTGCACAGCCCCTGTTACCATAAAAAGGCAAATTAAAATCACCTAACAACAAAAAATTTACATTAGTACCCAAAATATCATCAAAAATAGATAAAAACTTTACATAATCATCATCACATGTATTAGGGGGCAAATATGTAAGACATAAATAGAAACATACATTTTTAATTTTGACTTTTAGTAGTAAGCACTCAATATGACAACTTACATTAATTTGAACTGGTTCGACCCTAAATTTCTTCTTTACTGCCAGCAGGACACCACCACCCCTGGTTTTTTTATTACTCCTGTCTTTCCTAAATACAGTATATCGTTGATCTACCAGTTCACTATCCTTTATCCCTTCTGTCAGCCAACTTTCAGTTATTGCAATAAAATCATAATTTTCTACTGCAACTGCAGCAAAAAAATCGTGGCACTTCGTTCTCAATCCTCTGGCATTTTGATAATAAAACTTTAGGTTTCTGTTGGAGCTATTACTTGTCATGTTAGAATAAATGTTATAAATGTGTATTATCACGGACTTACCTTTTTTTCTATCATTTGTGACGCAATGAAAAATGCTCAAGAAAAGCACCATACCTAATTTATTGGTTGAACATCAGTAATAACAAAAAACATAAAATTTCATCAAATTAACCAATTAAATGTTTGAAATGACCTCCTGTGACCTCCATACAATAATACAGGCAATTTAAGATACTTCATACATTTGTAAATCAATCTAGTGTTAATAATCAGCATTCTGTCACAATTCTTTGTCGCAACTGCGAGATCTGCAGTCGGAGTGGCGTATATTTTTGATTTTAGTTATCCCAAACAAAAAATCCAAAGGCGGAAGATCCGGTGATCTGGCCGGCCACTCTATAGGACTCCTTCTGCCAATCCAACGGCCTGGAAAACGTTGATTAAAAATCTGGTGGCCGGCCAGATCACCGGATCTAGCCTGCCTTTGGATTTTTTGTTTGGGATAACTAAAATCAAAAAGATATGCCAATTCCCCTGTAGATCTTGCAGAGTTGCAACAAAGAATTATGACAGAATGCTGAATATTGACACCGGATTGATTTGCAAATTTACGAAGTGTCTTTGAGAATTCTGGGGGTTGATGCGGGGTAGTGGGGGGTTACATTTGAGGGCATGAATTTTGCATGAAAATTCGTCCCCTCCCAATAAAAATTTATGTGTTTTTTTTTTAATCTTTAAGAAACTCTTAATTTCTGAGTTTCTGGGGGGGGGGGGTCATTGTCGTTGGGACACAGTGTATACGCATAATAATAATGAAATATGATTACAAAATTATTAGAGAATACCAGGGAGGGTTTAGAGCAGGAAAAACAACTACTGAGCAAATAAGTAGGTACCTATGTTAAAATTAATACACGCTTATGAACAAAACTTAGGATTACATGTTATTTACTGATTGTAAACAGACATGTTATGTAACTTCATAAATGATAGGTTGCTAAATTCAATAATGAAAGCAAAAAAATGGGTCTAAACTGCAGTTTACAAGACAGTAATCAGACCTACAGTGATGTATGCCAGTAAATGTAGATTATGAACAGCAGCAAGAAAATACAGACGGTAGAGAATAGTTGGAAAAGACAAACAAATAAAGAAATAATCAGAATGTATGGAAAACCAATAATTACATCAAATATATGAGCCCATCTAAATGGTCTAGATTCTAGATGGCTTGGTCAAATTATATGAATGCCGGTATTAAAACAATATTGAAGGAGGAAAAATTGGGAGAAAGAAAAGAGGATGTCCAAAGAAGAAATTGTTCCATACTTTACCTTTTTTGCTGGTTGCTCTCGAACCAAATCACCTTTAGAATTCACTGCATAGATAGGCGTTTCCTCAAGAGGGGCATCAGAAAAGCTTTTATTATGAGGAGTCACTTGTTCAGCCTCAGAATCACTACTTTCAAGACCAACATTATTAGATATGTGCTTAGTATTAGCATTTTTAAGATTGGAATTTTCCTCTAATATATTTTCATCATCAGAATCAGCAAATCTATTCATAGTTTCTTGATTACTACTAAAATTGTCAATTAAATGTTCTTGAGAAGTTGGTAATTCATTTTCAGAATCACTTTCAAGTAATGTTATACGTTTTCTTATTTTGTTTGCTGAAAATTTGGTATTCATATTTTTAGCTGCTGTAAGAACAAAATACAAAAATTAATTTTTTGTGAAAAAGTATTACAAAATATGATTTTTCTATGGCAGTGCTAAAACAGCCACTTTCCAGCACACATTTCCTTTCCGAAAGTTGCAAAAATACCTTGTAATATGGCTTTATAATATATTATAATACATGCAATAAGCTAATATTTAAATATTATTTACTAATTTATTTCTTTATCTTATTGTGTTCATGTTTTAATAAAATTAACGCAATTATTTCATTCATAGAGATTCTGACCAATAGAAAGTTACAAGAAAAAACATTACAGCAGGAATTTTTTTCAATAATTGCCTGTTGTCAAGTATTACGTCATATGCCCTTTGTTGCTACGCAAAAATGAACATTCAGTGACATTAATGACAATTAATGTTTTACAACTTGTCAAAGTCAATGTCAATGAGAACACCATGAACAGGTTTAGCAAATATTCAGGCGAAGATATCAATAAAATATTAGTTAAAATGATTTAAAAAACAGTTTAATTCATGAAATAATCTTACCGAATTACTCTCAAGCGCTTAAAAATTACTGATTTGTTTTGCCCTCGAGACACTTTGACATAATTTCACTACCCGAAGGGGTAAACTGTTAAAACTGTCAAAGTGTCACTCGGGATCCAAATTGATAATTTTAGAGCTCTCGTTTAATTACTACTGACAGTTCGTTGAAATAGAATTATTTTAATATAATATTTAAAAGTCAAATCAGTAGACAATCAGAATAGTTTTGAATCGTCGTCATGGAAACCAATTTTATTTTATTGAAAATTTGGTTTTGACAACCTTGTCAGAGAACACATTTCCAAATGATTAAATTTGCATACATTTTTGTATTATGTATTGTTGTACATTGAATTTACTTATATAAATAACTTTAAATAAATTACTTTACGTAAATAAAAAACTCTATTTGTTGTGGCTTTTTCCAAATGTACGGCAGTAGAAAAAATATTGTTCCTAACTCATGCAGAAAGTGTCTTTCTCACACTCTACTCGAAAGTATCACTATCTGGACTAGTTAGGAAAATAACTATTTATATTGATAAATAATATTGGGTAACGTTATAAACCTCAACCTCACTAATAAAAGATATACATATTAGTCATAGAATAATTTGATAAGGGATTTCAATTACTGGGAAAATCAAGAAAAAGTGTGACATTATAGGAGATTGAAATGGGCTATAACAGAATATTTTTTTAATCTACTGTCATCATTATGTTCCTTGCCTTTATCATAGAATAAAATCATATAGGTAAGTCTTATCATATAATCTCGAGTATATGACACGAAAATTGAATGAGGAATTTGCAAAATGGAGTCTGATAATGAACATGGAAAAGACGTTGTACCTCTGCGTAGGAGAGGAAACTGCTGACCTGCAACTGAAAAAAAATAAAACAGTAAAACGATGTAAAGACTGTAGATACCTGGGAATAAATTTTAACAAAGAAGAAACAGATGATACAGAGGTAAACAGTAGAATAAATAAAGCTAGAAAATTAATTAAATCTCTGAATGGAATATCAAAGAATATAGATGTTCATAGCAGGGTACTGCCCTGTAACGTTTCAGCATAGGATTTTGTATTCCTACTGAGTAGTTGCATGTGACCTGACAACAACTACAGTATTTTCAAGGGACAAATAAACGTGACCATCTGTTCCATTCAAATGCTTCTTCTAGGAGAGTATATATTCTTTGGGAATATTATGGAGTACTGAAATAGGAAAACAAAGAAAACCGAGAATATATGTCACAATGATAAAAAGCACACTGCTGTACGAATCTGAAAAGTGGCGTCTTAAAGAACATCAAATAAGGAAAATAGAAGCCACAGAAATGGATGCATTACGAAGAGCAGCTAGAAAAACGAAACTTGATAGGGTTCGAAACAACACAATAAAGGAAGAAATTTGTCTAAAAGAAACTGAACGACTGCATATAGAGAAAACAGCTTACATGGTATGAGCATGTTAAAACAACGCCAGAAGAAAGACTTCCAAAGAAAGTAGCAAAATGGATGCCTCCAGAACACAGGAAACAAGGAAGATCAAAGAAATTGTAGATGGAAGGAGTTAGATCAATGAGCGAACGAGGATTGAGAGAAGAAGATTGTAACGATATAATGTGGTGGTAATTGGGCATTGTACAACATCGCAGGATGTTCTAACCGGAATCTATATATTTATATAAAATCATATAAACAAAAATAATCCATTACCTTTATCTTGGGAATTAGTTTTTCCTTTTCTGTTCTTTTTTAATGAACCTGAAGAATCAGAGCTTAATGATTCACTATCTGAAACAGTAAGGTGTTTCTTCAAGTTAGATTTATTAATTATTTTAAAATTCACAGCCTCATCTTCAGATTCTTCGGAGTCAAATAACTCTTTTTTCCCCTTCTTTTTGAACACTTTAATTTTTATTATACCATCATCAATCTCTGATGCTTCCTTGTCAGAAATTTGAAGTTTATTATGTCTACGTCTAGCTCCTATTTCATCTTCAGAATCTGTGGAGTGGAATAATTGGTTAAGTTTCTTTTTGTGTCTCTTATTTATTATATTATCTTCAGTACCTGATGATTCATTATCAGAGATTGACAAAGGTTTATTTTTATTTACATCAGTTTGACTAGATATTTCAGTTTCCAAGGAAATATTTTTTTTGTGGCCAGAAAAAGTTGTTGATGTATCTAAAGTCACATTACTTATAGATTCTGTATTAGTAATTTCGTGTGAATTTCTAGTATTAATTTCATTATTAAAAGCACTTGTGACAATTTCTAAATTGTTACTCTCCTCTATTTCTCCATTATTAACTCCCTGCTGGGGAGTACTTTTAAAATCATTGTTATTTTCCTGTGAAATACTGTTTGCTTCATCTGAAGAATTGGGAAGAACCTCCATAGTTTAGTATTTTAGATAATTTAGACGAAGATGACACCATACATCACTAATTTAATTATAAAACAACAAATTTTTAGAGATGAAACATTTATCTTTCCGCCTTTTAAACTTTTAAACCAATAACCTAAACCTAACCTAAATTTTTAAGAATTCCCGCATTCTTCTTCGTTTTTAAATTGATTGGAACCAGTGATGTGGGCAGAGATATGTAAAGAAAATAGATCAGGCTACGGCTAGTCATATGCCACTCTATGGGTGCATTCAGCAGACGCAATCGCTAACTAATCGATTAGTAATCGATTTGTGATTTACATGCTAAATGTCACAATTTATGTGGCATTCAGCAGAAAATCACTAATCGATTAGTTAGCGATTGTGTCTGCTGAATGCACCCAATGCATCGGGGTGTAACGCCGATATCAAGTACGGTGGTCTAGCTATCTTTGTCTGTCGTGCGAGTGTGAGCGTATCTACCAAGACGTGGGAATAACGGAACGACAGTGACACACAGGCGGCGGCCATCATATGCTAGAGAGAGAAAGCTAAGCGCCGGTAGAGAGAGATAGATAGACCACCGACCCGAACTGTTCCGCGTTACGCTATTTTTCGAACTGGCCTAATCTATTCTGTTATATCTATGGATGTGGGTCGGACCTTAGAATATAAAATAATCCAGGAAGGAGTACAATGCGAAATGACTCCGAGCTAAGAAGGAGGTTGCAAATGGCGATCAGCTGTCAGATTTGCTTTCTATCTCCAGTGACGTACCTTTGATAGAGGGAAGAAAATAAATTCTTAACGATTTTATTAAATCTTTGATGTTAAAGAAACAGCTATAGATCAAGAGAAAATACGTATTGATATAATATTTTGTTGAAAAGTCAGTTAAATAACATTTTATTATACTAATAACTTCAGTTAATTGATTGCATATACAGGAGCTTTACCGGATGGTACGCCTATGCACACAGCTGATCCAATACACAAACACCTTCTACCTCGTTGACAAAAACTTATGAGTCATCCACAGACGTTCAAGATGGCCAGTTCCGCTAGAAATTTAAGGTGTTGTTGCATGATATATGACAGACTCCTTCCTGTTCTTTTATATTCTAAGGGTCGGACAGTCGGACATACACACGGTTCTTAGACATTACTACGGTTGCCTAAATCGACTAACCAATGAACATTAAGGGTGAGATTACGTCACGATGAGAGTTTACTGTCATTTGAATCGTAATATGATTTTTTTCGAATCCTGAGAAAACCAAGTATTTTAGAAAAATTTAAACGCAGGATGCAAGATTACATTATTACCGAGGGCGGAAAGCCCCTTAAAATAAACAAGCAGATTCTATTGAATGAAATATTTGAAATTAAATATCACACTTCTCTTTTATTTTCAGCCCTGTAACTTATTAAAATAAACATTATAGAAGTTTTCAGGGACTTTCAGCCCTCCGTAATAATGTAGTCTTTCATTCTGAGTTTAAATTTTTCAAAAATATTTATTATTAGTTTTCTCAGGATTCGAAAAAAATGAATACAATTAAAACACATTGAGAATTTTGACATGCGTCAAAGTTTTGCATCAATGTAAAATTCTGAACTGTTGAATTCCAGCTTCCCTAATAATTATTTTACATCAAAAGACATTAGAAACTATTTGAAGAGGATTAAAATCTGTATTGGAAATAACTGTTAAAATTGGTCTACGTAATTTAACATATTCCAAAATTTTGTAAAAATGTAATACATTTTAGTTTTCAGCCCAAACTTAGGCCACACACAATGCAATAATGTTCACATTTTTGAAGTGTTAATATTTTTATTTTATCATCTATTGTTTAAAAACAATACAGTTGATAAGATACCCTCAGTTGCGGAGAAAGGATTAATAATAAAGATTTTTTTATTCAGTCAATGGTGTGAGCACTGTCAGTTAAATAGTAACGTGGGGATTTACTTTTACACGCATACCTATTGTGGCAAATGTATCATATTTTTCAAAATTTTGGAATGCATTTAAATCGTAGAACAATTTTAACTTTTGATTTTAATACAGATTTTAATTCTCTACAAGTATTCTCTCATGACTTTTGATATAGAATAATTACGCCCGGTTTCATAAGGTTTGTTCCAACACGACGAAGAACCGTCATGAAACGATCACGAAACTGCGCAGTAAACAGAATAACCCATGGAACGTATTATTTTGCTACCTGCGCGCAGTTTCGTGATCGTTTCGTGACGGTTCTCGTCGTGTTGGAACAAACCTATAATCAACTTAAAGTGAACATTAACTAAAGTTCACTTTAACGTTGACATTTACCCATATGAATTGCATTGACAAGGGTACCAACTTAAAACTTAAAGTCCACTTTAACTGATTATGAAACAGGGCGTTAGGGAAGCAGGAATTCAACAATTCAGAATTTTACATTGATTTTCCTATGGCCCTTTTTACGATTCACCACCCGGTATAAGATAAAATGTGTACTATTTGTCTTATTATTTCATAATAACACAAATAATACACATATATACACAATAACACACATTCAATGATCGAAAATAATTTAAAAATATGGGAATGTAAACTCTTGTGACGTAAAGTCAAAAATATAAGTCTCCCCACCACCGTCGGACAAGACAACCGTAATAAAGTCTAATAACCGTGGGACATACATGGACATACGTTGACAGTTGACAGACATTTGACAGAGAGAAGTCAAAACAAAACACCGCACCGACCAAACGTCAACATGATGAGATGAGGTGGAATTTATCCATATTTATCAATAATTATGTATTGCAACTTTTGAAAAAATTTGCGTATGATAAATAAGTTGAAGGCAATTATCTTGATTGTAATTTATACAAGCTTTGTAAAATTAATCATTGCTCAATACAATATGTCTAAGGAAAAACAAGCAGTTAATTCCAAAAACAAATACTCAATACTCTTACCAACTTACAATGAGGTGGAAAATCTTCCAATTATTCTTTATCTTATAGTAAAATACATGAATCGAAGGTAATTTGCAAATAATTTTAACATATTTTCTATTAACAATTAGTATTAATTGAGGCCATGAGAACCAGAGTGGCCTAACTGTTAAGAACAATACTTAACAAAATCAAGGAAAATGATCAGAAGCTGACATGATGACTGAGTTGATTCTTGGTCAACATACAATTACTAAAACAATCAGATATTTTTAGCCTCTGATCATTTTCCTTGATTATGTTTACACATTGCATGCCACACTTTAATCAGGATACTACTCTCAGGGGCCACTGATATCCACGGCCATGAAAATTAGTCATAATTTATGTGTATATCAAAATTGAGCGAGGGGCCCCTGACAAAATACCTGTGTCTCTCATATATGAGCGACATGGCACGCAATGTGACAAGTAATGTTCTTATCAGCTGGGCCACTCTGGTTCTCATGGTCTCAATTATATATCGTCACCTTAGTACTATAGTAACAAATAGACTTCCGAACAGTAAGGTTGTATCCGAGATGTTCTTATCAACGTTGTTCTGAAGCTATTTCCTTGTGGCATTTTTATGATTAATTATTTATATGTTCTTATCAACGAGTAATTAAATTAGTAAATTAAGGATATTATTTATCGTGAGTGATGTCCGACGATCTAATTAAATGGTCGTTATGTTATCACGAAACCAAAAGTCGATTAATAAGTAAGTTTTTACTTTTATGTTTTATGTAAGTTTTTACTTACACCAACTGAGGCAATATTAGCCCAGGAAAAGAACATTTTATTTTCAGAAAATGCACAACGTTCGCAAAATGAACAAGCATTATATAATACATGGGTTCAATCAGAAAATAATGTTCAAAAACTTAATGACGTTCTACACCTTCGGCGCAAAGAATTAAGGATTTGCATGAAATTTTAGTATGTTATAGAGTTATACTTCAAAAAACTAAGATTTGATTTTTTAAAAATTGTTTTACCATGCCGTTTAATTACTATTAAGGGACAAAGTTAAGTTTTAACACAGGCTCTTATGGGAATTCTTAAAAGTCAATAACTTTTGACCCAAATTTACGATTTTAAATTATTTGTGCTTAAATTAAAGGTTTTTTTATAAGGAATAACATATTAAAAAATGAGGATTGTTTACCGTACCATTTATTTTTAATTTATTTATTATAATTAATTCCGTAAGTTCTGTAATTTATTATAATTTATTTTTATAGAGTATTCAATACTGAAACATATGATTTGAGTATTCTGCTATAAATGCATTGTTACCAACTTTCGCTTGCATATAAGTTTCCCCCCTTTTCTCTGAGAGGCATACCCTGCAACGAAGGTGTAGAACGTCGTTAATATAGATAATCAGCGGCTAAATCAAATAATTATCGCAATGGAGCAAAGATTAGCAAAGCTTGAGAATACCCAACAAGATATAGGGTCAACAGCAAGCGCCGATAAAACAAAAGCCGAAGAGAAAACAGACAAATCTGAATATTTTACTGATGAAGAAGATTTAGCCAACGAAACGGAGTGGATAAGACAAGAGAACAGGAGGACCAAAAAACGCAAAATGGATACTTCATTATCTCCTCCCTCTCCAGAGAAAGCAACAGCAGTAAAGCAAATTCAAAAGCCAAAACTGCCACCACCGGTTGTAGTAGAAGGTTTCAAAGATTCTGCCAACTTAAGTAAGACTCTAGTCGATGCTAGTATTAAATTCACCATGAAAATAATAAACAGTGAAGAGTAAACTTTCCTATCACACATATGAAAATAAACAAGAAAGACCAATCAGAGTAATGGTTAAGAAACTACATCATTCCTATCAGCCAAATGACATAGTAAAGGAGCTACAAAGAAGAGGATATAAAGCTATACAAGCTGATAAGAAATTAAAGTGGAGAACTAAAAAACCTCTTGATATGTTCATCCTGACGTTCAGACAAGATGAAGATATAAACAAAATCTTTGGAATAACTGACATTTTGAGCATGAGAGTAGAAATTGAACCACTAAGGAGCTTGAAGCTGGTACCACAGTGCAAAAGATGCCAGGCCTATGGTCATACCTGGAAATATTGTAATAAGGAACCAAGATGTGTTAAATGCATTGGTAAGCATCTTACCAAAGATTGTCAGAAACTACTAAAAGAGGAACCAAAGTGCATCCATTGTGGTGAAAATCATCCTGCAAGCTACCGAGGCTGTTATGTAGCCAAAAAAACACAAAAGCTGAGAAATCAGAGAACAAATAAGGCTAGTCTACCAAAACCACCACAAAGGGTCAATGAGAAGGAAAAGCCAAAAGCACAAAACGTCACTGCAAATAGAAAATACAGTGATGTAGTTAATAATGTAAAACAAACGGACCAAGAATTGGAAACCGAGAATACATAAAAAATAATATTAGAAAAACTCATCAAGATAGATGATAAAATAACACAAATAGATATACGCGTTACTAGATTGGAACATAGCGCTAAAGGAGCTATACCGAAAATTCGAAATGGCTAAGCAACTACGAATCATGGAATGGAATGCCAATGGGCTTCTACAACATAAAAATGAACTGCAAACTATCCTAGATACAGAAGAAGTTGATTTATGTCTCATAGCTGAAACACATTTCACGAAACAATCTTTTATAAAGTTTAGAGGATACAGGGTATACCACACTATACAACCTGACAATGCAGCAAAAGGAGGCAGCGCACTAATAATAAAAGACAACATTGAACATTATGAGGAGCTAAAATATGAAACAGAACACATACAAGCAACTACGGTATGTGTCAAACTCAAAACTAATTGCGAAGTTAATATAAGCTCAATTTATAGCCCCCCTAGGCATTCCATTAAAAAAGAACAGTATGTAGAATATTTGAAAAGTTTGCTAAAAAGATATATCATTGGAGGTGACTTTAATGCAAAGCACACCCAATGGGGATCAAGATTAACAACAACTAAAGGAAAAGAGTTACTGGCAGC
The DNA here is from genome assembly GCF_917563875.1 of Diabrotica virgifera virgifera. Classification (NCBI taxonomy): domain Eukaryota; kingdom Metazoa; phylum Arthropoda; class Insecta; order Coleoptera; family Chrysomelidae; genus Diabrotica; species Diabrotica virgifera. The sequence goes on along the minus strand of NC_065448.1, from coordinate 67,871 downwards.
CATAAAAGAACAGAAATGTGAAGTAATATCAACAGGTAGACCGACTTATTGGTCAACAGATACAAACAAAATACCGGACTTAATTGATTTCTTTGTTATTAAAAATATTTCATCCAACTATGTAGATATTAATGAAGGTTGGGATATGAATTCAGATCATTCACCCATAATACTCTCTGTGAGTGACACTATTATCAGAAAGGATTGTAACCCAATACTAACAAATAAACTAACAGACTGGGAAAGTTTTAGATCAATCCTTGAAGATAGAATTGAATTAGCAGTACCATTAAAAAAACCTGAACTAGATGAGGAAGTTGAGTTGCTTGTACAAAATATACAAAAATCAGCATGGGAAAGTACTCCTACTATAAGATCAAACGTCAGAGAACAACTATCCGAAAGAAATTAAAAAGCTAATTAAAGAGAAAAGAAAACTTAGAAGGAAGTGGCAACAAACCAGAGCACCCCAAGATAAAACAAATTTAAACAATGCTAGTCAAAAACTTAAAAGAGAGATTCAAAATATAAAAAATGAGTCAATCAGTTATTACCTGAGAGAGTTGACGGATGATAGTAGCACAGAGTACTCTCTATGGAAAGCAACAAAAAGGCTAAAAAGACCAGTAACCCATTCTCCACCCATTAAACTAGAAGACTAGCTGGGCTAGAAGTAATGAGCAAAAGGCAGAGAGTTTTGGAGTGTAATTTCCAGGGGCAACTCCGAATTGCATGAAAATTTGGATTTAGGTTCTACTTACCCTCCACTTCAAAGTTGAATTTGTGCCGTTGGTTGCTTTTACTTGGGGGGTGACATTTACCCCTTCTCGCGGGGTGAAAAAAATTTTAAGTACCTTTTGTTCTATAAAGTTTTTTACGTAAGTCAATAATTTTCGAGTTATTCGCGATTTAAAATGTTGATTTTTCGACAAAAAAACTACGTTTTCAGACCGTTTTTCCCAAATAACTCAAAAAGTAAATATTTTATCGAAAAAAATATTTTTAGCAAAAGTGTAGCCTATAAAAAAACGAAAAAAATGGTGTACCAGTAAAGTCTACAAATTGAGTAGAAGCAAAGTTATAGCTCATGAAAAATACGTTCTTATTCGTCTAATTCCAAATCGAATAATTCAACGCGAAATCACCGAAGAAAGAAGCGTTTTTCGGGAAAACCTTATTAAAATTTTTAAAGTATCGAAAAAAGCTTATTATTTGTTTTTTACAAAAGTTTACAGCATCAAAAATAAACGAGTTACACTGAAAAAAAAAGTTGGCCCCTTTTTTTGGTAAAAAAATCGTGAAAACCTCCCTCTATTTACTAAATGAAATTAATCGTTTGGCTTTATCATCTATTTTAACTGTATGTGTATTGTTTATATGATCTGTAAGTTTGATTGATTTGAAGTGCCTATTTTTAAAAACATTTGGTTTTATAGTAAAAAAAAATTTCTAAAATTTTTTTAAAAATTTCCTTTCTTTCAAAATAACTTAAAAAGTATTAGTGGTATGAAAAATCTTAAGGAGTAAAAAATGTAGGTTTTGCTATTATAAATATGATAGTTTATTTTTTTTCTCCGTAAGATAAAAATTGGTTAAGATATGGCTGTTCAAAATTTGCATACACTCGTGATTAGTGACCCATTCAAGCTTTCTCAATTATAACCCTTTCAAAAATAAACACTTTAAACCGGTGAGACTGACAGATCATATAAAAAATAGATAGGTAAGTAAATTGTTTGTAAAGCGGTAGCGATTAATTTCATTTGGGGAGCTAAACATGGCGAGATTTTCATGATTTTTTACAAAAAAAAAGAGGACCAACTTTATTTTGAGCGTAACTCGCTTATTTTTAATGCTAAAACTTTTATTAACAATTAAATCAAAGCTTTTTATAAGCACTTTAAAAAAGTTTAAATAGGTTTTTCCCGAAAAGTGCTTAATTTTTCGGTGATTTCACCTTGAAATACTCGATTTGGAATTAGACGAATAAGAACGTATTTTTCATGAGCTACAACTTTGTTTTTATTTGATTGATAGACTTTACTGATACACCATTTTTTTGGGTTTTTTATAAGCTACAAAATTTGCCAAGAATATTTTTTTCGATAAAATATTTACTTTTTGAGTTATTTGCGAAAAACCGTCTGAAAACGTAGTTTTTTTGTCGAAAAATCAACATTTTCAATGGCAAATAACTCAAAAAGTATTGACTTAAGTAAAAAACTCTAGAACAAAAGTTGCTTAAAATCAGTCAATTTATCCATTTCCGGTCTTACCCTGAACGTATGTTTTTTCACCCCCGAGAAGGGGTGACTGTCACCCCCAAGTAAAAGCAACCAACGGTACAATTTCAACTTTGAAGTGGAGGGTAAGTAGAACCTAAATCCAAATTTTCATACAATTCGGAGTTGCCCCCGAAAATTACACGGTATCGCCGAATTTCCCGTTCATTTACTGGGCTATGGAGAATTACTAAAAAACCTGCCTCGTAAAGCCATAGTCAAATTTACCAACATCATCAATGCTGCATTTAGATTGCGATATGTTCCAAATTTATGGAAAATAGCTGAGGTTATAATGATACCAAAACCAGGAAAATCACCAAATGAAGTGTCTTCATATAGACCATTATCACTTTTACCAGTGATGTCGAAGCTTTTTGAGAAACTTCTGCTAAAAAGAATAAAACCAATAATAGAAGAGAAAAAAAATGATTCCAAACCACCAATTTGGCTTCAGAAATAAACATTCTACGATTGATCAGGTTCACAGAATTACTAACATAATTGAGAAATCATTAGAAGAAAAGAAAGTATGTTCTACAATCTTTTTAGACGTAGCTAAGGCCTTCGACAAAGTATGGCATGAAGGTTTAGTCTACAAACTCAAAATTCTTATGCCTAAACAATATTCAGAAATTTTACAATCATATATATCTGACAGATATTTCAGAATTAAGCAAGAAGACGTGTAAACTGATCTAAAAGAAATCAGAGCAGGAGTCCCTCAAGGAAGCGTATTAGGTCCTGTTCTCTACCTGTTATACACATACGATATACCTGAAATGGAAAATGATAATAGCCACATTTGCAGATGACACCGCTATCTTAGCAGTAGGTAATACCAACGAAGAAGCAGCAGAAAAATTACAGTTGGCAATAAATAAAATACACAACTGGACTAAAAAATGGAAAATCAAATTAAATGAATCTAAATCTATTCATGTCAATTTTACAAATAAAAAAATCGAAAACATTCCAATTAGAATAAATGATGCCCAAATACCATATGCATCTTCTGCAAAATATGTAGGTATCACATTTGATGCAAGGCTTCGCTGGAAAGTCCACATTAAAAAGAGAAGGGAAGAATTAGGTATCCGTTACAAAAAAAATGTATTGGCTGATGGGAAGAAACTCTGCATTGTCCACATATAACAAAATACTTCTATACAAACAAATACTTAGACCAGTATGGATGTATGGTTGCCAACTCTGGGGCTGTGCCAATTCAAGTAATATTCAGATTATCCAGAGATTCCAGAATAAAGTATTACGGAACATCGTTGATGCTCCTTGGTATATCCGAAATGTCGACCTCCACAAGGATCTTGAGATGGAAGATGTAGACAAAGTTATCAAGAAGATGGCAGGTAGTCACGAACAACGCCTCCATAGTCATGTAAACATCGAGGCCATCGAGCTCCTCGATAATACTGGGCTAGAAAGAAGATTCAAACGAAGAAAACCATTTGAGTTTGTGTAAAGTGTTAGTGTAAAAGCAGAGCATAGTGTTGTATTGTGTGTTAGTTTTAGTATTAAAATGCATACTTGTTAAAAAAAATAAGGAGACACCATAGGGTTAATATCTTAGATTATGTATCATTTAGTAATCTAAGTTAAAGAAGAACTGATAATTGGTCAACTGATGACCAGATTTCAGTAGTCTAAACACAGCTTGTGTTTAATAAAAAAAAAACCTTAGTACTATAACTTGATAACTCAAAAATTGGTGTTTTTGAGATAACTAGTTCACAAGCTGTATTTTATGTGTCTCCATATTATGCAAATACTTGGTAACCCGCTCCAAATAAGTTAAGGATTTATTTATGATTGACAAAATTTGATAAAATTAAAATGCCCCCAACATTTCGTGCTAAAACTTGGCAGTATGAGTTATCAAATTATTGTTCGAATCAGTGTAATAGAAATAATCGTACATTGAATGTTACAACTAGCTAACTCTAGATATCTAATTGTAGAACGTGTTATTCTGAAACCATTAAGGCTACCTCGTGATTGCTATCTGTTGATTTTTTTCATGTTAATGTTATAATTTGAAGATCGTTAGCAGCTCTTGCAACCTCAAACAGGTTAAATCGTGAAACAGATTGTCGCAGTATGTATGGGATTGGATGTTAATAAAAGAAATTGTCGGTCAGCCCAAACTTGTTATAAATATACCAAACTTGGTATAAATTTTGCATTCTAGGCCTATCCCAATAACTGAAAGCAAATATCAAGATTTAATTTCAATGTTTACTATGGATCCTCCAGTGTTATGGGGCAGTTTCAAGCCTTTTTATTTTGGACCATCACATTACGATATTAACAATGATAACACTGACGAAACATATATGAAGATGATTAATATGATAAGGGAGCGTTCAAGTATTACGTAACGCGATTTTTTAAGATTTTTGACCCCCCCTTCCCCTTACGTAGCGCACTCTAATGGGCGTTTAACTATTGCGTAACGCAATTTTTGAAGATTTTTTACCCCCTCCCTCCAACCTGCGTTACGTAATACTTGAACGACCCTTAATACTTATCAACTTCACAATTATGCTTACGTCTTGTGTTAGTTTTTTTTATTTTTATGTTAGTTTAGCCTGTATAATTAAAATATTAATATATATTTTAGCAACTGTGATTACGAGATAATAGTAATAGATGACGGAAGTCCAGATGGCACACTTGAAGCAGCAAAGCAGCTCCAAAAAATATATGGTGAAGATAAAATTTTTTTAAGACCTAGAGAAAAAAAGCTAGGCTTGGGAACAGCTTATATTCATGGTATCAATCATGCTACAGGCAACTTTATCATTATAATGGATGCTGACTTAAGTCACCATGTAAGTATGGTATTTCAGAAATATTGATTGCTCAACCAAATACAAATTGTAAATAAGTATAGATAAACAGACTTAACTGCAACCCTCAAGGTCACTTGCATCACATTATCGAACGACTGTTGTGTCTTCTCTTGGTGGTTGCAGATAAACCGGTTTTATAGTATCTACTTATACTAAATTTCAATAAGCGACGCAAGGCATGTAAACAACGATTTTAGTTGTAAAGGTGTTCAAAATTTAGCTACTTGTTCCAATACAGCATGTCCCTGTAAGTTGGATCCATAATTCAAAAATCCATATTATGGAAAACTTTTTTATTATTAATTTTACTAAAAAAAAATAATTCTTCATAAAAAGCCCTGCATGGTCTAAAACCTAAGATTCAACCATCAGATATCAAAGGACATCGAACACATCTTATGGAAAATATAATGTCACTCAAATTCAATAAAATTTATACCAATAGATTCGTTTTAAATTAACGATCAAATCTTATCATTGCGCCAACTCTCTATTTTCAAAAATAAGAGCAGAAATTGATATAAATAAATCTGAAATCAAATGGGTAGGTACATAAGTTAGAGAGAGAAAAAATATTTTAAAATACCCAGATTTTCGGTACTCCATAAATCAGCGGATTAGTTTCACTAATCCGCTTAGGCCCAGCGGGATTTAAGCTGTTATGAATAGCACTCAGAGCAATAATGATTGTAAACTAACATTTTATGGACTCCAAAAATGTGATTTCGATAAACTTTAATTGCAATTTGCGCCGTAATTAATCATAATTAAGAGTTGGCGCAATGATAAGAATTGATCGTTATATTAAAACGAATCTAATCGTATAAATTTTATTGAATTTGAGTGACATTATATTTTCCATAAGATGTGTGCGATGTCCTTTTATGAATATTATTCGAGGTATGTCAAAAAGTATGAAATTCACTCAAGAGTAAAGTAGCTTTATTTTTCACAATATTGAAAATTGTTATTATGAAAAGTTGTTTCTTCTAATTGAAAAAAAAATTGAAAATTTTTCTTTAATTATTATGGATAACCAACATTATTTTCAGTTATTTCAATTATGATAACTCTTTTACTATTAATTTTACGAAAAACAGTGATTCTTAATAAAAAGTTCTGGATGGTCTAAAACCTAACGTACAACCATCTTATATCAAATTTTATCAATTTTGTACGAGGTATGTCAAAAAATATAAATTTTGCTCAAGAGTAAAGTAGTTTTATTTTTCACAATACTGAAACTTGTTGTAATTAATATCTAATGGGAATAAATAAGCACTAAGCACTGAGCCTTGGTGCAATCCTACTTTCACATGCAATTTATCAGTCTCTCCCACACCTGTCCTGTAATGCATCTCCATCTATTTCTCCATTACTCTGTAATACCGATCTCAGGTACTTAAAACTATTGCTTTTCACAATCATTTCACCATCCAAAGATACCATTTTATTTGTAGTAACTCCATCTTTAAATGAACATTCCAAATTCTCTGTTTTTGTCCTACTAAGTTTTAAACCTTTTTCCTCCAGAGCTTGTCTCCACTGTTCCAGTTTTTGTTCTAAGTCTCTTTTACTATTTCTTACTAAAACGATATCATCAGCATACATTAAGCACCATGGAATGTTACCCTGTAGTTTCACTGTTTTCTGGTCCAAAACTAATGAGTAAATGACATACCAGTACAGTACTAATCAGTATGAGAGTACATAAGCACCGAGCCTTGGTGCAATCCTAATTTCACATGAAATCTATCAGTCTTTCCCACACCTGTTCTAACACTAGTCGTTACTCCCTCATACATATCTCTCACAATCTTTACATATTCACAAAAGACTTCCTTCTTATTGAGTGCCCACCACAGAATCTCTCGAGGAACTCTATCATATGTTTTCTCAAGATCAATGAATACCATATGATCGTGATATACCATATGACTTGTTTCTTTATTCCTGTATTTTTCCATCAATTGCCTTATAATGAAAATTGCATCTGTTGTTGATCTGCCCTGCATAAAGCCAAATTGATTATCGGATATTTCGGTTTCTTCACGTATCCGTCTATCAATTATTACTCTCTCTCTCATATTTTCATGGTGTGGCTAAGTAGTTTTATAGCCATGTAGTTTGTACATTGTTGTATATAGTCCAGAAAGCCACTGCGCATCCGTTAGAAAAAATATTCTGATTCGGATTTTTTGCACAATCTTACTCAAAAAGGACCCCTTTTAACAAATTTGTATGTTGCCAGGACCAAAAGTGGGTCAAAAATTTTTTAAACGTTTTTTTTTGTTTTTTTTTCCTAAAATTATTTTTTTTGCATGGAACAAAGTTTTTTAGGTTTTTTGGATCATTCCAAACAGAAAAAGTCTTTAGTGAGTTTTCTCTAAAGTTGATAGGTTTTGACATATAAGCGATTAAAAATTGAAAAATTGCGAAATCGGCCATTTTTAACATTCAAAAACTATGTGAAAAACTTAAAATTTGAATGTTGCCAAGGTAGGTAGATATTCTTTAAACATCGATTAATGAAATCCCGAAGAGTTTTTTGCAATACAGTATTCAAAACTCCTCTGTTTTTTAATTTCTAATCACGCGTGCGTAGAGATGCATCAAGTCAAACTAGTTTGATTTTACTCAACAAACTTGACTTAAAACCAAACTTTTTTTGTAAAAAAGTTTGACTTGACTTGATTTCGATATCTTTAGGTTTGACTTGAAATCAAACTTCTTTAAACAGTTTAAAGTTTATTTTTAATTCTAATTGACAGCATACCTCCTTTTGTTTTGACTTATTTGGACAGATCTGAACCTGTACTCTGCTACTCCGCAAATTAGTTATACATAAGTTATATTCATATTTATAAGCATATGCTTTGCTTGTTTGTTGTAATACGTTAGTTTTGAAAGGTGTGCTTTGTGCAATAATGTCTGAACCTGAACTTTTTTCCGCTCAGAGTACGTACCAGAACAAAGTGAGTCTGATTTTGAAAATATCCCCACTGCAAAAATTAAGAGAAAAAAATCTGTAGACGAGGCAGAATTGATTAACAAGAAAAATAAATATGTAGGTATACTGATTTATTTAATGCTCCGGCAGGCGATTCCAAAACAATGAAGATTGCAAAGTGCACATTATGTAAAAATAAAAACAGTGTTATAAAAATGACATAGTGGAACTAGTTCTTTAAAACATCTGAAGGTGCATTTAAATCAAAGCGAACACGAACGAACGAACGAAGGAACGAATTCGTAGGTGTTCGCTAGGTTATAGACCAGGGCGGATCTGTAAAAATATTAGTACATTTGGACGTTGAGAGGTGACTCAAATTTTTTTGCAGAAATTGCTTGAAAATAAATCAAATAATAATATTTGAGTTATCCTCCCTCTCAAAAAGGTCCGGAACATTGTTTAAATAAACAAAATGTCAAAAAATTAAGGAAAAATTCGAGTTTTTTCTTGGTTTTTTGATTATAACTTTAAAAGTATTCATTTCCGAGAAAAGTTGTACTGACATAAAAGTTGCGTAATTAAATTTCCTATAATATAGAATTAGTTAAAAATTTAAGAAATACTCACAATTGTTGCAAAATAGCAATAATTTTGAAAAAAACATACAAAAACAAGTATTCGCATTTTACGTTTTTCAACCATTTATGCTACACTTAGGACCTTCATATTTCACCTTGAAAAATTTTATGATACAGTAAAACAATACTGTAAATTTCATTAAGATCGGTTCAATAGATTTTGCAAAATAAATTTTGCAATCCAGCTTTCGTAAAAAAAATTCATTTTTTCAAAATGTTACAGGACTGAAAATAAAGCAGATAGCAAGTTGAAAATTTTTTTGCACATAGAAGTGTACTGTACCATTTATTTGCAATTTTGCAAAATTAAAATCGCTTAACACCACGGCGTCAGGAATTTTTTTAAATAAGCATTAATTATTGGTGCTACGCGCAGGACAGCGGATAGGTTGCTCTGATTGGGCATTTCAATGACCTTTTATAATGATTGATACATTTTAATTTTTATGACATTTTGATATAAATAAATAAATTTGTTTATTGCAAAATAAAAACACATACTCTATCCTTTGAAATAACACTTTTATTAGCAAAAACTTTCTTTGTTCATATATTTTAACTTAAATAATAAAAGTTTATTATTTTTAAACATATTCAATTGTTTAAACAATATTTCACAAACAATAATAAAATTAGTTTGATTTTTGTGGAATTAAAATATTAAAATACAACAAAATATAGAGTAAGAAAGTAATATATTAGATAAAGATTGGAAGAAATTTTGGTGGAAATCAACCTGTGTGAATCGAACACAGCTGTCCTGCGCGTAGCACCAAAAATTATTGTTTATTTCAAAAATTTTCTGACGCCGTGGTAATTAATCGATTTTAATTTTGAAAATTGCAAATGAAAGGTAGAGTACATTTCTATAAGCAAAAAAAAATTCAACTTGCTATCTGCTTTACTTTCAGTCCTGTAACATTTTGAAAAAATGAATTTTTTTTGCGAAAGCTGTATTGCAAAATTTATTTTGCAAAATCTATTGAACCGATCTTAATGAAATTTACAGTATTGTTTTACTGTATCATAAAGTTTTTCAGGGAGAAATATGAAGCTCCTAAGTGTAGCATAAATGGTTGAAAAACGTAAAATGCGAATACTTGTTTTTGTATGGTTTTTTCACAATTATTGCTATTTTGCAATTAGGGTTACTATTTTTTAAATTTTTAACCAATTCTATATTGTAGTAAATTGAATTACGCAACTTTTATGTCAGTACAACTTTTCTCGGAAATGAATACTTTTAAAGTTATAATCAAAAAACAAAGAAAAAAATCGAATTTTTCCTTCAATTTTTGACATTTTGATTATTTAAACAATGTTCCGGATCTTTTTGAGAGGGAGGATAACTCAAATATTATTATTTGATTTATTTTCAAGCATCATCATTCTCTTTGCCTTATCCCTATGCGGGGTCGGCTTCCCTAATTGCATTTCTCCACACAATTCTGTCTTGGGTCATATCAATGTTAATCCCCTTTACCAACATGTCCTGCCTTATCGCCTCCCCCCAGGTCTTCTTTGGTCTTCCTCTCCTACTCCTTCCAGGAATCTGCACTTCAGCTATTCTTCGTATTGGGTGATTAACGTCTCGACGTTGAACATGACCGAACCATCTTAACCTATGCTCTCTCATTTTGGCATCAATTGGTGCCACACCTAGACTTCCCCTAATATACTCATTTCTAATTTTATCCTTCTTTGTCACTCCACTCATCCATCTAAGCATTCTCATTTCCGCCACATGCATTCGTTGTTCCTCTTTCTTTTTCACTGCCCAACATTCAGTCCCGTACATCATAGCCGGTCTTATGGCTGTTTTATAGAATTTTCCCTTCAGCTTCATTGGAATTTTTCTGTCACACAACACACCACTCGCTTCTTTCCACTTCATCCATCCAGCCCTAATTCTACTGCATGCATCTCCATCTATTTCTCCATTACTCTGTAATACGGATCCTAGGTACTTAAAACTATTGCTTTTCACAATCATTTCACCATCCAAAGATACCATTTTATTTGTAGTAGCTCCATCTTTAAATGAACATTCCAAATACTCTGTTTTTGTCCTACTAAGTTTTAAACCTTTTTCCTCCAGAGCTTGTCTCCACTGTTCCAGTTTTTGTTCTAAGTCTCTTTCACTATTTCCTACTAACACGACATCATCAGCATACATTAAGCACCATGGAATGTTACCCTGTAGTTTCGCTGTTATCTGGTCCAAAACTAATGAGAATAAATACGGACTAAGCACAGAGCCTTGGTGCAATCCTACTTTCACATGAAATTTATCAGTCTCTCCCACACCTGTCCTAACACTAGTCGTTACTCCCTCATACATATCCCTCACAATCTTTACATATTCACCAGGGACTCCTTTCTTATTGAGTGCCCACCACAGAATCTCTCGAGGAACTCTATCATATGCTTTCTCAAGATCAATGAATACCATATGAGCGTTTGTTTCTTTACTCCTGTATTTTTCCATCAACTGCCTTATAATGAAAATTGCATCTGTTGTTGATCTACCCTGCATAAAGCCAAATTGATTCTCGGATATTTCGGTCTCTTCACGTATCCGTCTGTCAATTACTCTTTCCCATATTTTCATGGTGTGGCTAAGCAGTTTTATAGCCCTGTAGTTTGTACATTGTTGTATATCTCCCTTGTTTTTGTAAACAGGTACCAGTATACTGCTTCTCCATTCGTCTGGCATTTGTCCGACTTCCATAATTCTATTAAATAGACCTGCTAGCCACCTTGTTCCTGTCTCTCCCAATGCTCTCCATACTTCCCCAGGAATATCATCTGGTCCTACCGCTTTTCCTTTCTTTATTTTTTGAAGCGCTTGAGCCACTTCCTCGTTGGTTATTTTGGTGACCATTGCTGCTACTGTCTCCGTTGACTCTACAGGCTGTCTGTCAAATTCTTCATTTAATAAGCTGTCAAAGTACTTTCTCCATCTCTTTTTGACTTCCCTTTCGTGAACTAGTATTTTATTATTTTCATCTCGGATACATCTAATCTGATTAAAATCTTTTGCTTTCCTTGCTCTCTGTTTGGCTATTTTATATATCTTCGTTTCGCCTTCCCTGGTATCAAGTTGATCATATAGGTTTGAATACGCTTCTGCTTTGGCTTTTGCTACTGCTCCTTTCGCTTCCTTTTTCGCCACCATATAGTTTTGAAGATCTGTGTCGGATCTGGTTTCTTGCCACTTTTTATATAATTTTCTCTTCTCTTTTATTTTTCCTTGTACTTCGTTTGACCACCACCAAGTCTCTTTATCCTCAAACTTTTTTCCTGACGTTTTCCCAAGTATTTCAATAGCAGTCTCTCTTATACTACTGGCCATTTTTCTCCAAATTGTATTAGGGCTTCCTTTCATGTTCCAACATATTTTTTCTACTATTCTTCTCCTGAATAGACCTTCTTTCTCATCTTTCAGCAGCCACCATTTGATTTTTTGTGGTCCTCTCCGATATTTTTTTTTAGTTTCGCTTTTTACTTCGATGTCCAGAACAAGCAGCTTATGTTGTTGGCTTACTGTCTCACTCACTATTACCTTGCAGTCCTTGCATTCACGTATGTCTTCTTTCCTTATCATGAAGTAGTCTATTTGGGATTGATGTTGTCCACTTTTGTAGGTAATAAGTTGAGTTTCTCTCTTTTTAAAGAATGTGTTAACAATCGCCATATCCAATGCTGTTGCTAATTCAAGCATGTCATCTCCAGCTTCATTTCTAGTTCCAAAGCCTAATCCCCCATGTATTGTTTCATATCCTGTCTTGGTTTGGCCCACATGTGCATTGAAATCACCTCCTATTATAACTTTCTCCTCTGCTGGAATATCACTCAGTACGTCTCCTAATTGATCATAGAAAGCTCTTCTTTCATTCTCACCCAGACCTGTTTGGGGAGCATACACACAAACAACATTCAATACCTCTTTATCAATTACAAATTTCACTGACATCATTCTATCACTCGTTCTTACAACTTCTACTACGTTATCTTTCATTTCACTATCAGCAATTATACCAACTCCATTTCTAGTGTTACTACTCCCTACATACCACAATTTGTATCCTTCACCTAGTTCTTTCGCCCTTTGTCCTTTCCACCTAGTTTCTTGAATACAAGCAATTTGAACTCTTCTTCGTTTGAGCGCATCCACTAACTCCAGACTCTTACCTGTAAGACTACCAAGATTCCAAGACCCTATCCTGATTTTTCTAACCTGCAATGGTGTTCCCCCTGAGATAGTCCTCACCCGGAGATCCGAACGGAGGCTCATTTTACTTCCGGAACATTTTACCTCAGGAGATGCCATCATTTCAGTATAAGTTTTGACTGCGTTTGGAGAAGGTCTTTTCATTATTATGGCCTGAAAAGATTTTTGGATATTTGATGCCTGAATGCCTTTTCTATCAGCACCATACCCTGCCCTGCACGTTTAGCCAATACACCACCAATGCAACCAAAGTGCAGTATTACCCCACACCCGCCTGCATTTTTCTGTATAGGCCAGGATCCCTACTGTAAGGACTGCCCTATAAGCCAATGTATTGTTGCCCGTATCCCGCCGCTAGGAGGCACGTACTTTGGTTATTTCGGGATACAATTTCAAGCAATTTCTGCAAAAAAATTTGAGTCACCTCTCAACGTCCATCTCAAAACAGATCCGCCCTGGACTATTACTCGTTCGCTACAAAGTAGGACCACAGCATAATAAAACCTAATATATTCTAATCTAATACATACTTATATTTACTATGCTGTCTATCTTATACTTACTATGCTGTGGTAGGACCATTTACATTGAAGCGAACCAATGTCGGATGAACCAATGTACAGATGAAGATATAATCGTTAACGCTGCTAGTTTTATAGTTATTGCAGGACTTGCCGAAAAAAAAGGAAGAAGAGAGTGTGGTGTTCCGAGTTTATTACATCATCATCATCATCATCATCAGCCTCTCTCAATCCACTGCTGGACATAGGCCTCCCCTGTTTGTCTCCAAAGTGTTCTATCTTGTGCTTTCTGTATCCAGTTTTTTGTTGTCTTTCGTAAGTCGTCTTGCCATCGTATTGGTGGTCTTCCTCTGCTACGTTTATCGGCCCTTGGTCTCCATTCAACTAGTTTGCGAGTCCATCTTCCGTCCTTCATTCTGGCAACGTGTCCAGCCCATTTCCATTTTAAATTGCAGCTTCTTTCAATGACGTCTATGACTTTGGTCTTAGCTCGTAGATCTTCGTTTCTAATCCTGTCTCGCAGAGTGGCCTCTATCATTGATCGCTCCATTCTTCTCTGCGCTACTCTTAGTTTTTGTTCGTTTTTCTTTGTGAGCGATAATGTTTCTGCACCATAGGTCATCACCGGTAGCACGCATTGGTCGAAAACTTTTTTCTTCATGTTAGTTGGAATGTCACTCTTAAAAATGTCCCTAAGAGCTCCGTATGCTGCCCATCCTTGTATTATTCTTCTGGATACTTCTGTTGTTTGATTGTCCTTACCTATCTTAATTTCGTGACCCAGATATATATATTTGTCTACCAGTTCTATTTGTTCATTTTGTATTTCAAGGTGTTTACTTGGTACTAAGTTCGTCATATATTTTGTTTTTGTTATATTCATTTTTAGGCCTATTTTATGACATGCCTTACCAAGTTCTTCCAACATTTCCTTTATTTGTCCCAAATCGTCTGCAATCAGGACTATATCGTCTGCGTAGCTTAGGTGGTGTAGCATCTCTCCGTCCACATTTATTCCTTTATCACCCCATTCAAGGGTTTTGATCGCTTTTTCTAGAGCCGATATGAAAAGTTTAGGTGACAACGTATCGCCTTGACGGATACCTCTTTGGATTTGTATTTGTTTGCTGTTATCGTGTAGTTGTATCGAGCTTGTCGCATTTTTATATATATTACATATTAGCCTCGAATATCGGCTATCAATGCGGCTTTCGTTTAGTGCTTCTATAACACTGTCGAGTTCTACTGAGTCGAATGCTTTGTGGAAATCTACGAATGCTAAAACTAAGGGCTTGTTATATTCTATGGATTTTTCAATGAGTTGTTTTATTGTTTGGAGGTGATCGTTGGTTCCAAAGTTTGCTCTGAATCCAGCTTGTTCTCTTGTTCCGAGTTTATTACAAAAGGGAAAAAAAGGAGGAGGTGATGCCTTGTTAAGTGATTTAATGACTGACAATTTATTCCAAGTTACAAATTTCTGTAGAATGTCTATGGAAGATTTGTTGAATTTGATTTTGATTTCTAAAAATGATACAAATTTCAAAAAAACAATTACTGCTAAAGAAAGAATGCTGCTAACCCTCTGCTTTCTTGCAACATGTGACTCCTATGCAAGTCTTAAGTACTTGTTCAAAATTTCAACTTTAAAAAGTAACAACTGAATTATGAAAAATATATTTAATGGTAAAATTTAATTAAACAATTAATTATTTTAGTAGGTCGGTAATTTTAATATTATATTATTTGTATGTGTACAAAAATAAGTGCACTACCAGACTTCGGTTTTAGTCACCATCCAGATGGATTTAAAAGCGTAAAAATAATATGTATTTAGCAGTGACGTAAATTTTCGTTATTTTTGACTATTTGTACATAACGATTCCTATAACTATCAATACCAGGTACTTTATACTCTTAATGGTAATAGTTTTATTAGTCATCTAACAAATATAAAACTACAAAAGTGTATTTCTGGACCATGGTTCTGCGAATTAGTTTTTTCATAATAGATTAAATAATAGTAGGATTTTTTTATTAGAGTTACAACAATAAAGCAACAAAGAATGTAAAATATCAAAGATCCTTTTTAGTACTGGCAGGTACCCATTTTTACCCAAGTTTCGACAAATGCGGGAATGCATATTGCCCGCACGTGTATTTAAGATGGACCAGTCACACATTGTGTTTAAGTTTATTGTCGTGTTTATTGTCAGTGAAAAAATGAGTTAATAATCGAATATGTCATTTTCTTAAATATATGTATAAATTTTGATACGACTTCAATTTCATTTTGTCCTGTCTCTATTCTATAATTATTTAATTTAAAACAAAAATAATTTATCCAGGTATTTTTTATTTTGTTGAAAATTTTGACGATAAGTAAATATTTAATTTAAATCTGTCATCAACTAATAGTTTGTGATAAATAAATCTTCTTCTTAAGATGCTGTGCATTTCTGCATAGGCGTCCACCGTACATTGTCTTGTCAGGTGAAACGTTAGATAGTCAGGATTACATAATTCTGTTTTTAACAGCATTGCGAAGCATTTCATAGCTGTGGGTTCCTGTCCATTGGCGATTACGTAGCCATGACATCGTTTAACGTCCCAGTCCTCTCTTACCCTCTATCTTTCCGTCGAGTATCAGTTACTGAAAAGTGTATCGTTCTCCTCGTAATATGTGCCCCAAGTATGTACTCTTCTTACTTTTAACACAATAATTAAAAACTTCCCTATCCTGTAAACCCGCTCTTCTGAGTACTTCCTTCTCTTTCTGACTCTGTCCATCCATGATATTCTATGCATTCGACGTAGGCACCACATTTCAAACACTTTCGACGCCCAAATCGGGTGTCGTTGTCAAAATACAAAATATTACTAAAATAAACAAAAATGTTGTTGCTTAGTCAAAAATTCTTCTAATAATTTATTTAATGTGACTCATTTATATCGGCAATTCAGACACATATATTATACATTTTAAAGTAGAAGACTTTAAAATGATATTGCCAATATTTTTGAGTTGCGTTCCTGAAAAATTACTAAACATTTTATCTCGAAGAAAAGTGTAATATCTACTAAATAAATTAATTTTCAAACTCTTTCAAACTAGTTTGACAAACAGTTTGAATTTTCAAACCTGTAACCATTGACCAGTTTGACTTGACTTGAATTAATTCCAGAAGGATTGACTTGAGTTTGACTTGAAATTAAGTCAAATTCAAGTCAAGTTCAAACATTCAAGTCAAACTTGTGTAACTCTACTAGTGCGCGACACTATTTTCCACCGTTGCATGTGTATACAGTATGGTGCAAATGAAAGGAATAAATTCGTTATTTCGTAAACCGGCGACTTTAAGGAAAAAACACGAAACAGGTCGATTTTTATTTTTAAGTTATGATATTGTGGCATATATGGTATACTAGTGACGTCATCCGTCTGGGCGTGATGACGTAATCGATGATTTTTTTAATGAGAATAGGGGTCGTGTGGTAGCTCATTTGAAAGGCTCTTCAATTTTCTATTCAGTAATGTAAACATGTACATAATTATTTATACAGGGTGTCCAAAAAATTTTTATTAAATTAAATTATTTAACAAAAAAAGAAGTAGAAGGACACCCTGTATAAATAATTATATAAATGTTTATATTATTGAATAGAGAATTGAAGAACCTTTCAAATGAGCTAGCACACGACCCCTATTCTCATTTAAAAAAATCATCGATCACGTCATCACGCCCAGATGGATGACGTCAATAGTATACCATATATGCCACAATATCATAACTTAAAAATAAAAATCGACCTGTTTCGGGATTTTTCCTTAAAGTCGCCGGTTTACGAAATAACGAATTTATTCCTTTCATTTGCACCATACTGCATACACATGCAACGGTGGAAAATAGTGTCGCGCACGCTTGATTGGCAATTAAAAAACAAAGGAGTTTTGAATATTGTATTGCAAAAAACTCTTCGGGATTTCATCAATCGATGTTTAAAGAATATCTACCTACCTTGGCAACATTCAAATTTTCAGTTTTTCACATAGTTTTTGAGGGTTAAAAATAGCCAATTTCGCAATTTTTCAATTTTTAATCGCTTATATGTCAAAAACTATCAACTTTAGAGAAATGTCACTACAAACCTTTTCTGTTTGGAATGATCCAAAAAACCTAAAAAAACTTCGTTCCATGCAAAATAAAATAAATTTAGGAAAAAAACAAAAAAAAAACGTTTAAAAAATTTTTGACCCACTTTTGGTCCTGGCTACATGCAAATTTGTTAAAAGGGGTTGTGCAAAAAAATCCGAATCGGAATATTTTTCCTAGCGGATGCGCAGTGGCTTTCTGGACTAATATCTACCTTGTTTTTGTAAACAGGTACTAATATACATACTGCTTCTCCATTCGTCTGGCATTTGTCCAACTTCCATAATTCTATTAAATATACCTGCTAGCCAACTTGTTTCTGTCTCTCCCAATGTTCTCCATACTTCCTCAGCAATATCATCTGGTTCATCTGCTTTTCCTTCTTTTATTTTTTGAAGCGCTTGAGCCACTTCCTCGTTTGTTATTTTGGTGTCTCCGTTAACTCCACAAGCTGTCTGTCAAATTCTTCTTTTAATAAAGTGTCAAAGTACTTTCTCCTTATCTCTTTTTAACATCCTCTTCGTGAAATGGTAAATAGGAATGAATAATAATATATTTGATGTTGTTTAATTTCAGCCAAAATTTATATCCCAGTTTATCGAAAAACAACAGTCACAAGATTATGACGTAGTTTCTGGTACTCGCTACATAGGAGATGGAGGAGTATCCGGATGGGATTTTAAAAGAAAACTAGTGTCTCGTGGAGCAAACTTCCTAACTCAGCTTTTATTAAGACCCGGTGCGTCTGATCTAACAGGATCATTCCGTCTCTACAAAAAAGATGTTCTTGAAAAACTTATCAACAGTTGTGTGTCTAAAGGTTATGTCTTTCAGATGGAAATGATAGTTAGAGCCAGGGAGTTAAACTACTCAGTGGGTGAAGTGCCAATTACTTTCGTAGATAGAGTCTATGGGGAATCGAAGTTAGGAGGGTCAGAAATTGTTCAGTTTGTTAGAGCATTGTTGTATCTTTTTGCTACTACATAGAAATTATTATTAGTGCAATTCACAAACCATACATACTCTAGACGTTCCACGACCATGTTAATCTTTCGGATCGAATTAACGCCATCTGTTGATTGGGAAGACAACTAAATTGACAAATTATAGTTTTACCTGGGAATTTCAAACTATAAATTTTTGCGGGATTTTTGATGATATTTCGCAGGAAATTAAAACAACAGAAAGACAATTCAATGTTTTACAAAATCTTAAATTCTCTCTAAAGTTATGCTAGTAGGTAGTGTTGTAATCGTGGCTAAAATACCAATATAAACAAAAATCATAGTTTTACTGAAAACTTCAAATATTCCAATTTGTTTCCAAAATGCTAAACACTACTGCCAAGTGTCATGTGAAAACACTGTTTTTTAGGAAGCACAGGGCAAAATCGAAAGAAAACGCTGGGTTGGAATAAAACAATTGTCCTGGCTGCGTAATATTAGACAACGCAACGGACAGATCGAACGGTCGAGGAATTGTTTCATATAGCTGTCGACCGAGAAATATTTCATCAACTTGCTAATACGACGATAGCCAACGCTTGAAAACAAGCAGGGCACACAAAGAAGAAGGAAGATGCCGCAATAATCAAGAGCAAGGATCTCGCTAAATTAAAATAATAAATTAATATAGAAAAATATAATATATGAAAATTATTTCGAACCTGAATTTGAGTATTTCATTATGTTATGTAGGTATGTTTTGAAAATATAATTTTATTTAGTGTTTCTTTAACAATTTCCTAATGATTTCTTTTTAAAACCTGTCATTTAAGTTTCTAAGTGAATAATTTAATTTTTTAATATTCAAAATTATATAATATGTACATAGACGGGGGCGTAAGAATTTTTGGAATGTTTAAGGTGGTACATGACACAAAAAGGTTGGGAAAAACTGGTCTAGAGTATGTATGGTTTGTGGTGCAATTACTATATTCATATACTTTAACTCAAGTTGTTTTAAAACATTAAAATATTTTTCTACAATAATATTACAAGTTGGTAATAGATGATGAATGATAGTTTAATAATTACATACTTGAAGTGATGTAACGTCTTGCAAAAAGTTAAGAAATTGTATAAAAAGAAATAAAGTTGGTTTTTGTGACATAATAAATAAGATTGAGTTTATGGTTTATTTCAAAATAAACGAAATTATTTTTACTTCAATTGTTTACTTTATTTACCTACTTTATTTACTTCTCATAAAATATCTCAAAGCCGTAACTTTAGCACAATGCCCTAACTTTGTGAGTTCGCTTTGTGCTTTAAAATTGTCAAATATATGGTCAGATCACAAACCAGTACCTGGCAAGTTCCTATAAAAAATACCATTAATCAAGAAAAAACATGGTATACTCCTTATCAGAGGAATCTTTCAGTGCGTCACAGTTTTTCGATTTCTTTCTAACGCATTAAGTTGGAAGTGACAGAAAAAAAGGTACGTCCGTGATTAAAATCATTTATAATATTTATTCTAGTTGATGATAGATGGCGCTATAATCGAACAAAAAAATTATTTATGTATTATCTATAATCTGTACAATTTATAAAACTATACAAATCAAAGAACATACATTTTTATAAATGAAATAAACACAATTGATTTGTTTTTATACCTACCAAATTACGATTACGATTCTGACAACTGTCAGATTTAACTAAAATCAAAATACTACTAAAATAAACAAAAATGTTGTTGCTAAGTAAATAAAAATTCTTCTAATAATTTATTTAATCTGACTCATTTATATTGGCAATTCAGACGTATATTATACATTTTAAAGTAGAAGACTTTAAAATGATATCGCCAATATTTATGAGTTGCGTTCCTAGGACGACTTTACTAAAAGATAGTTCATTCGATTACATGAAATCAATCCCAACTCAAGAATATCCGTCATAAAAAAATCATAGCATGTGATCTGTCTTTAAAAACACAACCATGACGGTAAAATTCTCGCGTTAGAGATTCCATAGTAAATCGCTAGGGAAAACCAGGAAAAAACCTCGTGATACTATCCCGACATCGTAAGTATTTATTTAGTCTTACATTTAATTTACCTTCAAAAAACTAATACCAAATCCTGACTTTAATATGTTTAAATTATAAATAATATTAATAATACATATGTAGATATACAATACGTAATACTAAAATATAACATTTGTACTAACTCGATATGTTATTGACTTACTAATATTGGTATTTTCTTTCTATTGACTTCCTCTTTCGGTATGGGTAACCACATCCTACTGCATTCTACCGTGGAATTTTACAAATTCCTCAGTAGAATGCAGTAGGATTACCGCGATTAGTAAGTCATTAACATATCGAGTTAGTACAAATTTTATATTTTAGTATTACTTATTGTATATCTATGTATTATTAATATTATTTATAATTTAAACATATTAAAGTCAGAATTTGGTATTAGTTTTTTGAAAGTAAATTAAATGTAAGACCTAATACTTACGATGTCGGGATAGTATCACGAGGTTTTTTCCTGGTTTTCCCTCGTGATTTACTATGGAATCTCTTACGCGAGAATTTTACCGTCATCGTTGCATGTGGTTGTCTTTTTAAAGACAGATCACATGATATGATTTTTTTATGACGGATATTCTTGAGTTGGGATTGATTTCATGTAATCGAATGAACTATCTTTTAGTAAAGTCGTCCCAGGAACGCAACTCATAAATATTGGCGATATAATTTTAAAGTCTTCTACTTTAAAATGTATAATATACGTCTGAATTGCCAATATAAATGAGTCAGATTAAATAAATTATTAGAAGAATTTTTTTACTTAGCAACAACATTATAATTTATTTTAGTAGTATTTTGTATTTTGACAACGAAACCCGATTTTCGCTTCGTAGCGTTAATAAAATCATTCTTTTGGTAAAATTGTGGCTTATTCCCATGAAAAATAGTTGATTATAAAAATGCCACGAGGAAATAGCTTCAGAACAACATTAACTAAAATGTCATGCTATGATTCTCTACATTCTACATTATTAAAATCATATATTACATCATTAATGACACACTGAATGAGAAGAACTTTAAATTATAGTCGTATAGATATATGTATTAGGTAAATAATGGGTAAATACCTAAATGATTTTTTTTTCGATGCTCAACAACTGGAACAAATGTTATAAATGCGTATTTATCACGGACGTGCCTTTTTTCTGCCACTTGCGTCACACTGAAAAAAGCCACTAACGTCAAAAAACGAAGAAAATTTTTTTTTTGAAAATTTTGTCATAAAATCAACAAAGGGGGGTATGCTTGGATTTTTTTCAAAATTCGTTAATTGGACATATTGGTGTCAATTCGAGTGCCAGAGTCAAATTATAGCACTTTTCTTACATAAAATTTGCCGCTCGTTCCTCTGGTGTGTACAGAATTTCTCTGCGAGTTACGGTTCGTGAGTAAAACGCTTCCGTTTAGAGACAAATGTAAAAATTTCTGAAAATTAAAAAAATTATAATTTGTCCTACTTGACTTTAAGCGTTAAACTGTAGCTTCTTCTTCAAGTGCCGTCTCCTAATCGGAGGTTGGATATAATCATCACTATCTTTACTCTATCCACCGCTGCTCTAAAGAGTTCTATAGAACTGCATCTAAACCAGTCCCTTAAATTCTTTAACCATGACACTCTGCTTCTTCCTATACTCCTTCCGCCTCTTATCTTTCCCTGTATTATCAGTCTTAACATTTCATATCGCGGTCCCCTCATTACGTGTCCCAGATATTGTAACTTTCTTATTTTTATTGTGTTTATTATTTCGCATTCTTTACCCATTTCTCGCAGTACTTCCGTGTTCGTTTTCCTCTATGTCCATGCTATTCTAAGCATCCTTCTGTAACACCACATTTCAAATGACTGTAGCTTATTTATGTGTTCTTGCTTTAATGTCCAGCTTTCAAGTCCATATTGTAGTATCGAGAACACGTAGCATCTCAAAGCTCTACTCTCAGTTCTAAGCTAAGGTCTTTGTTGCAGAGAACTGTTTTCATTTTTACAAACGCATTTGTGGCTATTTCTATCCTGGTCCTTATTTCTGTTGTTTGATTATTTTCAAACTATAGCACTTTTTGAAATTAGCTGGACCAGATGTATCTACTAACGTCAAAAAACCGAAGTAAAATTTTTTTTTGAAAGCTTTTGTCATGAAATCAAAGGGGGTACCCTTGGATTTTTTTCAAAATTCAGTTAGTCATATTGGTGTCAATTCGAGTGCCAGAGTCATAGTGTAGCACAAAGTTAAGCTCAAAATAAAGTTGGCCCCTTTTTTGGCAAAAAAGATTATGAAAATCTCCCCCTATTTAGCAACCTAAATAAAATTAATCGTTACCGCTTTATCATTTACTTTATATGTATTACTTTGGATTGCTTTGATAAAACTATGTTTAATGTTGGTTTGCTGTAGAGTTGACCATAGTTTGCCGAGGGGCACAGTGTCATATGCTTTTTATAAGTCTACGTACACCAGGTGAACTTCTTTATTGACTGCCTTTTCTCTCAATAACTTGCGTACTAGAGTACAGGTGGTCTACTGTTGACCACACAGTTCCAAAACCAGCTTGCACCTCTGCTTCGTAATCTCTATTATAGTCATTTTCTATTTTGTTCTTAATAAGTTTCCCATACATCAGACTTATTGTGCTGTTTACCGCAATTTGTCTGTAATTTTCACACTTATCCTTGCTACCCTTTTTGTGGATGGTTGACATGATAGGGAATTTCCATTCTCTTGGTAGGTAATTCAACACCATTTAAGCAGTGTTGGAAAAGTTGTCTTCCTTTTCTCAAGCAAGCGGTGAAAAATTTCTCCTAAGTAAATACGGTCCCTAATACGACTATAAGATATTCAATTTAGTGCTGTATAAAAACGAGATATATCTTCTTAACTTGTTTTTAAAATTATACTGGTGATCATCGTAACTTGAATAACGTTATGAGATTATCTAATAAAAAGCCGTACTTGTTTTATTAATAAAGCAGAAAAGATATTTCAATTAGGGAGGAATTTTATAGGTCGATCTTAAACATAATCGATTATTAAGAAATTGCACTTTTATATATTAAAATTGATACACTTCTCCAAGAAATTAATGCACCTCCTTAAAAATGTGTCATTTCTGATGTCCCGAATTTCCTGAATCTGTCGTCCGATTTAAGTGATTTTTTAATGTGTTATTTTTAATGCCTTATTCTTTAGCAATATATCACTGGGTGTACCAATCAAAATGTGTTTTTTTCTCAAAGTTTACCACACCCTGTTCAATATTCTAGCATTTATAAAATACTGAAATTAATACCCAACTATAGCCTCAGATTTTCTTAACATTCTGTTTTTTGATTCAAATACTTATGATGGATAATAAAAAAGTTAGGTACTTTAACAACTAGCCATGTTTTTCATCAATACAGGGTGTGCGAAAAACTTGCGAAAAAGGGTAATTCTACATGAAAAAGAAATGACAGTTTGCTTTATAAACTTATGTCCGCAAATGCTTCGTTTCCGAGATACGGGGTGTTGAAATTTTTCTTACAAACTGACGATTTATTTATTGCTCTAAAACCAGTTGAGATATGCAATATCCCCATACCAGCACATAATTTCCGCCATTTATTCAAGACCTCATTTATATAGATTTTATACAGTGCAGGCGATAAGCTGCATCCATGTCGTAGTTCCTTATTCACCATGAAGCTATCGGATAACCTGTTGTTGATTTTTATGTTTGCTTGAATGTTATAGAATTTTGCACTACTTTGATTAAAGTTTTTTTAATAGGGGATTTTTCCAGGACTTGCAATCATTTACACAGTGGTACGATATCATATGTATGCATTAGTTAGATCGACGAATAGTAGGTGTATTTCTCTGTCTCTGGCTACTTTTTTTCGTTGAGTTGGTTGAGCGTAAAGATGCTGTTCGAACTATAAAGGTGCATATTCATTTTCTATTAGAGTTTTTGAATCTTTTCCATATAATCTGCTAAAGGCATGGGCGCCCTTACCCATGGGCAGGGGGGACGCTCCCCCCTAGCTTTTCGGGTGCTGTAAACTATATTATGGTTATCCTAAGTATACAAAATATAATGTGCAACATCTTCACGTCTGCCCTCCCCCCTGAAAATTTTTATATGGGCGCCGGCAGCTAAAGGTGCTGGTTACAGTAACACACAGCGATAGTTTTTGCAGTATTCCTTGTTACCCTTTTTGTGTATTGAGGTTATCCATCCTTTTTTCCAATTTTCTGGTATGTTTTCTCCATTTGTGTACCTAATTGTTGAAAATTAAGGTTATTAGTTTGATCAATTTTGCAGTTCCATTTTTTATGAGTTCCGCTGGGATTCCTTCTGGATCACATGCTTTTTTATTTTTTTAGTGATTTTATCATTCTCTCAACGAATTCGTCATTTAATTCTACCTCTTGGCCATTTAAATTGCAGTGCTTTGGTGATGTATTTATGTACATATTCCTGTCTATTTTCTTGAAGTTCTTTGTTGTAGGTTTTACATTTCTTAAAAATCAATAATTTGAAGGTTTGTATTATTTCTGTTATCATTTCTTAGATTTCGAATAAACCTCCCAAACTTCTGAGGATCTGCTTCCACCTAGGTGACTTTTCACTTCCTTATGTTTCCAGGTATCGTTCTCATTTTTTGTTAACATTTTTTTTATATTTGGTTAATTCTTCTCAGCTTTGGCCACCATAATGTCAAATAATCGTAAGATATGATTACTACATATTTAATAATACCATAAATCCCATCTTATCCAATCATAATAGTAAAAAACTATAATATAAATAATGTCACAATTAAAAGCCATTTAATATTTAAGGATAGGTATACAGGGTATACAGCATGTATACAGTGCTAGTCAAAAGTCCGTACCCCCTCTCGTATCTTTTGACGGTTATACCCGTACTACCTACATAATTTAATTTATTCATGCCTTACAATGTGAATTTTTAAAGTGATTAGGTAATATAGCAAAATTTTATTATTTATAAAATTCTTTCGTACAGCATGACTTGCTCGAAAACCATTTAGATACCTTTTCTTTGTAATATCTATAAATTAACAATTTTCCCATTTATATTTTATTCCAATTCAGTGGCGGCTCGTGATTTTTACAATAGGGGAGGCTATACCTAACTGTAAAATATCTAGACAAATTTGCACTAGCAAAAAAATGCGCCAAAAAATGTAATTTAAGGCCCCATCTTTTGGCCATTTTTTATTTACATTTCATAATATCATCCTAATTCATAATTTCATGATATCATCATTTTAAAAATAGTTAGTCTAATAGTAAAAGTTTAATACCAAAGTTTGTGTCGTTTATTTGTTAACAATTCCATCTATTTGTAAATAGATACCTATGCATATCAAAATAAATACAGATTGAAGTTTTGCAGTCCATACATAATGAAGCTTCAAATTTTTTAAGATACTCAACTGAATTTTTTTAATTCTAAACGCGGCCTACTGCGAATTCAAAAACACGATAAATTACCGATATTCTGCTTTGAGTTAGAGATATCGGAAAAAGTTATTTGAGCAAGTTGTTCCAAATATTATTATAACCCCACATACCAAATTTCATAACAAAATTCGCACTTTTAGATTTTTCATTATTTTTAGTCAGGACCCTAAAATTCGTTGTCCCGAGACGCACCCAACCACCCAACGGAGCTGAGAAGCTACACTGCCTCCCTTGGTATATCTCCGGGCAGCGTGTGATGGCGCCGTAGATGGCACTGTTAGGAGACCGGGTCTCCTTAAACGCCTGCTGCGCTGCACGGAGCATTAGCAACGGAGAAAGCTGGGCTTCTCGGCTCTGTTCGTGCATCTCGGGATAACCCCAGGGTCCTGCCTACAATAATATGTAATAAAACTGAGACGTGATCATGCGTTCTAATGCTAATGCTCCGTACGTATGGATAATTAGTGATAATATGGAATTTACACGTTGTATAATAGTGAGAGTAATTGTTGTTTTCGCGATTCATGATAAACAAAACAGTATAGAGTGTGTAAAAAATTTATGGGGAGGCTGAACCTCCCTTGCCTCCTCTGACGAGCCGCCACTGTTCCAATTTCTATTTGTATTATGTATGTAATGTTTTTTAAATACATACAATTTTACTACAAAAACGTTATTACGTAGGTCAAAATTTTTGACGTAAGAGAACTGTCAAAACATTAGATTGTGACTTTTCATTATTGCTATGTTTATTATAAACACGGCAATAATGAAAAGTCACATTCTAATGTTTTGACAGTTCTCTTACGTCAAAAATTTTGACCTACGTAATAACGTTTTTGTAGTAAAAATACTATAACTCAAAGGTCCATTTCGCTGATTCAAGTTTATACAGGCAACCCAAATTACACGGCGCAAAGTAGTGGGTCAGGATATAGACTACTAGACAGCTAAGAGTTATGTTATGAAGTTATGATAGGTTATATTATAAATTATAATAAATATAAAAATTAAAAATCATTGAGTTTTATCAAAACAGTTTATTTTTGGGTTTAAATATTTTAAAAATGTCTTCTCCAGCACCAAAATCTCCAGAACAATCAGATAAAAGCAAGAAATATGACCGGCAATTAAGGTAATAAAACTAAAAGTTGAGATAGTCAAATAAAAAAATTACCTAATGTTTTTTTTATTTCAGGTTATGGGGAGATCATGGACAGAAACTTTTAGAACATTCCAAAGTTTGTCTGATAAATGCAACTGCACTCGGAACTGAAATTCTAAAAAGTTTAATTTTACCTGGTATCGGGTCATTTACCATAGTTGATGGGGAAAAGGTTACAGAAGAGGATATAGGTTCAAAGTAATTAAGCACTTTATTACACTTCTCCACTTATATAAGAAAAATTTCAACACCCCCTATCTCAGAAACGAAGCATTGGCAGTCATACGTTTATGAAGCAAACTGTCATTGTTTTTTCATGCAGAATTACCCCTTAAAGTTTTCCATACTTATTTAAAAGCACCCTGTATTGACGAAAAACATGGCTAGTTGTTAAAGTACCTAACTTTTTTATTATCCAACATAAGCGAATGAATTAAAAACAGAGTATTACACTAGAAAGTCGGAGGGGATAATTTGGTCCCTGATGCGAATTGAAGTTATTATAGTTTTATTGTGTATTTTCAAGTTGTTCTACATTGAGTTTCTTACACAATACATGTACAGGTTTTGCTCCAAACTGTGGGTAGGTATTTTTGGTGGCAAGAAATATCATAAACTCAATTTCGACAAAAATGCTCTTTGACCGGTTTTTGCACCAAACCCTTCAATTTTTAATTGATCCCAAATAAACAGTTTTACTTTATTATACTAAATAATAATAACAATCTTTTGCTTTTAGTTTTTTCTTAGAAAGTGATAGCATTGGTACATCGAGAGCTCAAGTGTCCACTCAATGTCTGCTTGAACTTAATCCAGATGTAAGAGGAGATTTTATAGATGAATCTCCAGAACATGTAATGTCTCATACACAAGATTTTTTCAACAAGTTTACTGTTGTTATAGCCACTGCTCTACCTGAGAAGTAAGTATAATTTAAATCAATTTATTAAAAATATGCATTTTAACATAAAATATCAATAATATCTACATCATAAACTACACAGTGAAGACCCAACAAGAGAAGAAGTGTGAAATGCCATCCTAAAACTCAAAGACAATAAAGCACTAAATTAAATTTCGATGTTCTGTGTTTAGGAACTCGTAAAGATTCAACACTTCTTGTATAGGGCTTTTCATTCACAATCATTTGTTTCGAGCTTCTGTCATATTATGTTGTATAATCCGTGTATATTAATATTATACACAGATTATACAACATATGACTGAAGCTCGAAACAAATGACAATCGATGAAAAGCCCTATTATAATAGTGATTGTCTGAATTTACTGGATGTGTATTGATTTCCTCTTTTACATAAAGTACTTAAAGGTTTATATACTTCGTCCAATTTACTTACCGTTGCACGTCATCCACTTCATAGCTTGTGACATGATACCAACACGAAATATTTAGGCGGTAGGTGTGTTCTTGTTTAGAATCATTTTGATTCTAAACAAGAACACACCTACCGCCTAAATATTTCGTGTTGGTATCATGAATCAAAATGATTCTAAACAAGAACACACCTACCGCCTAAATATTTCGTGTTGGTATCATGTCACAAGCTATGAAGCGGATGACGTGCAACAGTAAGTAAATTGGACGAAGTATAGATGTATAGGCAGTAGAAAGTTAAAATTTGATGTTTAATAAAAATTGGTTTATATGATTGTTGATAATCCAAATTAAAAATTTTACGTATAATTTTTTTTGTTATGAACACTTTGTTACTATCTACTGAGTTCCCCACAAGATTGCATTATAGCACACGTGGCTGTAAGCAAGGCTATAATAAACGTTCATTAATGCTGAGATGAGTAGTGTATTTTTAATTCTAGATATAGTATAAAAAGCTTTATGCTGAATTATTATTAGCATTAATATGCTGAATTATTACTGATCTTAACTCTCTAACTGGCAAGAGTAAGTAGGTCGCTAATTCAACACTTGTTCCTTATCTAAAAAGTGCATAACATCCCTAAAAAGTTTTCACTTCAAAAATTTATTTCGTCGAAGCAATGACGGTCGGGATGGCGGTCGTTAATTCAATACTTTTTCGCCATTTAAAAAGGGCACAGCGTTTCTACAGAAGTTTTCACTTCAAAAATTTATTTCGCCGAAGCGATGACGGTCGCTAATTCAACATTTTTTCCCCATCTAAAAAGTGCGTAAGGTTCCTAAAGAAGTTTTCACTTCAAAAATGTTTTCGTCGAAGCAATGACGGTCGCTAATTTAATAATTTTTCCCCATCTAAAAAGTGCACAACGTCCCTAAAGACCTTTTCACTTCAAAAATGTATTTCGTCGAAGAGATGACGGTCGCGAAATCAATCCTTTTTCACCATTCCAAAATAGAGTTTACATTTAAATTAAATTTAAATACTCCTACACAACTCTTTTCTCGTTTCTGGCACCTTGATACAGGTTTTTTAATTCTTTATTTCTGTAGTTCTCTTCTATTTCTTTTAGCTTATTATCTAAGTGTTTTCTGTTCTTTTCTCTCAACAACCTCTTTACTTTTTGTCTTTGTTCTACATATCTATTGTGCGTCTCTGTTGTTTCTTTCTTGATCATTTCCATCCTTAATGATTGTCTTAGTTCTATTTCTTTTTGACACTCTATGTCGAACCACTCCTTCCTCTTTTTAATCTCTTGTTTATTACATTCTTTTGCTGCTTTGTTCATTACTTGCTTTATGATTTTCCAGTTGTTCTCCGTTTGTTCTTCTATTTGTATCTTTTTTAGTTCTCTTTCCATTGTTTCTCTGTATGTTTCTTGCTCTTTTTTTGTTGCAAACCGAATTGGTATATTTATACATTTCTTTTCTTTTATTTTGTTTTTGTTTTCAGGTATCAGTTGCTTCATTTTGATACCCACCATGTAATGGTCGGAGTCGGCATCTGGTCCTCTGTATGTTCTAATCTTCTTTATACATTGCTGCTCTTCTTTTTCGATCAGCACGTGATCTATTTGGTTTTTGGTCTTTCTATCTGGCGATATCAATGTTTCCTTGTGTATTTCTTTTCTTTCGAATTATGTGCTCATTATGATCATATTTTTTTCTCTTGCAAAATCTATGAGGAACTGTCCGTTCTCATTAGTTTCATTGTGTTTACTATGTTTTCCTATTGTCGGTCTAAATACTTCTTCCTTCCCTATTTTGGCATTTGCGTCGCCTAAAATAATTTTCATGTCGTATCTGGGTATACTTTCGATTGTTCTATTTAGTTCACTGTAAAGAGATTCTTTGACATCATTATCTTCTTCAGATGGTGCGTGAATATTTATGAGAGTGATTTTTTGGTATTTTCCCTTGATCCTGATACTACATATTCGATCTGATATTGGTTTGAATTCTACTATTGCTTCCTTTAGTTCTTTTCGTAGCATAAAACCTGTGCCTAATGTTCTATTCTTTCCGCCGCTATTAAAAAACACTGTATCTTCTATTTCTAATACATATATCATTTCCCAGCTGTTTCGGCTCCTGGAAGGCTACTATGTCAAATTGGAACTTTTCGATTTCTCTCGCTAGATGTTTGAGTTTACCTTCTCCATATGTGCCTCTTACATTCCATGTTCCTAAAAGTAAGTGTTCTTTTCGACATGTTCTCTTGTGTTTTGTCCGGTTTTCATTTTTTTTCTCTTTTGTCCTTTTTTTTGTATTATCGTTATCCTTTTTCTGTACTTGTGTCGTCAGCGTTATTCCCATGGTACAATTGTTTGCTAGTTTTTTGATGTTGTTTTGATCATTTTTCCTTCTTTGTCGTTCCACTTCCATTCGTTGTTGTTTACCCATATTTTTTTTACTCCAATCTTGACTTCATTTCCTTTGTTTCTTTCTTCCTGAGCAATGTTTCTAATTGTTTTCTGTATTTCTCGTTCTCTTATGGTTGCATCTTCGTTAATATATACCTTCCCATCTAAAAAGTGCACAACGTCCCTAAAAAGTTTTCACTTCAAAAATTTATTTCGTCGAAGCAATGACGGTCGGGATGGCGGTCGTTAATTCTATACTTTTTCGCCATTTAAAAAGGGCACAGCGTTTCTACAGAAGTTTTCACTTCAAAAATTTATTTCGCCGAAGCGATGACGGTCGCTAATTCAACACTTTTTCCCCATCTAAAGAGTCCACAAGGTTCCTAAACAAGTTTTCACTTCAAAAATGTTTTCGTCGAAGCAATGACGGTCGCTAATTTAATAATTTTTCCCCATCTAAAAAGTGCACAACGTCCCTAAAGACCTTTTCACTTCAAAAATTTATTTCGTCGAAGAGATGACGGTCGCGAAATCAATCCTTTTTCCCCATTCCAAAATAGATTTTACATTTATCTTAAATTTAAATACTCCTACACAATTTATATATACATACACATAATAAATATACGTACAAAATTTATTTCGCCGAAGAGATGACGGTCGCGATGACGGTCGCGCAATAAATCTTTTTTCCCCATCCTAAAATAGGTTTTACATTTATTTTTAAATACTTCTATACAATTTATATATACATATACATAATATACCTATATATGTACAAAATTTATTTCGCCGAAGCGATGACGGTCGCGATGATGGTCGCGAAATCAATCATTTTTCCCCATCCAAAAATAGGTTTTACATTTATTTTAAATTTAAATACTTCTATATAATTTATCTATACATACACATAATATAGATAGGTACGTACAAAATTTATTTCGCCGAAGAGATGACAGTCGCGAAATAAATCCTTTTTCCCCATTCTAAAATAGGTTTTACATTTATTTTTAAATACTTCTATACATTTTATATATATGTACATATATACATAATATACCTATATATGTACAAAATTTTTTTCGCCGAAACGATGACGGTCGCGATGATGGTGCGAAATCAATCATTTTTTCCCCATCCTAAAATAGGTTTTACATTTATTGTAAATTTAAATACCTCTACACAATTTATACATACACATAATATATAGCATAAGCGATGACGGTCGCGAATTCAATGCTTTTTCCCCTATCCAAAAATCGCACAACGTCCCTAAAGAATTTTTCACTTTAAAAAATAAAAAAATGAATATGAATCGTCCGGGATTTGAACCCGCGATCTCTCGATCTCTGGTCCAATGCTATACAAACCGAGCTATCAAGCCCCGTGTTATTGACGCGTCGGATAAAATTACACATCGTGGTGACAAATAGATCAAAGTGAAGAATAAAAATTACGCCTGAGGAAGACAAATCCAAAGACACAAAAATAATAAATTATTTATTTACTAAGAACACTAATATATTCTTTTAATGACTTATTTGCGCTGATGATACATACATAATTTGGAAGATTAGCAACGAAATACATACTGTCTGTCTGCGCATGCAAACTTCAAAAAATTCGGAACAATTTACCAAGGTAACATGGCGTAAGCGATCAATGCGCTTGCATGTAAACGAAGTAGCTTTCCAAGGAGACACACGGTTGCCATCGCCAATAAATGAACTGAAAACACCAATAGAACTCTTTAATTATTTCTTCATAAAAGAGATTATTCATTTGGTGTCCAATGAAACGAAGACCGAAGTGTAATGATTCGAATTTTCGACCACTTGATCAATATGGCTGCAATGAACGCAATATTTTGTACCATCACATACATGCTGAAAAATGCAATGATTCGAGCAATACCTCAGCGGAACATGAAAAGTTGTTGCAGCTACCAGAATTAAAAGAATAAATTGCTGCTGCTATCATTGTATTCTGTGAAAAACATATGTACTTGGCAGACCTTCAACATCAAGATCACAATCGAGCTCACCGCTACCAACCATTTCTGGCATTCGTCAGTATTGATCACTTTCCACTTTAGCTCAGCAAAGAGGGTGGTAAAAAATGTAAATTTTGTAAAGTGTCGAATACTCAACGTATGTGTAGCAAATATGATATTCATTTATGTTGTTCTAATGCCAAAGGCTGTTTTTATAATTTTCACCATAAAAATAGTTTACACCTATTCTGTTCTGTTTGTTTTTTAAGTTTATTTTAATAAAAAAAGAATGTGTGTGTGTACTTTGTATGCACGTAAGAAGATATTCTTCTATTATAGTCCGTTCGCTAAACTCAGACTCAACTGGCTAGTGATTTAAGCTAGTAATTTTGCCAATTTGATAAAATTGCCAAAAAAATAATTACTAAATATTTAGTAATTTTGCAAATTTTGTCAAAATTGGCAAAAAACAAAAAAGTTACGTACTAAAATCATTAGCCATTTGCGTCTGAGTTTAGCGAACCGACTATATATAGGTAATTTAAACGAAGTAAATATACTTAACAGGTTATTTGTATTTTATTTAAAAATTAAACTAACTTTCTTATCTATCACTTTCAAAAAATTTTTATTAAAATAACGAAAAATAAAAAAAAGTATGAATCGTCTAGGATTAGAACCCGCGACCTTCCGTGTGCTTCCGTTCTCTGTCCCACCGCTCTGCCAACTACGCCATCGAGCCACTTGAATTGACACGTAAGTTTCGGATATAATTACACAACACGGCGACAAACTGTAAAAATATTATGCCTACATATTTTATTATTTTACTACAGGGAAACATAAATCCAAAAACACAAGAATTATAATAAATAATACATTTCCTAAAACCACTAATATATTCTTTTAATGACTTATTTGCACGGTTACAGATACATACATACCTATCTTGAAAGATTAGCAATGAACTACATATGTACTGCCAGAACTACATACTGTCAGTGTGCGCAGGCGCGTGGTTGATGTACAATTTTACCCTCAATCGATTCGCCGCTAAAGAAGAATATCTTCAAAAACCGTTCAAATCAATAAAACGCTATTTTTAACTTAAACCGTTAAGGGGCACCTGCGGACCCCTTTACCTGATTTTACCTGGAAACCAAACAAAAATTGATAATTAAATTTTAATAGCATTTCTAGGTTTCCTTAATACATTATTAAACTTGAAAAAAATACCTAACTATGTAAATAGAATAATTTTTAGAATCTTGCCAGTTAGACGGTTAATACTTGATAAAATAAAAAAATCCATTCAAAATAAATGCATATATTCATAAATCTGTTTCAGAGTTCTTATACCACTCTCAAAACATTTATGGGAATCTGACGTTCCATTGATAGTCTGTAGGAGTATAGGTTTCTTAGGATACATTAGGCTACAAGTAAAAGAACATACAGTCATAGAATCACACCCTGATAGTGAAAATCATGATTTGAGATTACTTTCACCATGGAGATCTTTAAGGGAACATCTTGAAAGTATAGACGTTTCCATGTTGGACTCAAAAACAAGAAGTCATACTCCGGCTTTAGTTATTTTATACTACTATTTAAATAAATACAAAGAATTGAATGGAGGTAAGTTGATGTAAAATAATTATACATAATTATTAACAATTTAATGATATTAAATAGTAACGAGTGATCCACAATTATTTTCATCAAAGCTATCCAAGCAAAAAGTTACGTATTTCTTGTTTTAATCTGAATTTGTATCATTGGTTTATAAATTAATTTTGATTAAAATTGTAAAACATAAAAAATCAGCCAAAAACCTTAACAAAGAACTTTATTCAACAATCAAAAAAGACATAATTAAATCAATAAGTAAATAAAATAATTACAATAACTGATGAACTGACCAGTTCGATTTTTTCTTCAATTTACACTCTACGCCTGCCTGCCTCTTTTCTCCGTCAACATCTACAACGCGACGAAGAGTTCTGCAAAAGACGTGATAATAAATCGCAACATTGGGAAATTCTTTAACAAAATCTTCAAAAGCATCTCGGTCGAA
This sequence comes from Diabrotica virgifera virgifera, assembly GCF_917563875.1. Classification (NCBI taxonomy): domain Eukaryota; kingdom Metazoa; phylum Arthropoda; class Insecta; order Coleoptera; family Chrysomelidae; genus Diabrotica; species Diabrotica virgifera. The sequence continues at coordinate 32,706 of NC_065448.1, read as the reverse complement.
GTAAACCATTCTCCGTTAAGTCTTTGGTCATTTCTAAAATACATTTCGACCATAGGTCGCTTTTGTTCATCCATGAAAACCATTTTTAATAATAATTTTCTAAAAAGTGCTTGTACCAAAAGTGCATAGAACTCACCCAAATGCACCCTGTGCCTAGGGACTAATTCACCCCCTGAAATGGTAGTACTCCTCCGCGGTTAGAGGTTTAGAGGTCCATTGACCATATGAAACAATACAACCCCAACCCCGTTAACGTTGTATTTCCTTTCTAAAGTTCATAATCAATAGCCTATAGCCAAAAATAAATAAGGTTTGTTTGGTTAAGTAAATAAATGTTATAAATTAATTATGTCTTAGTGTTAGAAGACCATAAATTAATTAATATAAACTACACAATATATTTTTAGGAGCAATTCCAAAAACTAGACACGAAAAGGACATCCTTAGAAAAATGATCAGAGATGGTCCAGTTTGTGATGACGGCTGTGCAAAAATTTTAGAAGAGAATTTTGAAGAAGCTATACGTTACTCAAATACTTGTCTGAATCCTTCTACAATACCTTATAATCTACAGGTGAATTAATTTCCGTGTTCCAATAGTAGTTTTTTTATTTATTAATATTAAATAGTACATACCAACTATGTGAAAACGGACAAATATCTGGTAAGAATGAATGCGAGGCAGAATTTTGTTATATGACCAATCTTATAGCCCGATCAAAGAACAGTCTGACCCAAAAAAAAATAGAGGAAGGATGAAAATTTGGGAATAGGTAGTTGACATTGTCTATTATTATATAAGAAAAAGTTTACAATTTAACATCCCCTCCATTTTACAAAAATTGGGAAATACCCTTTTCTCTAGGGGGTGAAAAAATATACATTCAAAATAAGTCCGGAATTGGATAAAATCACTAATTTTAAGCAACTTTTGTTCTGTAGAATTTTTTTAACTAAGTCAATACTTTTAGAGTTAATTGCGAGTAAATATGTTCGTTTTAACAGAAAAAAAAAGAATGTGTGTGTACTTTGTACGCACGTAATAAGTTATTCTTCTATTATATAATTTTAACGAAGTAAATATACTTAACAGGTTATTTGTATTCTATTTAAATATTAAACTAACTTTCTTATCTACCACTTTCAAAATTTTTTTATTAAAACAACCAAAAATAAAAAAAATGAATCGTCCAGGATTGTAACCCGGGACCTTTCGATCTCTGACCGAACGTTCAACAACTAGACCAGCGAGTCTCCTGTAATTGACACGTAAGTTTCGGATATAATTACACAACACGGTGACAAATAGATTGAGCGGTATCGTGATAAAAATGTTATACCTACATATTTTATTATCTTGCTACAGATAAAGAGAAATTCAAAGACACAAAAATTATAATAAATAATACATTTACTAAAAACACTAATATATTCTTTTAATGACTTATTTGCGCTGATACAGATACTATCTTGAAATATTAGAAACGAACTACACACTGTCTGTGTGCGCATGCGCGCAGATTTATGAAAATTTTTACTCTCAATCGCGTCTAAAGAAGAATAACTTCAAAAACATGTTTTTGGCCGATTCTTCACAGATAACTCAAATGGTAAGTATTTTCTCGAAAAAAAATATTTTTAGCAAAAATATAGCTTATAAAAAAGTAAAAAAATAGTGTATGTATGAAGTCTGTAGATCCAGTAAAAGCTAGAGTTGTAGCTAATGGAAAAAAAAGAATGTGTGTGTACTTTTTTCGCACGTAAGAAGTTATACTTCTATTATATGATTTCAACGAAATTAATATACTTTAAACAGTTTATTTATATTTTTTTAAATATTAAACTAATTTTAATACTTACTACTTTTCAAAAATTTTATTAAAACAGTACTAAAAATTAAAAAATAAAAGAATAAAACACACACAAACACATTGAAAAATGCCACAAATGATTTCTGAACAATAATTGTCAGAAAAAATTTTAACTAAATACGTATTTTCTGAAAAAAAATTATATAATAAATATACTTACAATCATAAAATGTATAAAAAAAACAAAAAAATAAAAGTTTCTATTGGGGTTCTAACCCGCTTTTGTTCGCACAGTTAGTATTGGAATTCATCCGTCTTACACTTTTACCCACGGAGACACCTGCATCATCTGCATGTGGGAAGATCGACGAACTAAACGGTTTAAACTTTTGACAGTTCTGAATTTAACCAAATTATTTTGATTTTTGTAGAATATTGAAATAACAAAACATAGAGTAAGAAAACAATATATTATTCGAATATTGACAGAAATTTTGATGGTAATCAAATTATGTAAATCAAAGCATTACATGCTATTTTGAATTTTAAATTCAATTCATTCGGTTCATTTTAAATTTTCCAAATAGGTAGGTACCTATGTAATTTTTATTAGGATACTGAAACATTTACAATTATTACGTACCTGTCGCTTTTAAAAACTATTTAAAAAGTCACTACAATTACAAACTTGCTTTTTTCTCTGCCATCACAACAATAAAAACTAATATACACAACATTTGTTGATCCATAATCTCCAACAATTATTGACAGATGATTTTAACACCCAATACGATCCCGTATAACGTTTGAGCGACTAAATATACTGTCATATATAACGATAATTAACTAATATAATGTCGGTGTGCGCATGCGCCAGGGAATGTAAAAATTTACCCTCGTGCCTAAAGAAATATAACTTCAAAATATTGTTAGGAATATTAGAAGAAATCACGATCCTCAGTAATGGGGAAACGACAAGAGAGAGAGACCTTTACACATAGAATAGTGGGGAGGTGAACATTATTGAAGTTATTCTTCTTTAGGCGCGATTGAGAGTAAAAATTTTCATAAATCTGCGCGCATGCGCACACAGACAGTGTGTAGTTCGTTTCTAATATTTCAAGATAGTATCTGTATCAGCGCAAATAAGTCATTAAAAGAATATATTAGTGTTTTTAGTAAATGTATTATTTATTATAATTTTTGTGTCTTTGAATTTCTCTTCTTCAGTAGTCAGATAATAAAATATGTAGGTATAACATTTTTATCACGATACCACTCAATCTATTTGTCACTGTGTTGTGTAATTATATCCGAAACTTACGTGTCAATTACAGGAGACTCGGCGGTCTAGCTGTTGAGCGTTCGGTCAGAGATCGAAAGGTCCCGGGTTCCAATCCTGGACGATTCATTTTTTTTATTTTTGGTTGTTTTAATAAAAAATTTTTGAAAGTGGTAGATAAGAAAGTTAGTTTAATATTTAAATAGAATACAAATAACCTGTTAAGTATATTTACTTCGTTAAAATTATATAATAGAAGAATACCTTCTTACGTGCGTACAAAGACACTTTCTTTTTTTTAATACTTCGACTATCAGAAAGCTTCTTTTAACCATGTTTTTTTAGGAAATTTTAGATGATGAGTCTTGCAAAAAATTAACTCATGACAGCTCTTCCTTTTGGATAATGTGTGCAGCTCTCAGAGAGTTTGTACAGTGTGAAGGCGCGTTGCCAGTCAAAGGAAGTTTGCCAGATATGGCAGCTGACACAACAAGTTACATCTCCTTGCAGCAACTGTATCATCGACATGCGGAACTGCAGGCTGAATCCGTTTACAGAAGGGCATCGGACATGGCGCGAGATTTAGGATTACCTTTGGATGCTATTACTCAAAGTGAAGTAAGTGCCAATCTTATTTAATTTTTGAATTTCATCTGTGTATGGCTTAGCTTACAATCTTGATTGAGATACCTCAGGTCATCATTAACTTCATGGTTTCATCTCGTCATAGGTGTTCCTTGCTAAAAGAACATAAACATAAATAATAAAATAGTAAAGACACTTTTATAACAATACTTTGTTTAAGTGCGTTGTTTTCTACATTATACTGCCTACATTATATAAAAATATAATTTCGGTGACTATTACATTTAATTAAGCAGTCATTAACGAATATTCTCATGTGTAGTCTACCTAATTTTACTTTCACATTTCCCATCCATCCAATGGCACTACAGCCCAAATCGAGCCTTGGCCTCCTTCAACAAGCTTCTCCAATCATTTCGATTTACCGCTGTTCTTTTCCATGAACGCGTTCCCAGGAAGTTCCTGGCATCCTCATCGACTTCGTCTTCCCATCTCTTTTTAGGTCCTTTCCCATTTAGGTCCACTTTCACATTTAGGCAGCAGAAATTTTTGTTTTGAAAAATGTTTGAGTTTGACAAAACGGGACACTTATAAATGTTGGATAAAATGGGATACAGTTTCTTATGTCCCGTTTTATCTACCTATTTATTTGTTGGCCTATTAATTTTTTAAATAGAGATATGAAGCGTTTTCTCACACCGCAGATAAGAACAACATTTTTTATGTGACTTTTGTTCTGATATACGTACCTAGTCCTAAATAAAAGTCTTATTTCCCATTTTGCCATAAAACATAAAAAAACGCCTATTTTAAGTTTCTGACTACTGAAGATATTATTCTTTCTAGAGTAAATTTGACTATACAGTTTAATGTCTATTTAATTTAGACATAAATTAAGTTTCAGATAATTTTATACAAAAAATTAAATATTATAAACTTATCCCGTTTTATACAACCGTGGTTGGATAAAACGGGATGTGTAGGACTTTAATAAATATTTTTTTTTACTATTTTCCAGTTATTAAAAATAGCTAAAGATATGTGTTTTGTGTGCTGCAATAAATGTTATACCTATAAAAAAATAATATGATAATTTCTTTAACATATTTTCCGTAGTAAAAGTAAACAAGAATAGTATCCCGTTTTGTCCAACTCTCCCCTATATACCACATTACAGTACTTAAACGTTCTATTTATATACTTAGACTACCGCACTTCTTTTCAGTATATACTGTTATGATCTGCTTTTTATTACTTTTATATTAATTAGTATTTATTTAATTAATTATTGAATTGACTCAAATTATACATAAAAAAATTAAGAAAAAATCTCAGGGTGCCTTTTTGTCATAAAAAATAACTAAAATTATCTTAGGTTATACTTATCCTTTCTCGTGGCTTCAGTATCTCTTAGTTGATCCTTATCGGGATGAAATAGGAAAAGGAAATAAATAGAAAAACCATAAAAAAGCACATACAAATACCTTTATTATCAAAAGCAATGCTCTGAAAGTCTATCAATTAAATCCTGTGGGCATAATTATCCAAATGAAACTTTTACCATATAATTAATCTAATTCAAACAAATATTTATCGCTTTGTTCCTGATACCATTAATAAAATAAAATAAAACAAACAAATTTAGGTATTTGCAAAACTACTTAGACTTCCTATTAAATTTTTGAAATGTTGGAATCTTAATTCATATGATTTTACGCAAAAATTTTAATTTCTGATCATAAAAAACATCTATCACATACGTTATTGACTGACCTTTTTTATTCACACACAATTATGTCTCCTCTTGACCCAAACAGCTCTTCCTTGTTGATTATGTTAGGCTACCAATCAAAGCCCTCTCCGTTCTCAGCATCAATCTAGCAGAATACCTGCAACTATTTCTCCAAAACACAAGCCAGGCCTGTTTTGACCAGTACTCGTTCAATAAACTCCAAAACCCTCTCCTCTCTTTCTCTCAATAATAATCTCCTGAGACCCAAGTATCTTTTTTACTTGGTGTCACAAATAATTTTTTATACTATAATTCTTGTAACTTACTCTCTTGGACTTTACAGAATCAAAGAGGTATTTCTTCTCAATTTGATTTGTCTCTCGTTCCACTTTTCAGCTACTCTCCACTATCAAACAACCACTAGTACTTGCTTCTGAACTATCCGCGAAAACTTTTCGACTGCCCTTCTCGGATGCCGGCCACACAATACCTTTCTTTTCCAAACTGTCTCAACATTCAAACTTCTCTTTCCCCCTTCCAAATTTCCAAGCCAATCAGAAACATTTCTCTTTCCACATCTTTTTCATTCGAAAAACCCAGGCATTCCTTCAAACAATACTTCTACTCAAACTAATCACTTTTCGGAAATTATACAAATATTCTTGTGCTTAAACAAACAGCCTTAAAATTCCAAATCTCTCTACTTTTATTTTTCTAAAAACTAATAATTACAGCTACCTGCAGATTTTACCTTTCACGTAACAAACAATCTTTTTAAATTATAATCCTAAATAAATTGTCTTTTCACTTCACTTTATTTACAAATGTCTTTAAGTCTTCAGGGAAAAACTCATTAATGAGAAACCCACTGCGTAAAAGCTACCTTCTACTAAATAGTTACAAATCAATATACAGGGTGTATCAAATTTATGTGCCCGCGTTATAATTAAAAAATTAAAATTTTTACTCTATCTTTGATTGATAAAGTGATACATAATAATACATACCAAGAATATACTTTTTAGAACATTCCAAGCAAGTGCTATAAACCTTCTATTTATATACTTAGAATATACTACTGCACATCTTTTTAGTATGTGAGAAGTATATACTTGTAAGATTATTCCAAGGAAATGCTATATAGCTTGGAAATTGTTTATTATAATTTACAAAACTGTTTTTGTTTAGTAAGTTGACGAATGAGAGTAAATGGGTGTCTTCGAATCTTTGTTGTAATTACATACATATTGTATCCAGTATTTCAGTATTCCAGTATTTCAAAACCTATTCTTTTAAAAAATTTTAATGTGTTAACATCAAGAGTTGTTTGAAGTATATTGGTGCACTCATTTACGCATATTTCAATAATTGTATGGTCATTTCCCAGATTTTTAATATTTCGTGTCATTTTATATATTTCTTCGACACATAAGCCTACATTAAGAATATATAATATCTATTGAACGCTCTTAAATCACCTGTCCGACCGAGACGACTAAAAAAATTAAATAAGATTTCCATAAAGCTTATGCATTACAGCATTCGCCAATAAATCAAATAAGTATTGTTGAAAACACGCGCGACACATATCAAAGATTTAATTTAGTTCGCTGTGATAGACAAATCAGCATTTGTCTCTTCGGGACATAAATTTCGCGATCGTCAACCATTCGGACTCGGCCGGACTGTGACAGGTCCCCGCGTTTATCGATTCAAAGATGGACAAGTATGGTATAGGGGCTAAAGATTATTATTAGTCCTAAAGGTTTAGAATTTGTTCAGTTTAGTTTTAGTTTTTCTCTAATAATAGTGTTTTACATTAGTTCTTTTAGTAGGTTTGGCTAATATTCATTATTTTTAAAGACATTTCTAAATATATTCTGGGGATTTTTCTCACTGTTTAGTGGTATTAAGTCGTATACACATACACCGTTTGTTCACAATGTACAATATACTGGACAATTCACATCCCTTAAAAGGGATAACAAGGAATTATTTTGAGTACGTCAAAAAGTTAAAAAAAAAACTAAAGGAATACGTCTACCTATTTTCAAATTTTTATTTTAAAAACAAAAATGCATTAGCGAAAGGACTAATTAATGTTTGTTCTTATTTTGTAGGTGAAATTATTTTGTAAACATGCTAGTGAATTGCACGTAGTAAGAGGAAGCTGCGTAGCAGATGAATATGAACGCACTAGACTGGATCTTAATTCATATCTGGAAGATCCCGATAGCTTAATGTTCTATTACGTGATTCTGAGGGGATTGGAAAGATTTATTAGCGAATTTAATACTTATCCTGGCCAATTCGATGATCAGGTAATTATAATAAACTAGTGATTTTGCACGTCGCCATACGACGGGGAATACAATAAATACTTATAATACCAAAGGTATAGATTTTTTAGTTCTCCGGTATCTATGAGTGAGGTCTAAAACTGATAGCTCATGTAGATCTTGAAGGTATTTACATTTTTTGGACAGAATTCGAGTTGTAAATTTATCAGTGAGAAATTTCGGCGTAAATGCAATGGAGGTTCCACTGCTTTATTTTCCAATATTTGTACTGGAGTTCTGGCACCCTTAAAATTTTATTTGATACTTTCAATTTTTTTTACATTATTGTTTTATATTTTATAACTCAGGAAGGACTGGATTTAAGGCTGATTTATGTTACAACGGGGCGTGCACGATACTTGCCGTAGAACAATAGAAAGCGCACGTCCCTGCTCCGTTGTTGCTCCGCCACGTTCTCGCTCCGTCCCGCTGTAATATAAACTAGTCAATGCTTTTCATATCATTCATGTCAATTCTTCAACGTGCTCCGTAACACAACCGTGTCGTCCACGCCCCGTCCTAACATAAATCCGGCTTTATTTAGCTACTTCAGATTTTGAAATATGGTTACATATAATTATTATGGTTAGAGTATCAGACAGTCATTATTTATTTCATCCGAACCAATTTCACTCTTTGTAAGCTTTTTTTTTATAGATTTTGACAATTAGGGTTAGTTTTCATCCTTAAAAAATAAAAAGCGCCCGTCGACATAATATAGATTTTGAAGTAGAGGGTAATGTGAAATTAATCCCACATTTTTATCCAAATCGGTCTATTCTGTAAAAATTGCGAGGTTTGGTCCTATTAGTCCAGGGCGCATCTGTAACAATATGAATACATTTGGATGTTGAAAGGTGACTCGTATTTTTGTGCAGATATTAATGGAAATAACTCATAATAATAATTTAGTTATCCTCCCCCTCGAAAGAGGACCAGAACATTGTTTAAATAATTTTTTTTCTTCTGTTTTTAATCATAACTTTAAAAGTATTCATTTCCTAGTAAAGTTGCACTAACATAAAAGTTGCATAATTAAATTTTCTACAAGATGGGATTATTTAAAAATTGTCACATTTGTTACAAAATACCAATAATTGCGAAAATGAATGTGTGTGTACTTTGTACGCACGTAAGAAGTTATACTTCTATTATATGATTTCAACGAAATTAATATACTTTAAACAGTTTTATTTATATTTTATTTAAATATTAAACTAATTTTAATACCTACTACTTTTCAGAAATTTTTATTAAAACAGTACCAAAAATTAAAAAAATAAAAGAATAAAAACACACATAAACACATCAACAAATGCCACAAATGATTTCTGAACAATAATTGTTGGAAAAAATTTTACCTAAATACGTATTTTCTGAAAAAGAAATTATATAATAAATATATGTGGTTCTGAAGCTATTTCCTTGTGGCTTTTTTTTATAATCAACTACATATTTTCAATGGTAAATAAGCCACAATTTTACCAAAAAAATGATTTTATTAACGTTTCGACGCCCAAGTCGAGTGTCGTTGTCAAAATACAAAATACTAAATTAAACAAAAATGTTGTTGATTAGAAAAAAATTCTTCTAATAATTAATTTAATCTGACTCATTTATATCGGCAATTCAGTACATTTGAACCTCGATAAGTCGGATTAATCGGGAACGCGGCCGATCCGGGTTATCAAAAATCCGGGTTAGCCGGAGAATATGGTAAAAATTAATAAAACACGGTTTTGTTTTGTCTGATAAAAATCAGTCTGGGTTAGCCGGATTTCCGGGTTATCGGAGGCCGACTTATCGGGGTTCCACTGTATATATAAATACTATATATTTATATATATTAATATATAAATACTATGGAATCTCTGGCGCGAGAATATTACTGCCACCGTTGCATTTGGTTGTCTTTTTAAAGACTGATCACATGCTATGATTTTTTGTGGCGGATATTCTTGAGTTGGGGTTGATTTCATGTAATCGAATGAACTATCTTTTAGTAAAGTTGTCCCAGGAACGCAACTCATCAATATTGGCAATATCATTTTAAAGTCTTCTACTTTAAAATGTATAATACATGTCTGAATTGCCGATATAAATGAGTGATATTAAATAAATTATTAGAAGAATTTTTTAGTAAGCAACAACAATTTTGTTTAATTTAGTATTAGATATTTTGTATTTTGACAACGACACCCGACTTAAGCGTCGAAACGTTAATAAAATCATTTTTTTGGTAAAATTGTGGCTTATTTCCCATTGAAAATAGTTGAATATAATAAATATACTTACAATCATAAAATGTATAAAAAAATAAAAAAAATAAAAGTTTCTATTGCGGTTCGAACCCTCTTGTGTTAGCGCATTTAGCATTGATATTCATCCATCTTACACTTTTACCCACGGAGACACATGCATCATGTGGGAAGATCGACGAACTAAACGGTTTAAACTTTTGACAGTTCTGAATTTAACCAAATTATTTTGATTTTTGTAGAATTGAAATATTAAAATACAACAAAACATAGAGTTAGAAAACAATATATTAGGTGAATATTGGTAGAAATTTTGATGGTAATCAAATTATGTAAATCAAAGCATTACATACTATTTTGGTATGTTCATTTTAAATTTTCCAAATAGGTAGGTATTGTCCTTTTCATGAGCATTTTTCAGTGCGTAACAAATGATAGGAAAAAGGGTAAGTCCGTGATAATACACATTTATGACATTTATTCTAACATGACATTTTAGTTAAATCTGACAGTTGTCACATTTTATTTTCAATTTGGAATAAAAACAAATCAAATGTGTTTCTTGCATTTATAAAATGGTATTTTCTTTGATTTGTATAGTCTTATAAATTATACAGATTATATTTGTAATATTACTATCTAATTAAAAAAAATATTTTTTTTATTATGGCGCCATCTATCGACAACTAGAATAACTAGAATAAATGTTGTAAATGTCTGTGGCTAAGTAGTTTTATAGCGCTGTAGTTTGTACATTGTTGTATATCTCCCTTGTTTTTGTAGACAGGTACTAATATACTGCTTCTCCATTCCAACTTCAATAATTCAAGAAATTCACCCAGAAAAACTTTATGATATAATAAAAAACAATAGGTACTGTATAAGATCGGATCTATAGATTTTGCAAAATAATTTTGCAATCCAGCTTTCGCAAAAAATGCAATTTTTCAAAATTTTGCAGGACCAAAAATAAAACAGATCTTCTTCTTCTTCTTCTTCTTCTAATGGTGCTACAACCCTTTGTGAGTCTTGGCCTACTTAACAATGTTTTTCCATTCTGCCCTTTCGGATACGTTCCTTCGCCACTGCCTGATGTCCATGGTTTTAATATCCCCTTCTACGTTGTCTATCCATCTTTTACAGGGCCTTCCTCTTGTTCTATTTTCTTAGGGCTTCCATCTCTGGATTACTTTCACAGCTCGATTATCTGGCATTCTTTGTAAGTGATCAAGCCAGCTTAGTCTGGCTTGGTCACTATCTAACAATATCTGTTCTCTGCATTAGTTCATGCAGCTCGTGGTTCATTTTAATTCTCCACGAACCATCGCTGCAATGTGTTGGTCCAAATATCTTCCTTATTATTTTGCGCTCAAATATTCTCAGTTGATTTTCATCAGTGGTTGAGAAGGTCCCATCCATATGTGACCACTGGTCTAATTACTGTTTTGTAGATTCTTAGATTAGACCCTCTTAGGGTTTTCTTTAATCTAAGGCTTAGACTCACGATTCAGTAACTTACTTTTCATTAAGTCTTTGTATGCATAAAAACATTTATTACCGCTAAGAATCCGTGTTTATATTTCTTGACTGGTGTTATTGTTGTCATTTATTATTGAGCCTAGGTAGGGAAAATTGAAGACATATTCGTAGGTAGATATATAGATTTATTTAACTACTTTAGAAAAATATTGTTTGTAGCAAGTCAAAATTACAAGGTATATAAAAATTACAAGGTATATAAAATAGAAATATAAAACATAACTTATGAATATCACAAACAAGAACATAGATGAACAAAAAATATTTTGTGTCACGGTAAGCATATCAGTGGATGTTCTGCAATGCGCCATATATTCTTCCGAGCAATGAAAGCAATGTTTCAACACTTTATGACTTTATGATACTTTTTTATGACTTTTTTTGAAACTGTTACAGCTTAGCTGTTTAATATCTTTTGGTAAAATATTGTAATAGTTATAATTAAGATAATTTTTATCTGAAAGACGCAATCTACAGCCATTTGTTCGCAAATAGTGAGAGTTTCGCGTATTGTGAACGTGAACATCAGACTGCTTTATTAATTTAGGTATGGTTATCTACCTTCAGATTCTCATGTTTATTCGACCTTGTGCATTCCATATATTTTGTTTTACTTTCATTTATATATAGACCAAAAGTAGCAGCTTCCCGTTTCAGCTCTATAGCTTTTTCGCTTAATATCCTTTTGTTGCGGCTTATCATGGCAACATCATCCGCATATGTGCATATTTGCATAGATCTTGTATTAATACAGCCGTTTAAAAAAATCGAATTTTTTAATTTTTTAACATTTTGAATAATTAAACAATGTTCGGGACCTTTTTGAGTGGGAGGGTAACTCAGATATTATTATTATATGAGTTATTTCCAAGCAATTTCTGTAAAAAATATGAGTCACCTCTCAACATCCATCTCAAAGCAGATGCGCGCTGGACAGGGCTGGACTATACTTTAAGCTTTATTTCTTGGACTAAAGGTCGCGACATATTATCACGCTCGTAGCGTAGTCTCCGAAAAAACTGATTTGGCTAAAAGGTGTCTGATACGATACGTTCCAGACAGTGTGAATTGTTCATATTTAAAACCATTAAATTCAATATTTTTCGGAAGCTAAACGCTACACATGCTGAAATCGCTACCTGCATGATAATATGCTGCGACCTTAATAATAATATGTCTTATTGATTAACTTAACGTTTTAGGTGGAACCGGATGTTCTTAAAATGAAAGGAATCATCGGAAAACTTCTTTCAGAATGGAATTGTTCTCAAGTTTTGAGAGATGAACGAGTACATGAAGTTTGCCGGTATGGAGGAGCGGAAATCCACTCAGTTTCAGCCGTTTTGGGCGGTTGTGCTGCACATGAAGTGATTAAATTGATAACACATCAGTACAAACTGTTGAATAACGCTTTCATTTACGATGCAATTAGTTCAAATTCTGCTACGTTTTGTCTTTGACTTAATTTTTCGTATTTTATAAGTTAATTAGTTATATATTAATTAATGTCGTTGTGGATGAGTAAATTATTTCTTAGTAGCAATGGTTTTTTGTTTAACCCATTATAGTCCGATCAGACAACACAAAACTTTACGAAAACCTCAAAACAAATAAAGGAAAAATGAAAATTAGCGGATATGTAGTTGAAAGTATCTATGTATTATTATATAAGACAAAATTCACACTTCTGCATCCCTTCCATTTTACAAAAATTGGGAGATACTCCTATTTTTTTTTATTTTTAATGTTATGAAAAATTTTTGAAAAAATTTTTCATAACATTAAGAATTTTGAAAAAAAAAATTGAAAAAATTTTGATGAAAATTTTGAAAAAATTTAGAAAAGTTTTGAATGTCATCGAGGCCTATGCTCTCGATGTGCATCGCCCCGCCTTCTCTCTTCTGATGCGAGTCAGAAGCTCCACCCATCGAGGCTTTGGAATTCCCAGCTCGTCTGCCCTCACAGGCGACGTTTCTATAAAAGCTGGCGGTTCCAATCCTCGGCATCAAACATCCAAACCAATCTCTCAACCCAAAAAACGTCTACTCAAACAGTTTCTCAACCATCTTCTTCTACTCAACCTCCAAAACAGTCCGCAAACATCAGCACAAACACACAACCGCCTTCAGACTTCGTCTTCCAACGAAGACAGCGCCGCTCCTACGCAAACGCCGCAGCGACTTCCCGTCCAAGAAGCCCAAACGTTGTCAACGCCATTAATGATCCAAAACTTTCTGAATACCTCATAAAGGATCTACCAAAAGATCTCTGCAACAAGCGAACCTTTTTTCGGCAACTAAATGCCACGAAACTTGTTGCAAATAAAATCCATTCATGCAAAGTACTCCCACATGGTATCGCACATTTGCGACTATTCAATTCCTTAAAAGCAGAAGACATCGAGTCAAGCATCCACCGTGCCACAGGCCAAACAATGGTTACGGTCACGGTCACCAGCCGTAACAAAAACTCTGTTCCGAGCAATAAAGAACCAACTTATCTCTTCTGCATTACTGGTATCGATGTGGACTATTCCGAGGAAGAGATCACTACCTTGATGGCCGAACAAGAATTCCCTGTCGAAAAACTGTGGAGAGTAAAATCCTACAGACTCGGCCGGGATTCCAAGGTAGTCAAGGTGGTGACCAAATCACTCGAGAAATACACCACAGCACTGAGCCGAGGCATTACTCTTGACGGCGAAATTTACAATTTCGAACTTCCACACAGCTCCGATCCGATAATTCCCACACCCAAATATTGTAGCAAATGCTGCACAAACGGAAACTCGATCGACGAATGCCAACAAAAAGCTTTCGTCTGCCCTCACTGCGGCGAACACCATAAGTCTAGTGCCTGCACCACTCAACAGCAACCCAAATGCCCAAATTTCAGCGGTGACCACCCTGCCTATTCCAACAAGTGCCCAAAGAGACACTCGGTACCAACTGTACCACATGAGATACAGCCACTTTCAGACCGGTAAATCTACTAAACATGCATTAATCGATTTCACAACTAAAGTTTCTCAAACCATCAACGATGGTTCATTCGCCATAGCCACCTTCCTAGATGTGCAGAAAGCTTTCGACCAGGTCTGGCACGACGGACTTGTTCGGAAGCTTATGGACATCGGGCTACCATTACAATTTACCAAAATTGTACACTCGTACCTTCACAACCGAACTTTCAGAGTAAAAGTAAGCGATCACCAGTCTACCCCCTTTACTCCAGAAGCTCGAGTCCCCCAGGGTTCAGTCCTAGCACCACTGTTGTACATCATCTACAACAGTGACCTCTCAAATCAAAATATCCCAGGTACTCGTCTGTTATACAGGGTGAGTCATGAGGAACTGTACATACTCCTACCTTATATAGAGGCTCCTATGGGGAATAACAAATGACCATTAAAAAGTGTCTGCTCCCATTGTTTAATAATATACAGGGCGAGTTTCGCATTTTGACAGAAGTTTGTATTCGTCATAATTTTTGAACGGTCAGATCGATGTGTCTCTTATTTTGGCCAATCGTCACACTATTACCACCTAATCAACTAATTTATTCAAACTAGAAAAAAATCAGGTCCGGCTTTAAAAAAATTAGTTCGTTTGGGTCTTAGAAAAAATTTCACCCTGTATACGCTTTTTGAAAACTCTAATATGAATTTTACAAATAAGACAAATAGGCAATTAAAATGGCATATTTATTTTTTTGCCCACACGATTACTTAATTTTTTATTAAAAAATCAAATTTGTCAAAATCGGAATTTTAACATAAAAATGAAAAAAAAAATGAACTCACGGTTTAACTCGCTACAACTCTGTTCCATTTTAATATTTTTTTTTCTGAAATTTTTACAGCACATACCTCTTACCATTGTGAAGACTATGAAAATTGTTGTAAACTTTCAGTCTTCTTCTTGTAAAAGTTGCAAACGTGCAAATCGCAAAAATTAGGTGGAAAAATTTAAAATTTATCAATTTGATCACGTCTATGTTAAACTATAGAGTTCAAAAGAAGTGTTATTAAGGAAAGTTTTAGATCTAGACGTGTTATAGAAAAAAAAAATGGTAAAACTTTTAATTTTAAGAAAAACGTTGTTTTTGTAAATTAATTTTTGTAAAAAAAGTTAATTTTTTTAAATCTATGCAAAAACTTTGCCAAACTTTTTATGCATAAGTAATCGTGTGGGGAAAAATAAATATGCCATTTTAATTGCCTATTTGTCTTATTTGTAAAATTCATATTAGAGTTTTCAAAAAACGTATACAAGGTGAAATTTTTTCTAAGACCCAAACAAACTAATTTTTTAAATCCGGGCCTGATTTTAGTAGAAAACTAGTAGAAACAATTTCTTTTTTGAAAACTTTTGACATAAAATCAACAAAGGGGATTGGATTTTTTTCAAAATTAGCTAATTGGACATATTGGTGTCAATGCGAGTGCCAGAGTTAATGTGTAGCACTTTTCTTACATAAAATCTTCCTCTCGTTCTTCTGCTGTCCGCAGAATTTCTCTGCGAGTTACGGTTCGTAAGAAAAAAAGCTTCCGTTAAAGAGATAAATGTATCAATTTCTAAAATTTAAAAAAATCATAATATCTCAAACCTAATTTCAAGAGTTAAACTGTAGCACTTTTTGGGACTAGCTGGAACAGGCTACTAACGCCGAAAAACCGAAGAAACAATTTCTTTTTTGAAAACTTTTGACATAAAATCAACAAAGGACCCTTGGATTTTTTTTCAAAATTAGCTAATTGGACATATTGGTTGTTGGGGACTTGGTCCCGCTATTGATTGCACAATGAATGTAATTAAAGCCAATATACTTTTCAATTTTTATTGTTGTAATAAAACTAACAATTACAACATAAACCAACAGAAAAGTCCCAGCGACCTGTTTTATAATTGACTGTTCTTCGCGACGTTCTAAAACAGAATGAATACAATAACTATGATCTTGACGTTCTACGCAGTTTAATAATTACGCACTATTTTCGCTGTTAGTAAAGTCAACATTTTTTAGGAACGATTCTTAACATATTCCCCCACTTTGAAATATTATTTCAATAAACATAAAGTTAAACAATTTATAAAACAAGTAAATTCCCCAATTGGACAAACAAAAATGAATACGTAACAATGATTACATATAAATGAGTACATAAAAATGAATACATAAAAATTAATACATAAAAAAGAATACATAAAAAAAAGAGTATATTTTCTTAAACATTGTCAATTGGTAAGGGACATAACTTTGAAATTGATCGCTTATAGCCGACATACACTTCCTTTACACGTCCCATCTTCTATTGACAAGGAGGAAGATTGTCTTCCTTCAGCACCACCAATTGTCCAACTTCTAAATTTGGTTTTTCAGTAAACCACTTAACCTTCTGCTGCATTTCGGTAATATAGTCCAAAGACCACCTCGTCCAGAAGTGCTGTTGAAGCATTTGCATATGTTGATACCTAGATAATCGATTTATAGGTATTTCTCGTACATCAGGATCCGGTAATGAGGTGAGTCGTCGTCCAATAAGGAAATGAGAGGGGGTAAGGGACTCAATATCATCAGGACTTGAGGACAAAGGACATAAAGGTCTTGAGTTTAGGACAGCTTCTATTTGAACTAGAATGGTGTAAAACTCCTCAAATGTAAGATTACCATTGCCCAAAATTCTTTTTAAGTGTTTTTTACAGGACTTTACCCCCGCCTCCCATAGACCACCAAAGTTTGGAGACTTGGCTGGAATGAAGTTCCAGTTAATACCTTCACTACTGACTGAATTTGTTAAAGACTGTGAATAAGACAATAAAAAATCTCCCAATAGTTTCAATTCGTTATTTGCCCCAACGAACTGGGTACCATTGTCGGACAAGACCTTTAATGGTTTACCCCTACGTGCAACAAATCTACGAAAGCACGCGATAAACGCCTCTTTTGTCAAGTCCGACACCAACTCAATATGAACTGCTTTAGTAGAGCAGCATACAAACAGACATACATAACATTTTGAAAGTATAGACTTTCTCCCATACTTATTTTTAATTTGGAATGGACCAGCATAGTCCATCCCCGTTACATAAAATGGAGGTGATGGCGTTACCCGATCTTTAGGTAAAGGAGCCATTATCTGAGACAGTGGAACTGGCCGGGCCTTGAAGCACTGAACACACCTATGAATGGCATATCGTACCAGATTTCTACCACCAATTATCCAGAACTGTTCACGGATTGAACTCAAAACCGCCTGAGGACCAGCATGTAACAGACGTTCATGTTCCCATTCAACCAACAACTTTGTTAATGTATGCTTAGAGCTTAATAGAGCTGGATGCTTCTTCGCATACTCCAAACTCGACAACTGTAGTCGACCCCCCACCCTGAGGATACCATTCGCATCAAGAAATGGACTTAACTTGTGTAGGGTATTATTAGACAACAATTGCCCTTTACTAGACAATTCTTTAATCTCTTGCGAAAATGATTCCTTTTGCGCCAACTTAACCAAAATATTCATAGCATGTGTTAACTCTGCAGGAGTTAAAACACCCAATACTGTCTCTTTATGTGAAAGTTTTGTAAAATATCTTAAACAATAAGCCAAAGACCTTTTTAATCTAATTATGTGACCGAATATATGAAATGGAAACTTATATATGTCCTTAGCATCTTGACAGGTTCCAACATGCACTCTAGTCTCAGGCATATCACTAATTGGTTCAGGAACGGACATAGGCCATTTTTGCTCATCCAACATTAACCAATCTGGGCCATACCACCATCTTTGACACTCCATCAGTTTTGATGGAAAAATACCTCGAGATACGATATCTGCAGGGTTTTGATCCGTCCTAACATGTCTCCACTCTTTTGGGTCCGTTAATTCCTGAATTTGGCTTACACGATTTCCCACAAATACCTGAACATCACTAGGTGACATTTTCAACCAACTCAACACCACAGTAGAATCAAACCAAAAGACTGTTTTTCTAAAGTTTATAGTCATTGCTTGTTTTACCTTAGCTACCAGCTTACCTAATAACAGGGCTCCACATAGTTCCAGTCTAGGAATTGTTAATCTTTTTAATGGTGCCACCCTTACCTTTGCACACAACAAATGTACTGAAGTATCTCCACATTTATTTACACTTCTCAAATAAACACAACAACCATAAGCATTTATAGAAGCGTCACAAAAGCCATGAATATCAACCACTGATGCACCAGAACATACTACCTGCCTAGGAATTGCTAACTTATTTATTACAATGAAATCTAATTTTAATCTAGGCCATTCACCATCCAACTCACAAGGTAATGACTCATCCCACTTCAAATCCAACTTCCACAGTTTTTGCAAAATAATTTTGGCTAGAACCACACTAGGTGCTACCAGCCCCAACGGGTCAAATATTTTCGATACATCCGACAGAATATTTCTTTTTGTGTGCCTTCCATCTTCAACTGAAAACTTAATTTCAAACAACAATTCATCTTGCTTAAATTTCCAATAGAGTCCCAACGTTTTGTTTTGTTCTTTCTCTCCAAAATGTACCTGATCAACCAAGACTGAACTGTCTAACTTCCGTTGCACTTCTTCATCATTTGATACCCACTTCCGTAATTCCATACCTTCAGCTTTTAGTATTGAGACCATCTGGGTACATAATTCCAATAATTCCTCTGTTGTCTCTGCTCCTGTTAACACGTCATCAACATAAAAGTCTCTTAAAATTACTTCCGCTGCCTTAGGATACTCCCTTTGACCATCCATACCTAACTGTCGCAAACACCTGATTGCAAGATATGGAGCTGACCTCGTTCCATACGTTACCGTGTTCAAGGTATATTCTTCCAGCTGTTGACTAGGTGAAGTTCTCCAAAATATCTTCTGCAAAAATCGTTGATTATGTGATACCCAAATCATTCGGTACATTTTTGCTACGTCTGCACACACCACCTTAGGATGTTGCCTAAATCTCAACAAAATCAACAAAAGATCTTCCTGAAGCTTTGGTCCAACATGCTGAATGTCATTAAGAGACACGCCCGTATTTGTTTTCATTGAACCATTGAAGACAACTCGCAACTTAGTAGTGCTTGAATTTTCATTCAACACTCCATGATGAGGAAGGTAATAAGCTATTTCACTTTCTGAAGGTTCTGACACTGACATGTGACCCAGTGATATATATTCATTCATAAAGGAGCCATACATACCCTTCAGAACGACATTTTTCTCTAACCTTCTTTCCAACGCTAAAAATCTGTTCTTAGCTTCAAATTTAGAATCCCCCAACTGCTCCAACTCTCCTTTAAATGGAATTCTAACGATAAATTTACCATCTTTTTCTCTCTTGGTATTTTCCACAAATATACTCTCACACTCTAATTCACCAACAGACAATGACTGCCTCTCTTGAGGAATTTCTTCCACGGCCTAAAATTTCTCCAACTGATTTTGAATGTCAACTACATTTAAATTACACATAGTTGAGTTATACGTCTGTGGATTCTGCATAGGTCCAGCCAGTATCCACCCCAGCAATGTCTTCTGCAACACGGGTTGAAACTCAGATAATTTAATCTGTCCCACACAAAGAAGACTATAAAACATCTCGGCACCTAGTAACATGTCCACTTTACCAGAAAATCCAAATCCAGCATCAGATAGCGGTAAATGAGGGGGTATATCTAATTGAGATATATTTAGATTTTGACTAGGTATCAAACCACAGATCTTTGCCACAACCAAACATGAAATTGTTTTCTGAAAATTATTATGCAATGACTTAAATGAAACCATACATCTGCCACTAACACCAGAAGACTTTTGATTGATACCAAAAATTCTGATTGTGACTGTATCTTGTTGAAGTTCCAACTTACCAGCTAACTCAGAAGTAATCAGGTTTGGCTGACTCCCAGAATCCAATAAAACACGACATGTTTGCCATGAGCCATCCTTTGCCATCACCTGTATCAATGCGGTTGCTAATAGTATTTCTCCTGGTACCTCTATCCCATTATCCAAAACAGCCGACCCAACATGCTGTGTAACCTCTAACGCCTGTGAAGAAGACGTTCCAACTTGCAAACCACCACTATTACCAGCTTCTCCAGCTTTCGCTCCATCATATTCTTTGTTACCACCAGGTCGACCAACTTCCGTAGCTGTATTTGGTCTTACATCATAATGTAACATCGTGTTGTGTTTTTATCCACATTTCCTACAGTTACCTGCTTTACAGTATTTACTTGTATGATTTGCCTTTTTCAAACAATTCAGACAAAGGCCCAACTTTTTCGCTTGTTCGTACCTCACAAAAGTTCTTAATTTCCCAAATTCCACACAGTTATTAATGTAATGTTTATTTTTGCAATAATGACAAAACGGATCTTGATTTGTTACACTGAATGTATTAGTCTCTGTTAAGTTTAACTCTGTGTTCACAAATGATTTATGTCATTGCCATTTATTATGTCCTCTGTTATTGTGGCTACCAGCGCTATGTTCCTTATTTTTCTTAGTCTTTTTGAATTCCTCTCAATATTCTTTAAAGTATCTACCCTTTCATTTAGAAACGTTTTAAATTCATCCAAAGTAGCTACTTTTCCCTTTGGCCGCTTTTCCTCCCAACATCTAAATGTAATGTCGTCAAACTTTTTTGTTAGGCAGTGTATAATTATTGGATCCGAATTTTCCACTGAAATGTCAAGCTTTTCCAACGTTAACAGGGTTTCTGTCATAGTATCCAACATATTTCTCAAATGATCAGCTGACTCCTTTACCATATTTGGAAACAACAACAACGCATCTATATGATAATCAACCAACATGGGAGTATCGTCATACCTGTCACACAAAAGTTTCCAGACAATATTATAACTAACTGCTGACGTTTGGCGCTTCTGCAGAACTTTAGCGGCATCACCCTGTAACGCTCGCTTAAAAAAATGAAATTTTTGAATATCAGGAATACTTTTATCATTGTGGATAAGACTTTCAAAGCAATCTTTGAACTCTAACCAATTTTTTACAGAACCGTCAAAATTTGCTATCGGAATTGGAGGTAACTTAATCTTAGCCCCCCCCACCATATACGTCACTGACCAAACTTTGATTATCATTAGCATTACCAGGATATCTACTGTCATTCACAATCTTTCTAGCTTTCGAAATAATTTTATAAAATAAGTTTTCAAAATTTATTAATTCAGACTCTCCATTATATTTGTCATCTAAAACCAACATTTCTTGTTCAATTTCTTCAAATTCATCCAACAGTCTCTCCGCTCTAGATAATCTACTTTCAAATTCAATAAGAAATTGTTCGTCATTAATTTTCCCCTCAACAATATTACTACTATCTACAAATTTTGTAAAAATTGTTAATTTTCCCTTAATAGTCCCTCTCTTTCTTACTAAACCTTCCGTCATCTTATTCATAATATAATTATAATTTAAACTTTAAAAAGAGTAAACCCTGTACTATTATAATTATTAAACTTTAAAAAGAGTAAACCAAAACCAACTAGTTCAAATATATTGGGAATATGTTTATGTAACAGGAAATAATAAAAATATAAGGAAATGTTAACGACTCACCAATCTCCAATTTTAACCAGCTTTGCACAAAACAGTTGTAAAAAATCGATAACTTCATCAGCATTTGAAATCCATAAAACCATAAACCATTAAAATTTTATTACCATCCCACATAACAATTTCATGTTCTTAGTAGATTCATAGAACATACTTTTCAGAAAAAGTATATACTGAGAATGTGCGTAATTACCATTGCGAATGTGCCGAGTAGATACTGAGTATATACTACATTACAGTACTTAAACGTTCTATGTATATACTTAGAATGTACTACCGCACTTCTTTTCAGTATATACCAAGAATGTTCTTTTTAGAACATTCCAAGGACGTGCTATAAACCTTCTATGTGTATACTTAGAACATACTACCGCACATCTTTTTAGTTTATACCAAGAAGGTACTTTTTAGAATATTCCAAGGAAGTGCTATAAACCTTCTATTTATATACTAAGAACGTACTACCGCACATCTTTGTATGGGAAGAATATTATATTTTTAAGAATATTCTAAGAAAGTGCTATCAAGTGCTATATTGCTTAGAAGTATGTTTTCAACATCACCTAATCTCATCTTAGGTTCTACTGGTTCTACCAAATATCTATTTACATATTTTAATTGCAAATGAGAATGTAGTTAGTACCTACATTCTGCAATATTACTTAAAAAGTAAGTACATATTTATAAATTTTAGTTATTTATATAAATCATTATATAATATTTAGCTAAACTAAACTATGCATAATAAGTAACTAAAATTTATATAATACTTATATGTACTTACCTATTTAAGTAATATTGAGTTATCAAAATAGATTATATGTATTTTGAAGCACCGCAAACAAAATAAACAGATTATGTATGTTCTTTAGTCCTAGTACCTCATCATTCGCCTTCATCCTTAACACCACTTAACACTGCATGACTGCATAGATCCATAGATGATACAAATAATGAAATAATGCCTGATGCCTGTTTTCTTTTTCATATTTTACGGTTTTTTCCTATCCCTCCCTGATCCATTCAGGTAAGAATAGAAATGGTCAGAATATGATGGGGGGGGGGGGGGGGTTATGAATGTATTGTGGAATAACAAAATCGGTGGTCAGTGTTGCCAAACGGAGAGAAATTTCCCTTTTTGCGGGAATTTTCAACATAAAAGGTGATAAAGGGAAAAAGTTAACTCAAAAGGGAATTATTGTTCCAGTCCAAATTGTAAAATATTAAGAAAAAATCAAAATATTTGAAAATAATTCAACATATCTTCTCATATTTTGTAAACAGGAGGGAAGTTTTTTTTATAAAAGTGGGAATTTTTAAGGTAAGTTGACGGAAAAAGCTCACTCGACGGTTGGCAACGCCAAAGCCTTTGGTTGCTTTGGTTGTGCAGTTTGGCACGTTTTGGTTCTGCGAAATGGCCTATTGAATTGAATGTACCTAAATTCAAATTCCAAGGATGTAAAAATACTAATGATTCATGATAAACTCGAAATGGTAAAGTCATTTCAATTATGAAAACGAATTTTTAATAGTATCTATGTAAACGTTAATACAATTAATGTTTAAACTTTTTTACCCTACAACAATTTTGAAATGAAATTCGTCCAATACTACCTACATACATAAATTTTATTAATTATGTATTCTAAAAAATAACGAAGTTGATAATCTATAAGGCTAATATTATACTTCCTATACATACAAATTATTTTTAAGATATTTTAAAAGTATCTACTTATAAGTATGTGTTAAGAATGTACTTATAAGTATGTGTTAAGAATATTCGATAAAGGTATATTCTAAGAATAAACTTTTACGAATATTCCGAGATCCTACGTACACGAATATACTTAGTATATTCGGTACGAGAATATACTTTGAAGTATATGCAAAGAAAATGAAATTTAGAATGTTTTTTAAGGTAGATGCTATGCTTGTACTACACATATACTAAAAAGAATATACTCCGACGAATGTTGCTAGTATATGTTTAGAACATGATGCGAACATCATTGTTATGTGGGATCTGACTTCGTTTGGACCACTTATTACCATTCGGCTTCGAAGAACCACTTATGTTGGGGACTTGGTCCCGCTATTGATTGCACAATGAATGTAATTAAAGCCAATATACTTTTCAATTTTTATTGTTGTAATAAAACTAACAATTACAACATAAACCAACAGAAAAGTCCCAGCGACCTGTTTTATAATTGACTGTTCTTCGCGACGTTCTAAAACAGAATGAATACAATAACTATGATCTTGACGTTCTACGCAGTTTATTAATTACGCACTATTTTAGCTGTTAGTAAAGTCAACATTTTTTAGGAACGATTCTTAACATTGGTGTCAATTCGAGTGCCAGAGTTAATATGTAGCACTTTTCTTACATAAAATTTTCCTCTCGTTCTTCTGCTGTCCGCAGAATTTCTCTGCGAGTTACGGTTCGTAAGAAAAAAGCTTCCGTGAAAGAGATAAATGTATCAATTTCTAAAAATTAAAAAAATCATAATATCTCCAACTTAACTTCAAGAGTTAAACTGTAGCACTTTTTGGGACTAGCTGGACCAGGTGTATCTACTAACGCCGAAAACCCGAAGAAAACTATTTCTTTTTTGAAAACTTTTGACATAAAATCAACAAAGGACCCTTGGATTTTTTTTCAAAATTAGCTAATTGGACATATTGGTGTCAATTCGAGTGCCAGAGTTAATTTGTAGCACTTTTCTTACATAAAATTTTCCTCTCGTTCTTCTGCTGTCCGCAGAATTTCTCTGCGAGTTACGGTTCGTAAGAAAAAAGCTTCCGTTAAAGAGATAAATGTATCAATTTCTAAAAATTAAAAAAATCATAATATCTCCAACTTAACTTCAAGAGTTAAACTGTAGCACTTTTTGCGACTAGCTGGACCAGGTGTATCTACTAACGCCGAAAAACCGAAGAAAACAATTTCTTTTTTGAAAACTTTTGACATAAAATCAACAAAGGGGGTAGGTACCCTTGGATTTTTTCAAAATTAGCTAATTGGTCATATTGGTGTCAATTCCAGTGCCAGAGTTAATATGTAGCACTTTTCTGACATAAAATTTTCCTCTCGTTCTTCTGCTGTCCGCAGAATTTCTCTGCGAGTTACGGTTCGTAAGAAAAAAGCTTCCGTTAAAGAGATAAATGTATCAATTTCTAAAAATTAAAAAAATCATAATATCTCCAACTTAACTTCAAGAGTTAAACTGTAGCACTTTTTGGGACTAGCTGGACCAGGTGTATCTACTAACGCCGAAAAACCGAAGAAAACAATTTCTTTTTTGAAAACTTTTGACATAAATACAACAAAGGGGGTACCCTTTTTTCAAAATTAGCTAATTGGACATATTGGTGTCAATTCGAGTGCCAGAGTTAATGTGTAGCACTTTTCTTACATACAATTTTCCTCTCGTTCTTCTGCTCTCCGCAGAATTTCTCTGCGAGTTACGGTTCGTAAGAAAAAAGCTTCCGTTAAAGAGATAAATGTATCAATTTCTAAAAATTAAAAAAATCATAATATCTCCAACTTAACTTCAAGAGTTAAACTGTAGCACTTTTTGGGACTAGCTGGACCAGGTGTATCTACTAACGCCGAAAAACCGAAGAAAACAATTTCTTTTTTGAAAACTTTTGACATAAAATCAACAAAGGGGGTAGGTACCCTTGGATTTTTTTAAAATTAGCTAATTGGACATATTGGTGTCAATTCCAGTGCCAGAGTTAATATGTAGCACTTTTCTTACATAAAATTTTCCTCTCGTTCTTCTGCTGTCCGCAGAATTTCTCTGCGAGTTACGCAACGGCGGATCCAGCAACCTTGCAAGGGGGGGGGGGGGGAACTGAAATAAAAATTTTCTCGTCACTACGCAGGATTCTTTTTCGGGATAGGCTATTATTCGGGAGGTTTTATTAAAAGATCAAATACATTAAAATAACTGCTTTGTTAAATATATTTAATTAAAATGGACATATATGTACATTCAAAGTCTATAAAATGTAAATTACCTTAACAACATTTAATAATAATTTTCTAAACGATAATAAACTTATAGTTTGGTAAAGTTTATCAGTAGTACCAGAAAAACCAACTATGTATATTCGTTATTTAATTACTAGGTACAAATTAGACAAACTGTCGCTAAGAGCGACACATAAATAAATTGTGGCAATATAAGTGATAAAGTCGATTCGCTAAGCTGAGACACAACTGTCTAGTGACGTTGGTAATTTATTTTTTGGGAAGTTGGGTTGCTAAACGTGACTGGAAATTACTACACAACCAAACATACCTGTTCATAGCCAATATTATTAATAGTAAACAAACATAAATAACATAAACCTTGCGCCAATCAATAAATATTTATTTACACCATTATAATGTATTGATAATGAGAAAATTATTTATTGTAGAATATAAATATATTTTGAAGAAATAAATTCCGCAAAATTGTATGACTTTACTCCCACGATTTCCATTTTTTTTTAATGAAAGAATAAGTTGATTTGAGCAGTTAATGCTGTGAAGTAAGAATTTTTGTGTTGTATGTTTCCTATTCCGAGGGTGTCAAAATGAATCTCGGCTGAGAGAATTTAGTATGTACTTGCACTCTACCTTTTCTCATGCACGAAATTATTCACGGATTACTTTTTATACTAGGTCTCGTTTTAACTCAGTATCGTGTGGTAGCTCATTTGAAAGGGTATTCAAGTTGACTCTTTTCTTTGGTCCACCCTGTAGATCATTTTTTGTTAGGTGAATAACTTTTAAGGTATTCGTAAGAAACTATCCGAAAGGGTGCCATTTTTCAATGAAAATGGCTAATTTTCAACTACGAATAACTCAAAAAGGATCGAGTTATCGAAAACAAAAAAAAGCAATTGTTATTGTTGTTTAGAATTAGATTCTTTAGCTTTCACTTCCGTGGTTATTTTGACCAAAAATTTTCCTCTCCTGAGAGGAGGTGGGAACTACCCCCGAGATAAAAGCGGCATATGAAATAGGTTAGACTTTGTTTGTTGAGCTATTACCTACTTATTGTGAAAATATCAAGTAAATTGATGCATTGGAGCCAAATACCCTCATTGACTAAATTGGGTATACTAATTTAACAGCAAAAATTTAAAAACTAGCGCAGGTACTAGATAAGAATGATGCAAAAATTGCAGGAATTCAAGATATATATGAAATGGACAAGCAAAAATAAAAAAAGATGTTTATACGTTATGGTATGCAAGACATGTAGGCACAGCTTTTAGGGTTTGTCCCGAAGAAAAGCAAAAATTTATGGATTTCAAACAAATAAACAATAGAATTTCGTATATCAGTTTGAGCTAAAACAGACTTTTTTTTTTAAAATGATAAGCTTTTAAAATCTATAGTAATATATAATAAGAAAAAAATCTTGTAATTTTTATAACACAAAGGACAAAAAAATGAAAAATCTGTAAATATCCTCTTTTAAATATATAGATTTACATACATTTTGCTTAATCTCGAAAAGAGGTAATATGTACTTACACCAGAACGATTTTTTATTAAATATCTTCTTAAACAGACATAATACGAATATTTCAGTTGAATCTAGTAAAAATATTTTTTAATCACTTACTTTTTAAAATGAATCCTTCACTGATCACTTGCACAATATAAATGTTAAGACTTCTACCTACAACGTGTTACTAGTATGTAAGAACTCAATGAATTGGCAATAATATTTACCAGTCAACACAAGAAATGGGTTACTTGTATCAGGGTGAAGAATAAACAATCTTACTTTCTATGTATACGTGCCATTTAGCTACAACAGCAGGTAGTTTCAAGTTAACTTATTTATTAGTTGGGTATTTTCCATTTTTAGGTCTATTCATAGGATTCTGCCGACCGACCAAAACTTTATTGCAGTAAACAATGAACAATGACAAACCTTTCTTACAAACCTTTCTAGAAAACAAATAACATAGCAGCGGCAATTACTATTGTTATCTGGTCTTTGGTAAAAGATGGTATAGAGAAAGGCATTTTATTGTGGGAATTTATCATTTAATGTTCCAAAGATATTTACATTTTAATAATTTTCGATTCCAAGGAATTCTGCCGTATTTATGTTTCAGTTATTCAGTTATTTTCAATCGTAATTATCTCTTTCTTAAAAAAAGTGCCAGTTGAGACCAGGCGAGGTCTCAAGGGGGGGGGCAATTGACCCCATTGCCCCCCCCTTGGATCCGCGCCTGGAGTTACGGTTCGTAAGAAAAAAGCTTCCGTTAAAGAGATAAATGTATCAATTTCTAAAAATTAAAAAAATCATAATATCTCCAACTTAACTTCAAGAGTTAAACAGTAGCACTTTTTGGGACTAGCTGGACCAGGTGTATCTACTAACGCCGAAAAACCGAAGAAAACTATTTCTTTTTTGAAAACTTTTGACATAAAATCAACAAAGGACCCTTGGATTTTTTTTCAAAATTAGCTAATTGGACATATTGGTGTCAATTCGAGTGCCAGAGTTAATTTGTAGCACTTTTCTTACATAAAATTTTCCTCTCGTTCTTCTGCTGTCCGCAGAATTTCTCTGCGAGTTACGGTTCGTAAGAAAAAAGCTTCCGTTAAAGAGATAAATGTATCAATTTCTAAAAATTAAAAAAATCATAATATCTCCAACTTAACTTCAAGAGTTAAACTGTAGCACTTTTTGGGACTAGCTGGACCAGGTGTATCTACTAACGCCGAAAAACCGAAGAAAACAATTTCTTTTTTGAAAACTTTTGACATAAAATCAACAAAGGGGGTAGGTACCCTTGGATTTTTTCAAAATTAGCTAATTGGACATATTGGTGTCAATTACAGTGCCAGAGTTAATATGTAGCACTTTTCTTACATAAAATTTTCTTCTCGTTCTTCTGCTGTCCGCAGAATTTCTCTGCGAGTTACGGTTCGTAAGAAAAAAGCTTCCGTTAAAGAGATAAATGTATCAATTTCTAAAAATTAAAAAAATCATAATATCTCCAACTTAACTTCAAGAGTTAAACTGGAGCACTTTTTGGGACTAGCTGGACCAGGTGTATCTACTAACGCCGAAAAACCGAAGAAAACTATTTCTTTTTTGAAAACTTTTGACATAAAATCAACAAAGGGGGTAACCCTTGAATTTTTTCAAAATTAGCTAATTGGGCATATTGGTGTCAATTCGAGTGCCAGAGTTAATGTGTAGCACTTTTCTTACATAAAATTTTCCTCTCGTTCTTCTGCTGTTGGCAGAATTTCTCTGCGAGTTACGGTTCGTAAGAAAAAAGCTTCCGTTAAAGAGATAAATGTATCAATTTCTAAAAATTAAAAAAATCATAATATCTCCAACTTAACTTCAAGAGTTAAACTGGAGCACTTTTTGGGACTAGCTGGACCAGGTGTATCTACTAACGCCGAAAAACCGAAGAAAATAATTTCTTTTTTGAAAACTTTTGACATAAAATCAACAAAGGGTTGGATTTTTTCAAAATTAGCTAATTGGACATATTGGTGTCAATTCGAGTGCCAGAGTTAATGTGTAGCACTTTTCTTACATACAATTTTCCTCTCGTTCTTCTGCTGTCCGCAGAATTTCTCTGCGAGTTACGGTTAGTAAGAAAAAAGCTTCCGTTAAAGAGATAAATGTATCAATTTCTAAAAATTAAAAAAATCATAATATCTCCAACTTAACTTCAAGAGTTAAACTGGAGCACTTTTTGGGACTAGCTGGACCAGGTGTATCTACTAACGCCGAAAAACCGAAGAAAACTATTTCTTTTTTGAAAACTTTTGACATAAAATCAACAAAGGGGGTACCCTTGAATTTTTTCAAAATTAGCTAATTGGACATATTGGTGTCAATTCGAGTGCCAGAGTTAACGTGTAGCACTTTTCTTACATACAATTTTCCTCTCGTTCTTCTGCTCTCCGCAGAATTTCTCTGCGAGTTACGGTTCGTAAGAAAAAAGCTTCCGTTAAAGAGATAAATGTATCAATTTCTAAAAATTAAAAAAATCATAATATCTCCAACTTAACTTCAAGAGTTAAACTGTAGCACTTTTTGGGACTAGCTGGACCAGGTGTATCTACTAACGCCGAAAACCCGAAGAAAACAATTTCTTTTTTGAAAACTTTTGACATAAAATCAACAAAGGGGGTACCCTTGGATTTTTTCAAAATTAGCTAATTGGACATATTGGTGTCAATTCGAGTGCCGGAGTTAATTTGTAGCACTTTTCTTACATAAAATTTTCCTCTCGTTCTTCTGCTGTCCGCAGAATTTCTCTGCGAGTTACGGTTCGTAAGAAAAAAGCTTCCGTTAAAGAGATAAATGTATCAATTTCTAAAAATTAAAAAAATCATAATATCTCCAACTTAACTTCAAGAGTTAAACTGTAGCACTTTTTGGGACTAGCTGGAGCAGGTGTATCTACTAACGCCGAAAAACCGAAGAAAACAATTTCTTTTTTGAAAACTTTTGACATAAATACAACAAAGGGGGTACCCTTGGATTTTTTCAAAATTAGCTAATTGGACATATTGGTGTCAATTCGAGTGCCGGAGTTAATTTGTAGCACTTTTCTTACATAAAATTTTCCTCTCGTTCTTCTGCTGTCCGCAGAATTTCTCTGCGAGTTACGGTTCGTAAGAAAAAAGCTTCCGTTAAAGAGATAAATGTATCAATTTCTAAAAATTAAAAAAATCATAATATCTCCAACTTAACTTCAAGAGTTAAACTGTAGCACTTTTTGGGACTAGCTGGACGAGGTGTATCTACTAACGCCGAAAAACCGAAGAAAACAATTTCTTTTTTGAAAACTTTTGACATAAAATCAACAAAGGGGGTACCCTTGGATTTTTTAAAAATTAGCTAATTTAACATATTGGTGTCAATTCCAGTGCCAGAGATAATATGTAGCACTTTTCTTACATAAAATTTTCCTTTCGTTCTTCTGCTGTTCGCAGAATTTCTCTGCGAGTTACGGTTCGTAAGAAAAAAGCTTCCGTTAAAGAGATAAATGTATCAATTTCTAAAAATTAAAAAAATCATAATATCTCCAACTTAACTTCAAGAGTTAAACTGTAGCACTTTTTGGGACAAGTTGGACCGGGTGTATCTACTAACGCCGAAAAACCGAAGAAAACAATTTCTTTTTTGAAAACTTGTTAATGTGTAGCACTTTTCTTACATACAATTTTCCTCTCGTTCTTCTGCTGTCCGCAGAATTTCTCTGCGAGTTACGGTTAGTAAGAAAAAAGCTTCCGTTAAAGAGATAAATGTATCAATTTCTAAAAATTAAAAAAATCATAATATCTCCAACTTAACTTCAAGAGTTAAACTGTAGCACTTTTTGGGACTAGCTGGACCAGGTGTATCTACTAACGCCGAAAAACCGAAGAAAACAATTTCTTTTTTGAAAACTTTTGACATAAAATCAACAAAGGGGGTACCCTTGGATTTTTTCAAAATTAGCTAATTGGACATATTGGTGTCAATTCGAGTGCCAGAGTTAATGTGTAGCACTTTTCTTACATACAATTTTCCTCTCGTTCTTCTGCTGTCCGCAGAATTTCTCTGCGAGTTACGGTTCGTAAGAAAAAAGCTTCCGCCGTTAAAGAGATAAATGTATAAATTTCAAAACATTAAAAAAATCATAATATCTCCAACTTAACTTCAAGAGTTAAACTGTAGCACTTTTTGGGACTAGCTGGACCAGGGGTATCTACTAACGCCGAAAAACCGAAGAAAACAATTTCTTTTTTGAAAACTTTTGACATAAAATCAACAAAGGGGGTACCCTTGGATTTTTTCAAAATTAGCTAATTGGACATATTGGTGTCAATTCGAGTGCCAGAGTTAATGTGTAGCACTTTTCTTACATACAATTTTCCTCTCGTTCTTCTGCTCTCCGCAGAATTTCTCTGCGAGTTATGGTTCGTAAGAAAAAAGCTTCCGTTAAAGAGATAAATGTGTCAATTTCTAAAAATTAAAAAAATCATAATATCTCCAACTTAACTTCAAGAGTTAAACTGTAGCACTTTTTGGGACTAGCTGGACCAGGTGTATCTACTAACGCCGAAAAACCGAAGAAAACAATTTCTTTTTTGAAAACTTTTGACATAAAATCAACAAAGGGGGTACCCTTGGATTTTTTCAAAATTAGCTAATTGGACATATTGGTGTCAATTCGAGTGCCAGAGTTAATGTGTAGCACTTTTCTTACATAAAATTTTCCTGTCGTTCTTCTGCTGTCCGCAGAATTTCTCTGCGAGTTACGGTTCGTAAGAAAAAAGCTTCCGTTAAAGAGATAAATGTATCAATTTCTAAAAATTAAAAAAATCATAATATCTCCAACTTAACTTCATGAGTTAAACTGTAGCAATTTTTGGGACTAGCTGGACCAGGTGTATCTACTAACGCCGAAAAACCGAAGAAAACAATTTCTTTTTTGAAAACTTTTGACATAAAATCAACAAAGGGGGTACCCTTGGATTTTTTCAAAATTAGCTAATTG